>NW_005871275.1:1370690-1408525 GCF_000147115.1 Myotis lucifugus | reverse complement strand
CCTGTTTCAGATTCCTCCCCCTCAGGCCCTCTAAGCCCCTCAAGCCTAGGGTTCACTGTCACGCTCACTGAGACTGCCCTTGGCCAGGTTATCCATGAACTTCATATTGTTAAACCAAATGGCCATTTTCAGCCTCAATCTTTCTTGAACCATCAACTTCACCTTTATTCCTAAAACACCTAAATACCTTTTAACTGTGATCCCAGGACATCACACATTTCTTCCTATCTCACTGGCCATTGATGTCCCTCTTACTGGTTTACTTTTCTCTGACCTTTGAACATGGTTCCAGTTACCCCAGCACTCTGCCCTTGGACTTTTCTCAGTCTACACTAACTCCATCATCTCAGCCAGTCTCAGGGCTTTATGTGACACCTGCATGACAATGGCTTGTAAGTTACATTTATGGGCCAGATCTCAGCCCTAACCTCCAAAGTCATGTGTATGCCAAGTGCTAAATTGGCATCTTTGGATCCTGTGGCAGCATCTTCCAAAGGTAGCTGCAGCAGTATCTCCCGAATCCCACATGACCTTCGACAATGTGCGTTTGTCACTTCCCCATTAAATTCCTCTTCCCGAGAATCAGAGCTGGCTCTGTGACTCACTTGCAATCATTAGAATGTGGCAGAAATGACCCTGCACTCAGAGGCCAGGTCAAAGAAAAAAAGAAAATCATGCATTTTCCAGTCTTTTGGTAAATTCATTCTCCAAGAGCTCCCACTAGAGATCCAGGCACCATGTGTGGACAAGCCTAAGCCACACGGAGGCCATGAGTAGGTGCTTCCATTACAGCCCCCCACTGAACCCAGCCTTCATCTTTCAGTTCAGGCGCTAGATCAGCTGATTTCAGCCCCCAGGAAGTTTCCCAGCTGAGGCCCAAAACATAATGAAATAGAGAAGCCATCCAGCTGTGTCCTGCCCAAATTCCTGACCCACAGAATCCCTGAGGATAATACAATGGGTGCTTTATGCCATTAAGTTTGGTGTTGCTTATAACAAACCAGAACAAATGTGTACTAAACATCTCAAACCTAACAGGCCCCAGACCAAACTCTCAGTTATCCTTCCTCACTTCCCCATCCTCCCTGCCCTCCCACCCCCAAAACTCTTTCTTCCTACAACAATCTCTTTCCGTTCAGTACAATCCTCCATCCCATCAGTAGTGGACCAAATCCTTAAGTCATTTTGACTTCCCACTTCCTTTCTTCCTTCACATCCAATAAGTTAGGACATCCAGTGGGTTCTACCTTTAAAATATATTCAGAATTTAGTCATTTCATCCCACCTCTTCTGCTGTCACTCTAGTCCAAATCCCCATCATCTTTCACTTGAAATACAGCAATAGCTTGTTAACCAGCTGCCAAAGTAATCCTTTTAAAACGTTTTATCATGTTATTCTGCTCCAAATCCTCCTGCAGTTTCCCCTTTCACTGGGAGTAAAAGCCAAAATGGTCTTAAAAGGACCTATAGGACACTACTACCCATATTACCCTCTATCTTCACTTCTGACTCACTTTACTCTGGCCACATGGCCTTCCTGCTATTCTTCAAATATTCCAGGCACATTTCCGGACCTGGAATTCTTTTCCCTCAAATTCTGCATGGCTGCTGGCTCCTTCACTTTAAGTTAATCCTCAAATGTGAGCCCTACACACAAACCATCCCATTTGAAATTCTATCACCACCCCTATACTCCCCACAACTAGAGTAGCAAGATTAAACACAGCATGGCCAGTTACATTTGAACTGCAGGTAAATATTTTTTATTGAATTTATTGGGGTGATATTGGTTAATTATATAGGTTTCAGGTGTACAATTCTATAATGCACCATCTGTATATTATATTGTGTGTTCACTACCCCAAGTCAAGTCTCCTTCCATCACCATTTATGCCCCCTTTAGCCTCTTCTACCTCTCCATCCCTCTTCCCTCTGGCAATCACCATACTGTTGTCTGTATCCATGTCTTTCTTTTTTTTTCTTTGCTTAATCCCTTCACCCTTCTCACCCAGGTAACTTTTTAACATACCTATGTCCCACACAATACTTGAGACATACCTATGCTAAAAAAAATTATGTTGTTTATCTATAATTCAAATTTAACTGTGTGTTCTATATTTTTATTTGCTAAATCTGGCAACCTTACCCACATCCTTTACCCTACTTTCTTTTCTTTCCATAGCCATTATTTCCTCTTAACATACTATATACTTCTTCTTCTTGCTAGAATAAAAGCTCTGTAAAAGCAGAAATTTTTGTCTGTTGTAGTCAGAGTTCTTCAGTTGGTTCCCAGAACAATGCCTAACATACAATAAGCATTCAACAACTAGTTCATGAATGAGTGAATTTAAATCCATTCAATTGCGGCACTGAGTGGGCAAATGGTTTACCCAAGATCACAGAGCTCTCAGTGGTAGAAGCCAGTATTTGAACTCAGGTAGCCTTGTTCTAGCAAATTGGTTTCTTAACCACCATGCATACTGTTTTAAATACATTTTAAAGACATGTATTTTTTAATTCTCTTTCCTCCCCTCTCCGCCCACCCCATTTATATAGGATATTTTACAGATGGGTCCCTAACCATGCATTTGCTAAAGGTGTTGGAGGGGAAGAGTTCACTGTTTTTGACCATTCAGAGCACAGGAGATGAAAGCATTTGTCAGAGTGTATCAGATGTAACATCGGCGTAACTTTAACAGTATTTTTAATGTGTTCTCCTAAGAAATTTAAACCTAAAAGATCCCTAAATACATCCTCAATTCTGAGCAGACTAGTCTCCCTTCTTCTTCATGAACCCACAATCATCAATTTTAATTTATATGATTCCATGGATTTTTTTCAAGATCCTTCTACATATAAAACCTTCTATACTTATTCTCTCCCTTAATTCCTAAAACCAACTGACCAGTTCCTTCAGCTGAAATTAATCCCTTTCTTTACTCTAGTTCTCCTTCACCTGTGCCTATAGTCCCTTATCACTTTCTATTCTGTACAGTATTTTTTCAACTCCTTTCAAACGTACAAAAAAACCCCCCACAAAAATCCACAACACCCCACAATAAACATTCTACCCAGATTCAACAAATGTTAACATTTCACCATATTTTCTTTATCTACCCTTATCTTCTGAACTAGAGGCCCAGTGCACAAAATTCCTGCACTGGTAGGGTCCCTAGCAGCTGCCGGCTGCTGGCCGGGTACTCCCTCCTTTCCCCCAGCCAGCCCCACCCCCTGGTCGAACTCCCAGACAACTCCCAGTCGAGGGGACAATTTGCAGACTATGCTTTTATTATATAGGATAGTGCTTCTGAAGGACTTGGGGCAAGGGACATCCTTCACCTATACAGTAAATTAACTAAGTACTGAAAAGATTGGCTAGGTATCATTCCCATCCTTTCACATAAGTGGGTCTTCTCTCCTAAACTTTGCTGTAAGTCATGTAGCATATAAACATGTTTGGGCACAACTATACATTTTGTAAGTACCAAGTACTCATACTTGCATTTTTAGTGCCTAGAACAGATCCAAGTAAGCATTTAACAGATACCTGATAAGTCGATAAATCTACCACCATTTCATCCAAAGACCAAAAATACCTCCAAGACAGGAAGGAAATCATCAGCCTTTTAAATTCCTATCATTTGACAAATCATCTTTTTAATTTTTTTTTTTAATCTTCACACAAGGATATTTTTTCCATTGATTTCTGAAAAGAGTGGAAGAGAGGGAGAGAGATGAAAGGGAAGGAGGAGGGGGAGAGAGAAACATCGATGTGAGACCCATTGATTGGTTGCCTTCCCCACATGCCCCTACAGGGGCTTAGGAACCTGCAACTGAAGTATGTGCCTTTAACCAGGAATCAAACCTGTAACCCTTCGGTCCATGGGCCGACGATCTAACACTGAGAAACCCAGCCAGGGCCCAATCATCTTTTCAAATAAACTGGTAACAATAACAAAAAAGATGAGTTTCTTTCTGTAATTCTTTATTAAAAATACTGCTGTACACATAGAGACTGAAAACAGGATTAAAGATGAATAACCCAATTTGGGATCATGACATTAGAACTTAACATACTGGTGCTTTTTAGGGAAGTTGTTGACATCCAAATCACAGAACCAAGGTCAAAAGCAAAATACAAAGGTACCCTCAAAAATATTTACAATGAAGTAAATACACTAACAGAATTTAAAATAGGTACAAAAATTGGAAATGACCAACGCTACATGATTTCAAGGGTTGTCCTTTCTGTGCTTTTAACTATCGTAACAGGAAGGTATGGAAGTTTATATCCTTAATTTGACTCTTCTCAAAGAATAAAATCTTCCTATTAATTAAAAAGACTAACTTTTAGACAACCTCTTAAATGGAATTACACTATGGAAAAGAGGGCTCCCCCAAAAAACACCTAAGCAGAACTAAGAGTTCTATTGAAAACCATTCCCAATAAAAACTAAATGAAAAATAAATATAAAACAAAGCTTAAAAAAATATGTATTACCTGACACCAACTGTTTTCAGGCTGATGATATTTACTCATGAAAACATATGAGCTGTATATGTTTTATATTCAAACCAAGTCCTGAGGTTATTAGGGGCTGAAGCAAACTAGCATTTATAACACAAACATTCTTGGGTTTGTGATTTGAACCTGCCTTGCAGAGGGGAGTTTGCTGGTCTATACAGAATGAGAAATTCAAGCCCTATTCTACCCCTGCCTTTCCTTAGCTTTCACAAAACATTGGTCCACAAATTAAATTTTCAAAAAGTTGCCAGACCCCAAAACGAAAATAGATGATCCCCTTTCATTTTCAAAGAAAACAATATTGGAAAAAATCTCCAGCCTGCTTATAAATTAAGCATTTCATATTTCTTCTAGAATACAAGTAGTTCTTTTTTGTACAAAAGAATTACAATATGATTTGTCAAAAAACATATAAAAAGACAGCTGCTCTTCTTCAAATACATGAGCTAATGATAAAAGACTTTTGCATGTTAATGTCTCCAAGTTCCTGTTCCTTTTACATAAAAAGAACATTACGGTGGCAAATGTTATCATTTGAATATTAAACATTATGTTCTTTTAAAATCCATCCAGATCAAATGCAATCATTGATTTTCTTTTTAACACAGGTGGACTCACTTGTTAACAATGTGAGAAGCGTGTCTCTAGTCTTCAAAGCTTTCAGGTGAAGAGAGGTGCTTTTCCTTGATGCAAATCTCAAGGCAGAAAAAATCATTTTAAAGCTTATAAAAAGTGGACAGAGAAATATTAAAAACTTCTCTGAAAACTACAAATATGTATAATCATTAAAATTGAAAACCATAACATCGGTTGCAAGTGCTTGGAAGTCTTTCCTGATCTTTTGAGTTTCCACATTTTCTTCATAGTTGCTTGGTGAGCACCCAGTGCTAGTAAAACATTCAGTGCTGGGAAAGGAGATACAGTCTTCATTACTGTTTTTTAAGAAAGAAAATTCCTATGTATTTGGCAGTCTTCAGTATCAAAGTATAAGTATTTCATTAACTAGAAATTCCATGAATACACAAGTTTGGCGACAACTGCACGTCCAAATATTAAGAAAGGTTAAGAGGAGGAAAATTCCAAAGATTTGAGATTGACTTATTCAGGAATATCCCACATATTATTATTAAAAGCACTATGACTTTGGGCTAAGCAGTGACTGCAAAGGCACAGCAGATTGTTATCCCTCCAGATTCAGGCTATAAAACTTCAGAAGCTCTTGATGCCAGACCACTGCTGTGTTTAGCTCATCTTCTGAACAGTGTCTCTGTGTCTGTATCCAGTGTAAAGTACCATAATAAAGCTGTGGTTTAAAGAACAAAACTTTATACAAAAAAAAAAAAAAAAAGCAAACTTCAGTCCTTTAACACAATTTCTCAATTTTTTCTATTTAAAAAAGATTGCATAAATGTAAATGTATCTGACTAGCAGGAAACATCTTTTTTACAAAAGGCTCTGGTTGAATTTGGAGCAAAAAGTTCTATGAGCTCCTTCAGTTACTGTTTATCCAATCTTTACAGAAAGGATTTAAATCAAGTAATAGGGGAATTTGTATCTAACAAAATTCACTGATATTTCTTTTTGTGTGTTCTTTAAAACAAAACAAAAATCTCAATTTGAACTAACAGTGGGTGGCATATAGAGCTTGCATACAATACTCTTACAAGAATTATGCGCTACATTGAACTGTGAAATTATTTACCTGGTCCATTACATTATTCAGGGCAACCCATCCCCAAAAGAGCAAATTCTGCAACCCTCACTGACAAAAATGCTGTCCAGCATTGTTTCCAAAAAATATCCTTGCAAATAGATTCCCTTAATAAGTATACAATGTGGCAAAAGTTCAAAGATCAGAAAAAAGTCTTAAGAAAATTAAAATTAGTGCATATACAAGTGGAAAAAAACCAAAGCTGGAACATCAGTCGCCTAATGGTGCTCCTTAATCTAAAATAAATTCTTCACAGATTTGGCCCCAATGGCAGCCACAGCTCTAGGATGATTGAAACATTCTTCCTTTCAAGTAACAGTGTACCTGATTGAAATGCAAGCAGCTTTGCTCATCTTCTGTTTCCCAGACGTGAAATGAGATGATGAAAACAGTTCAGCTGTAGTGCAATTCGCTATAGGTTAAGCTCCTCAGCCATGTCCTGCGTGCTGTTAGCAAATACTACAACTGGCCATTGGCAGCTGCAATCAGTTCTTGAAAAGTGTTTTCAAAGCAGCGCTTTAAGTCACTGTAAGTCACCACAAGTACACTCTTCTCATCTCTGGAAATGAGGCTTATTTTTTCTGGCACACCAGCATCTAACTGAAACAGATACATTAAAAAATATGAAGTTCATACCACACAGAAGATTATCTACCTTATCTACTTTAGGACAACACTTGGCAATGATGATAAACATTTAAAATTGTTTGTTACATTTGCTTCTGGATATACATAAATATTTCATACCACCAATCAGTAGGTACACACTTTTAACTCAGACGCTTTTCACACAAATGCTGCCCTATTTCTCCCTATCTTTCATGCTTTTTCTAATTGCTTGTATTATATAGTATAACTTAATTATTCCTTCAATATCTCCCAACTTTTTTGTATCACAATTACAGTGCAATGAACATTTTCATCTCAACTTTTTCTTCTGTAGAATTACTTCCTTAGGAGACTTAAAAGTACACTGAATCAGAAAGTATGAGTAATTTTATAGCCTATCACATACAGCCAAATTGCTTTCCACAGGATTTCAGACACCACAGCCTTATAAGTTGTACCAATTTAGCAGCAACTCCATATCAAATGAATGCCTTGCTGTTTTAATTTATAATGTTATTAACATAACCAAATGCTTTCATATATTCACTTTTGTTATTTCCACAGTGTGAATGCCAGTTTATAGTCTTTACCCACTGATCTATAAGGATACAGCATAGTATTTTAATGAGGTATCTATTAAGTATAAATACTAATCCTTAGTCCATCAAAAAAACTCATCTTGTCTTCACTTTATTTTTGTTAGTTTTTAATGTCCATTTTTCCTTCTTTTTTCATTAATTCATTAAAAAACATTTAAAACTAATTCTGAAGACTCAAATTTAGAAATAACTTTAGCAGTTAATTTCAGTCATTTCCACCAAATAAGCTATGTTAAATTTTAATTTTTATATCATCAATATGGCCATCCCTCCTTTTCAATTTATTACTCTCTTTTCCAAATTTAGAAAATTGTTACATTTCAGATTTGGAATAGATTTTATTTACTACTAGTTATTTTATGAAATGAAATAGAACTTTCTTCAAATTTTCAATTATCTCCGCCTTATTCTATCAAATCTACTTGTCAGTGTTTATACCTGTTCTACAGTATTAGTTATGGTACTTTGACACTACGGATAGTATCTTCTAAAATCTAATAGACTTATTCTTCTCTCATTGCTCAAGAAAAACATTTTCCCCTTAAGGGAAAAGGGCAAATGAATATATAAATCATATTGGATTAGTTTAATGGTACATCATACAGTTTTATTCTGTCTTAATGTAAGTTATTGACAATACTCTCTCAAGAGTTTTAAGGAAATTCAAACAAGACAAAGTAGTGCTTAAAAACAGATATTTTTCCTGGAGGGTTAACAATGTATGTTAACAGTTCTAAATGATGTGACAGAGCCGGTATTTTCTTCCCTAGTGCTTGTCATTTAGGGACAGTTGAGACCAGGACACAGCAAGTGTTTTCTATAAAGGGCCATTAGTAAATGCTTTGAATTTCAGGGCTACATACAACCTCTGTCACATATCCCTTCTTGGTTTTGTTTTTTTAAAACAATCTTTTAAAAATATAAAAACTATTCTTAGCTCGAAGGCTATACAAAAAATGCCTGTAGAATGAATTTGGCCTACAGGGCACAGTTTGCCAACCCCTGATTTAGATATAAAGCTATACAAAGACTAGGATTTGCTTCTGGAAACCCATTCTAAGCTCTGTAATTCTAAGTAATCCATAAGGGAGATGCATTCCTTCCTTCCTCTGTAAATTGTCTCTCTCTTATTAGCCCTTTCAAAAACACAAAGTTCACCTCTCAAGTAAATTTATGATATATCGTCCACCTAATTTTCCATTTATAATGGCTGTGCCTACTGACATTACTGGTATTGTGCTTTTATGATTACAATACCCATAGTTAACAGTAAATGGACTCATAACATGCAGGACATTCAACTTGACTCAGAATGACTTAGAAGAAAGGAATTCAACTTTTTAAAAATACTTAATCACAGAATTATTTTGTTTTTCCACTCGTTTTATTTGATATAACAAAATAACATACAAATAAAATATAGTATAATGGGGTTGGGAAGGCAGTCATTTTGTGACATTTACCACAATAAAAAGACCCACAATGAACATTTTGGTGTTTAAAAATTCCTATTCTAAAAATTAAGTACAGCCCTGGCTGGATTGGCACAGTTGGTTGGAGCATCGTCCCATACATAAAAGGTCTCGAGTTTGATTCCCAGTCAGGGCACATACCTAGGTTGTATGTTTGATCCCTGGGGTGCATACAGTAGGCAACCAATGGGTGTTTCTCTCCCACATCAATGTTTCTCTCTCCCTTACCCTCTCTCACTAAAAAACAATAAAAACATATATATTCTCAGGTGAGGATTTTTAAAAATTAAGACATCAAAAAATTAGTAATAAAATATCTTGTAGACTATAGACTACATCTCAATTTCTTGAGTCTTAGTATTTGTAGAAAATGCAACTCTACAAACTGTAGATAGCATTTATGTCTTAAAAATCCAGATACAAATTACCTTGTTAAGACAAGAAATGATATGACTGAGGTCAATCCAAGGAGCACCTGCTTCTGTCACCTGATGAAAAAGATGATCCCTAAAGAGTTTCAACAGATAACGGTCTCCGGTCTCTGACCAGGTAGGATCCTTCTGAAACCTGAAGAAGGTAATATTTTACCTCAGTAATTCATACTATATGCCACATGGCCATATGTTTATTTTTCTGACTCAAAACTAGCTTTATTTTATTTTCTCCAAAAGTTATTTATTACCTCCAAAAGTTATAGGGAAGCTAAAATTCTTTTTTTCATATTTTATGCTCATATTGCCCAGGTTCTTTTTTTTTTTTTTAAATAATTTCATTTAACATGCAAGTATATGAATATCAGTTTCCAATTCTCAAGGGCAATCACCCCTTATACATCCGTATTTTAGAATAACTTCCTTATTTAAACCACTATCATTAGATAAAATGGGGAAGAAGGAAATGTCTTTAGATATCTTTAGAAATAGGTTAAAGAGATTATCCTTTACCCCCTCCCACCCTCAGATTACAGAGAAGAGAGAGATAGTCAGGTATGTTTTTACTGGTGAGCATAAAATAGAAATCTGTTTAGGAAACAAAAAGGGGGTAGATTTTGGTTTCCTACTCTCATGTGATGATATGATGAAAGTGTGCTGTGCCCAATGTTCATAGCAGCACAATTCACCATAGCTAAGATTTGGAAACAGCCAAAGTGCCCATCATCAGATGAGTGGATTAAAAAACTGTGGTACATCTATACAATGGAATACTACGCTGCTGTAAAAAAGAAGGAAATCAGAGGGAAGGCAAGGGGGGGAGGGGAGGTAGAGATCAATCAAAGGACTTGTATGCATGCATATGAGCATAACCAATGGACACAGACACTGGGGGGGGGCATGTGCTGGGGGAGGGGGTGAAGGGGGAGTGGCCAGGGAGAGGCCAATGGCGGACAAAGAAGACATATGTAATACTTTAATCAATAAAAAATTTTAAAAAAAGAAAGTGTGCTGTGAAGAACTGGAGAACAGACCAGATTACCAGTTAGTTTTCAGCAGCCTTTGGAACTATGGTCCAGTAAGGAAAACAAACATTCAAATAACCAAAAAAAGTTGTAACTGCATATTTAAATAATGCAATTAAGAAAAAGAGATATAGTACAGAACAGAAACATGAATTCCTCTGTAAGACAAGGACAGCTTTCCACAGGAAGCAGTGGATGCTCTTCCCAGAGGAAGGATGCTCCTTAATCAAAGACATCAATATTTGCAAAGGATCATTTAAGAAACGTAAGAAAGGTCAGTGTGGCTGGATGGGGTTGGATGAGAAAAGACTAGACAGATAAAAAGGAGTACAAAGGGAGGGTTAGAGAGTAAGGACAAGGAGGAGAAAGAAAACACTAGGACAATGAGTGAGAGAAAAAAGAGAGAGGAGGAGAAAATTAAAAGCAAAAAAGGCAGATCTGAAGCAAAGATAAGAGGGGAGAGGTCAGATTATGCAGCGTTAGGTCATGTTAAAACATTAGTCTAAAAAAAAAAGAAAAACATTAATCTGCATTCTAAGAACAAGGTGGGCCGAAACCGGTTTGGCTCAGTGGATAGAGCGTCGGCCTGCGGACTGAAAGGTCCCAGGTTCGATTCCGGTCAAGGGCATGTACCTTGGTTGCGGGCACATCCCCAGTGGGAGATGTGCAGGAGGCAGCTGATCGATGTTTCTCTCCCATCGATGTTTCTAACTATCTATCTCTCTCCCTTCCTCTCTGTAAAAAATCAATAAAATATATTTAAAAAAAAAAAAAAGAACAAGGTGGGGGGGCACTACATGGTTAAACACAATTATATGTGTGCTTTACAGAGATCATTCCAGGGACTTCCAATTAAAATTGATTAAACACACCCATTTATCTGTTTCCTTTCAAACCCCCACCAAATCTGTAATAAATGTCTTTAAAAGGGTGTAAACACACAAGGACAAAGGGATCAGGAGCAACAATAGCAGATACACACACACACATCACAGAAATTTGGAAGGTAGAAAGCAGAAGGTAAGTGGTATGACTTAGCAGAACTGAACTATAATGCTACAGGGAGCATAAAAAGAGATCATCACAAGAAGCCAGTCATAACAGTGAGGCTCAGGGGCTGACGTCATTCGGTACTGCTTAAAGATCCTGGTGTGAACTGAGGCTGGAAACAACAGAGTAATAAAAGGTTCCATAAACAGCAAACAATAAACCCATCTCTCAACCAGGAATCTTCCTAAAAAGGGTTCAGAGAGCATCTCCAGCCTCCAGTATAACAGGCAAAGCAGGAAATCAGGAACTGAGGAGTGATGGGTGAGACAGTTTAACCAACACTTTCTCCCTCCTTGCCTTCCCAAACCTTGGCTATGGGGTTTATACTACAGAGAGAAGGTTGGAAGATTCTTTTCTGGATATGCTGACCTGCCCAATAGAAATATGGACATTTGGAAGCCTACCAAAAAACCCCCCACAAAAGTCATACCTAACAGTATCACACATTCTGCTTTGTCACAATTTCTGCCTCCATAAGGAGCTTCCCATTAGTTTTTTAGGACCTCATTTTATTTACTAGAGGTGCAGTGCACGAAATTCGTGCACTGGGGGTGGGGGGGGGGGGTCCCCCCCTCAGCCCAGATTGCAAGAGGGTGCAGGCTAGGCCAAAGGACCCCACCGTGCACAATTGGGGCGGGGGAGGGATGCAGGAGGTTAGCCAGCCAGGAAGGGACTGCAGGAGGACTCCAGGGCATGTCCAGCCCGTCTCACTAAGTCCTGATCAGCCAGACCCCAGCAGCAAGCTAACCTACTGGTCAGAGCGTCTGCCCCCTCGTGGTCAATGCACATCATAGCAACTGGTCAACTGGTTGACTGTCTGCCCCCTGGTGGTCAGTGCATGTCATAGCGAGTGGTTGAGTAGCCTTAGCATTCATTAGCATATTATGCTTTGATTGGTTGAATGGATGACCGGATACTTCGCATACTGGGCTTTTATTATATAGGATGTATGTATGTATGTATGTATGTATGTATGTATTTATTTATTTATTTATATATATGATTTTAGAGGGGGAGAGAGAGAAACATCAATAAGAAACATTGATCAGCTGCCTCTTGCATGCCCCCTACTGGGGATTGAGCCCACAGCTCAGGCATGTGTCCCCATTAGGAATTGAAACAGCAACCTCTCAGTGCATGGGACAATGCTTAACCAACTGAGCCACACCAGCCAGGGCTAGAACCTCATTTTTAGTATAAATGGACAGCCAAGCATCAAAAATGCTTTGGAGAATAAAACAAAGCAAAGCAAATTCTTTCCTATGAGATATTGCAGGAAACAAAAAAACTTAAAACCAAAAATTTCTAATTGACAGCCTCAAAGAAACCAAAATTAAATGCTGTAAGAGAGAAACAGAGTGCTAAAAGTTCTTGAAAATTAAAAATGATCGCAGAAATTCAAAAATTGAAAGAAAAACTAGGAAAACATTTCATTTTAGACAAAATAACTTGAGATAATTGCCTAGAAAGAACAAAAAGATATGATACAGTAAATAGAAGAGAATATTAGAAAATCAGTTGCAAAGTCTAACATCTGAACAATGGGAATTCCAGAAAGAGAAAAGAAATTACCAAAGAAACGATGACTACAAGTAAAGAACATAAGTTTCCAAGATGAAAAGGGCTCATGTGTTGATTCAGCAGAATGAATTAAACACTCACACCAAGACACATCAGTATGAATTTCTGAACATCAGTGATAAAGACCCTAAAGCATGGTGGGGAGGGGAAGGATTTGGAAAGAAAATGGCTTTAAATCTGTCTTGAAGTCAAAAAGACTATGGAGCAATGCCTCAAATTCTGAATGAGATGATCACTCCTATAACTCAGCTATGTACTACTAGAGGTACTAGTTAATACAAATCACTCAAGAGGAATTAAAAGTATATAAATTAACAAGGAGGAAATATAACTAACAATACTTGAATATTTGACCATATATCAGAAAACCCAAGAGAATCTATTGAAAAACTGTAAGACAATAGGGCATAAAATTTATAGAAATCTATTATTTTCATGTATATTTGGTAACATGCAGTCCAGAAGACAAAATTGGGGGAAAACTCCCAATTATAATAACAATAAGAAAAAATACCTAAGAATAAACTTCTGGTGATATAACTATATAAAGAAGTAAAAAAAAATTCAATAACATGCCATTATCTTGGTTAAGAGAACTCGTCATCTAAAAACACAAATGGTCCTTAAGTTTATTAATAAACCTAATATGTTATCTTCTCAATAAAAATACCATCAGATTTATTGATTTGTGGGTTTTTTTTTAACTAAAACAAGCTAATTATAGAATTTATACAAATTACTAAATGGTGTTAGGAAAACAATAAAACAACACAAAGTAAAATGGACATAAGAAAGAACTAACACTATTAGGTTTTAAAATGTCAATCATTAAAACATTGTAAAAGATGCTGCCTTAAACTAGTGTGGAAAAGCTAGACTAGTCAATAAATAGTTTTTGGACCACTGGGTAGTCTTCTGGGATTCATACTTTACATCTTATAGAAATCCCAAATATATAAATAATTTAATTTAAAAAAAAAAAACTATAAATATTCTAGAAGAAACCATGAAATAATTCCTTCATAATCTTACAATGGAAAAGATCTGCCTAACTATGACTCAAAATCTAAAGGCATAAAGCAAGTTTCATCAATTAGACTACATATATAAATGCCTGCATGGGAAAAATTAAGCAGTCAAAATAAAAAAAAAATTAAAATAAAATAAAAACCACAGGGCAAATCTCTCTCGATCCCATATATCACAGAAACCTGACAATCCAATTAAAAATAATAATGAGCAAAGGACAGAAGAGAACAAAAATGATCAAAAACATAAGATTGGCAACATGCTCATTAAGAATAAATAAATAAACAGATAAATAAATAAATAAGGGAAATAAGCCCATCAGAGAAAGTCAAGTATTACATGATCTTATTCATATGTGGAATCTAGTGAACAAAATAAACTGATGAACAAAATAGATCCAGAGACACAGAAGCATGGAACAGAATGCAGTATCTGAGAGAAGGCGGGGGAGGGTCGGTGGGTGGGAAGCTATCAAAGAACTTGTATGTACATATGCATAACCCATGGACACAGACAACAGGGTGGTGAAGGCGTGGAGCAAGGGGCAGGGGCAGGCTAGAAAGGGTCAATGGGGGAAAAGGGGGACATATGTGATACTTTCAACAATAAAAATTTTTTTAAAAAAGAATAAAATACAAACTAAAACTGCATTTATCAAGTTGACAAAAATCCAAAAAGTTTGAAAAAAGTATTGTTAGTGAAAGACTCCTGTGCATTGTAGACCTTCTGTAATAGCTATCAAATTACAGGGACATTCCCACTGACCTAACAATCATAACTGGACCTCTATTTATGCACACACAAAATTAAGTGAGTCCCTACAACATTGTTAATACTGGCACAAAAGACTGAAAACAACCCAAATGCTCATCAATAATAACTAGAGAAATAGTGTATCCATAGGATGAACTATTAAATGGCCATAAATTATGAGGAAGCATAGCATATTTGGTTAAGAGCACAGACTGTGAAACCATACTGCCTGGATTTAAATCAGGCTCATATACTTATTTTGTGGTCTTGGACAAGGTATTTACCTCTCTATGTCTCAATTCTCAGTTGAATGGGATACTAACAACATCTGCATCACAGGGTTGTTATGAGGATTATGTTGTCATATTTGTAAACCATTGACAATAATATTTAGAATACACTAAACATATCTGAACAAAATGATTTCCAAAATACATTGTTACGAGAAAATAAGCCATATACAAAAAAAGCAATTGTGTGGTTTATAATTTGTATATATTAAAAATTGATGGTGGAGCCCTAGCCAGCTTGGCTCAGTGGATAGAGCGTCAGCCTGCGGACTGAAGGTTCCCAGGTTCAAGTCCGGCCAAGGGCACATGCCTGGGTTGCGGGCTCATTCCCCAGTAGGGGGTGTGCAGGAGGCAGCCAATCAATGATTCTCTCTCATCATTGATGTTTCTATCTCTCTCTCCTTTTCCCTTCCTCTCTGAAATCAATAAAGAAATTATTTCTTAAAAAAAAATTGATGGTGGAGTATGGGTGTGGATGTAAATAATATCCTATATACTAGTAATAAAAGGCTAATATGCAAATCGACTGAACGGCGGAAAGACCAGTTGCTAGATGTGCACTGACCACCAGGGGGCAGACACTCAATGCAGGAGCTGCCCCCTGCTGGTCAGTGTGCTTCCACAGGGGAGAGCCGCTCAGCCAGAAGCTGGGCTCACGGCTGGTGAGTGCAGCGGTGGTGGAGAGAGCATCTCTTGCCTCTGTGGCACCGCTCATGTCTGAGGGCTCCCAGACTGCAAGAGGTCACAGGCCAGAATGAGGGACCACCACCCCCGAGTGCACAAATTTTGTGCACTGGGCCTCTAGTATAGTCATTACCAGGGAAGTATGTATAAGAAACTAAATAAAGGTTGGTGGCAGAAATTGGGGAGATTGGGCATATCAAGTATAAAAGAGAGATTTTATTATTTTTACTGTAAACCATTTTCTGCTTTTAAAAAATGTATTCATATATTATCTATTCAAAATATTTAATTAACAAAAATAATTTTCTGAGGACAATCTAAAATTATATACCCAATCATACTATTAATAAAGTGTGAAAGTAGCATAAAGATATTTTCAGACTGACAAAAACTAAAAACTCACCTTTCCCAGGAAGCTACAGGAGAGGGATGCTCTATTAAATAAAAAAAGAATAAACCAAGGAAAAAGGCAAGAAACAGGACATCCAACACAAAGGGAGAGACAATGAAAACTCCCAGGATAAAAGTGAAGGGAAGTTCCAGTTCTAAAGTGTGAGTGTGAGCAGGCTTAAAGCGCAACTAGCCCAGATAGGATCAGGAAAAAATTTGAGGCTCCAGAGGCAATTTCTCTAATGGGGAGAAAAAAAGAGAAACTGATAGGCTACCTATTTTTGGACCCCATGGAAAAGTGTTTTATAACTCTGGCAGAGAATTTGGAATGAACTGGCAGTAAATAGTTTTTAATTTGTTTAATAGTTTCCTATATAAGATCATTATTAACTCATGAAAACAAAAATAAAATAAAAAAGAAAATAAATAGTTATGATTACTAAGTGATGCAGCTATTAACAATATTTACCTTGTTATAAAAACATCAACACTAAATAAAGAGTTAACTCAAAATTTATGGATTAAGTTGTGTGTGTGTGTGTTCAGTTAAGGGAAAAGGTGTGAAAAATGAAGCATCTTTCACAGGACAAAATCATTTGCTGAGTTAAACGATTAAAAAAAAATCAAGAAAAAGTACCATAAGCATACATCTATAATAATAAAAGCATAATATGCTAATTAGACAAGATGGCCAAACGACCTTCCAGACAACATTCCAGAAGAAGCCGGGGCTGCGAGGGCCGAGGCAAGCCACCAAGGCAAGCTGCCGCGGCTGAGAGGGCCAAGCCCCTTGCACAAATTTCATGCACTGGGCCTCTAGTTTAAAAATAAAGAGATAAGTGCCAGAAGAAACATAGAGTTCCTAAAATATGGTTCAAAATAGTCATGTTGTCTTTATTTAGAAAAAAAATTAGCAAAAATACTGTCTTTTAAACTTGAAGAAATATAAGTGAACTTGAATTCTGTGGTCAAAAAATCCCTCAAGCGAAGACATTTATCTATTTCTATGAACAAAGGTGACATTCCTGAACTGTAACTTACACTGTAGTCACAATAGCTGTGATACTGCCTTAGCTGTCTTTGACAGTTAAGCAGTTCAAACATCAATTCTGCTTCTTTCTTGAACATATGATTAACTTACAAATGAGGCAGAACTAAATGACAAATAATGTAAGACGGTGATAGCACTGATATGAAACAGAAGATAAGAGACATGCAACAATTAGAGATTTCTGAAATCTCTCACCTGACCTGAATTGACCAAGCTTCAAAACGGAGACAGGGTTAAGGCAGTACTGATCACCATCAACTGTCCACTATGTGCAAACCACACTGGAGATCTAACACAGTATATTTTCTTTATGTATGTATGTATGTGAAATTCTTAAGGACAACCATGCCTAGGCTGTAGTTTAAAAACAACACCCTAATTAATGATTAACAATAGGCTTTAAGGTCACTTCACATGAGAATTTTTCCCTTTTCCAAATAAAACCAGTTAAGGATAAGGTATACCCAATCTTATTATGCAAAACCATGCCCTTGATTGAAACCGTGTTATAAAATACTGTAAATCCTTACTCCGGCCTCTCATTGATTGTTCCCAATTTTGCTAGAAGCCTAAACAGTCTTCCATTTTGAACCTCCTATAAAACATTTTAAAAAGAGACAGAATATTAATATTCCAGCTAACTGAATATAAAAGCAAAAGTTTACAAAAATTGGTATCCTGCACCAATATTACCTTTAACCAACAAATCCTAATATTCCAACCTTCTGGTTATACTTTTAAATACAATGTGCCCATGCCATTCAATAGTAATACTCAAAATTATACAGCTGGTCATTTTTAAAAGTTTTGTTAAAATAATTCACGTGAAAAAAAAAATCAAGATTTTTGTCAAATGAATGTATCAAGGCCATGAACAAAAAGAAGAAAACAAATGCCACATAGGAAATTAAAATACTAATCATTAAGTTTGGGCAAAAATGTGTGCAATCTTAGCCAACTATGCACTATATTCTGCACAATAATTAGTATGCTTTTTATTGATTTATACACAGAGATGCAAGCCTGTATACAGGCTCTTACATGCACTCTTTACCTTTGCAAGGTCCTCCTCTATGACATCATTTCTCATTTGAGCAGCATCCAACTGAGTATAAAATCGAGCACCGATCATGGGCATGATGTCATTAACACTTCGCATCCTGTTCTGATCAGTCAACAGATACCTACCCAACATACAGAAGAATTACCTGAATGCCAAACATGCAATTTGAAAAACAACATGACCCACAAGCGTGTAGCTACCATTGCTGCTATCATATCAGTACGCACAAATTTGAAAACATTTTTTCATGCAAGTCAAGTTCACTTTTCTCTGGAAAATCTTAAGAGCCAATGGAGAAAACTGTAAACATGTCTCTTTCTCTGCATTTTTACTTTTTATTATGAAAATGAGAAAGGAAAATTTAATAGAGTTATACTTACCATTTCCATTCTCAAAACCTTCTTTATAATAGTGAGAGATGAAAAGATTGCTACACATTTTTTTGGAGAGGTGAAATAGGGGTTGGCTGTAAGGGTTCCTCAACAATAATTTCTGAAACTAAACCTGGGTTTTCAATTTTGATAAATCAAACGAGCCTCAGCTTTTTAGGAAGCTGTCCTCTGCTCTGCAACTTCATTTACCAGCTGTCATGGTATATTTATTTCTGAGAAATCTTCATGCACTAATACACATCAGAAGAGACCAATTAAATTTCTTCTATTGTTACAACTAAGGCAGAAAAAAATTTATGTTTCAAAGGGCCACCTTATAGAACACAATAATTAATCACCTATTATTGCTCATTCTGATAGGTAAGCCATTTCCTAACCCTTCTCATTAAAGAAGCTTCCCACTCATTCACTCTCTGCTTAAACTTGTCTCATTTTCTTCATAGGGTTTATCATTATCTGCAAACATCTTACTTGTTCACATGTTTATTAACTCCTCCCCATTAGGTGGAAGCTCCAGAAGATGAAAATTTTATGCATCTGTTCAAAGCATCTTTAGCATCTGGCATATAGCAGGCATTCTTTCGTTGAATAAATGAATGGTTATATTCATGTGGATAATCAATATCTTACCTACTCATCTCGTAATTACTGACATATTTACATCTAACTACTCATTTTACAAGCTACATGACTTTGGCAAGTTACTTTACCTCTCTATGTCTCAGCTTTGCCACCTTTAAAATGGAGCTAATAATGGTACCTAATTCCTAGCGTTTGGGAAAGAATTAAGAGACTTAATTCATATCAGTCAGTTTGAAAGTGCCTGATACATGGCTTACTGCTCTATAAATTTTAGTTACTGATTAATATTAAAGTATGACTTTTGCCGATTCACTTTTTAAGGAAAACTTCAAAATTTACATGAGTAGGGAAAATTACTAAATCTCCATGTACCCATCACCCAGTTTCAAAAACTGTTAATGTATGGCCAACTCTGTTACATTTATATTCGTTACTCTCTCTTTTTTAAAAGGAAATTTTGGAGATTATAACTTGAGATTAGAGACATCCTCAGTGCTGCAAACTAAGGCCAGGAATCACAGCTGTGATCATATATGAAGCAAATATTTTCACTTAAAAGAGAAATCATCTTATTTGATTATTAACAGGAAACAGGTATCACTGGCTCTGTCACAAAGACACTTATGCCAATGTAACAAAGCACAGGTGAGCAGCCCCATCCTCCATCCCTCAATTCCATACCCCAAGGCCAGTCCAAAAACAAATGGGATCATCCAGGGCTACAAGAAAAATCAGAAGAAACAGCTGGAAGCTAAAGAGAGACTGAAAAGGATCTATAAGCTCTGCTTCTAGAACATAATAGGATAAATTGCAATAGAGACTTCCTATTCCTAGCATGTGTTCTCTAGAATAACTTATAATAAGGGTTGTCTGGAATTTCCAAATGTTAGAGGTATCTTGGACAGGGAGCAGTCCTTCTGTGATGACAGTAGTCCACAGTGGGTTTTTCTTACACCAAATTTATTTCAAACCGGCACACAAGGATTCCTTGGAGTTTGAAGATACTGGAGAAGCATAGAGACCTTTACATATATGTTTTCTGGAATGGATGTTCTGGCCATAGAGTATATAACTGAATCATACCTGAGGTTTATTTATGAAAGCTTTCACAAAGATAACGACCACTCTCTAGAGCAGTAGTCAGCAACCGGTGGTCCGAGGACCACTGGTGGTCCGTGAGGTCCAAAAGGTTGGCGACCGCTGCTCTAGAGCAGCACTAATAGAACTTTCTGAGATGATGGAAATGTTCTATGTCTACACTATCCAATATTAGCCAGGAGCTACAAATGGCTTTTGAGCTCTTGAAAAGTGGTTAGTGAAACTAAAGAACTAAATTTTATTTCATTTTAACTAGCTTAAACTTAAAAGGTCATATGTAGCTAGTAGATACCAATGCAGCATTAGAGGGTACCCTTTGGCAAAATGTTTAAAACATCAGTAACTGATTTAAACACACTGGTTTATAAATTTATTCCAAGAAATATATACTTAGCAATAAAAATAAATTACAAGTTGCTTAATTGTGTTTTGCCTGATTTTAAATAGCAGTCAGTAAAATAAACAGAATCACTATTAAAAGGCCCTTATGAAACAGCTGTCTTATCTCATATGACCATTATACATGTTCAATTGTATATTAAAACTTACAAAATCAGATTCTTCAGGTCAGAAGAGTAGTTGATTGTCACCAGTTCCATGGCTTTCTGTAAATTCTCTCGCTGAATTCCTGCCAAAGAGTTGCAAGCCAAAGCCAACACAACTTTTCCTAATGATATCAGATCTGCTTGCTGACATGGAAGAATAAATATATCTTTTAATTTTTATTTTAAAAGAACAAATTTAATACACTCACACTATTGCCTGCATGGAAAAAGTACTTATACAAAGAAGCTGCAGAGGAGTCTCAAATATTAATGATCATCAGAATCAGATGGGAGCTTATCAAAAAGAATTTCTGAGCCTCTCCACCAGAGATTCTCATTCAATAGGACTGAAAAGAGGTCCAACATTTTTAAAGCATCCAGGTAATTCTGATGAATGTAGTTCTAGATCTACACTGTAAAAAACATTACTCTAAAAAATTCACATGCCAACTACAGAACTACTACTGCCTTAAATTTTTAAAAAATTACTTAAATAGAGCTGATACTCTTACTATTATAAGAAATTTAAGGCTGGTTATTATACACTTGCTTTACTCTGATCATTGCAATTTATGATATGCACTTTCTCATTTTCCATGATGCCTAAAACATAGTGTGTACTTGAAAATTTACTTGAAGAAAACTTATTCCATTATTCCAAACACATCAGCCATTACCTGATTTTTCATGTACGTTCTTTAGGACACTGAAAATACTGCCAACCCAATGATATCCCATCTGTTGATGTTCCCATCGTAAAAGATCTTTGAGCTCCCTAACCACCTAGTTTCCCACGGGTTTTTCTTTTTTTCAAATTTACCAGTCTGAGGCCTTTCTTCTGAAAGGATTTTCAAAAAACAGCTAGCTGAATTGAGGTGAGCTCCCCGTTACCTATTATAACTCCAGGAAACAAAATGGTCACCTCAAGAGGCCCTGCTTGGCAGGTAACTATTAATAAGCACATGCCTGGGAGAATGGAGCAGCTCAGAGTTAAGTGAAATTATCTAAAGTAATTTCTACAGAAAACTTCTGTAAATCTTCAAAATCTGAGATCTCATCTGAATTATTGGATATATGTTCATTTGCTGAATATTGGTTTAGTATAAGGAGTTTTCAAACTTAGCTATAAATTAACATCATCTGAGGAGCTTAAAAAACAAACAAAAAAATCACCTAGTGGCCATCCCCTCATCTCAGTTCTGATGTCATTAGTCTGGGGTAAAATCTAGATATTGGTATTTTTCAATGCTTCTACAAGAGATTCTGATATGCAGCCAGGGTTGAAACCTACTGGTTTTGTGGAATGTTTATAATGGTATATTTGTGACATCAGGGGAGTATTTCAAGGCAATCACTAATGAAACTTTAACACTACATAACTATCCTTAGCAACATTCTACCCAAATAATAAAGTATAAGAGGAAGTTAAACTCCATTACTAAAATAACATGAAAAAGTTCAAATTTAAAAATTTATCCCAAACTAGCATTTGTGAATCTGACACTGTGAACATAAGATCCCTTAATCTGTGGAAAAACTGATTAGAAAAACAAGCTACTTTGAATCTGTAAGAACAAGAGATACCAAGAATGCATGCCAGAGAAACTGTTTAGAACTTCATTAGAGGTACAGAGTTAAGAGCCAGGGAAGAAGGGAAGGTGGCATGGGGAAAGGTCACTGCTGCCATCGTTTTGTTTCTTTCTCTGGAGGGCACTGCCGTGAACAAACTCAAGAAGGATTCCCCTCAGGCATTCTCAAGATCAAGTAAACATTCCACGTTACACTAAATGAAATCATAAATCAGTGCATGTAAATACTAACTGGAAATTTCTCTAAGTGTTGTAATCCATTGTCGTCAGCAAAGCACACTGAAGGTTATTTATCAAGTATGTGAGCAGCATGTACCAACACACAACCTTCCAACCCTTAAAACAGTAGAATTTTCAGGTTAGCTCCACTCTGAATTGATGCTGTAACTACACCTCCCACTTAGAACATCCCATTAATCCCTAACACAAGACAGGAAAACAAAAGTCCAAGAGAACTGAAGGACTGATGGGTTTAAAGAATCGCAGCATCTGGCTTAAGTACTTCCTACCACCATTCTAAAACTGACCAAAGGTAGGAGTATTCACTTTAGAAATAATATGTACATGTCACACAATCCAGATTAAATGAGAACTATTTTTTAAAATAAAAGACATTAATCAAGTCCTGCTTAATTAAGAGAGTTAACATCATAAAAACTCTATAACTCTCCTTTCCTTATTTCCCAGCTAAATAATTTTCCAGTTGTTATTTTGCTTCTTACCTCCATCTGGTTTTCCCCCCATTTGTTGAATTCTGGAGGTTTTTCCCCCCAACTCATTTTCAGTTTCTTCCTGATTCTTGATTTCTTGATTTTTCTGATTCTATCTATGGCTCTACTTATGTCCATTTTACTGAAAGTCAGTCTCTATTCACGTGTCTGAAACAGACTATGAAAAATAGACTACAAGAAACAATGTACTCCTTTCTCATGTGCCCTCTTCGCTATAAAATCACAATCCCCTTTTTGGAACTATTTTTAATTCTCTCCATTACCTTACTAAAAGCTATATGAAAAATCTTCCACACATATATACCACCCCCCCAAAAAATAAAGAAAACCTGATATATCCTTTATTGCTGAAGATAAAGGGATGGTGACAACAGGTTGAAAGTAGCCTGAGTTTATGAATTAAAGCAGTTGTTAATTTATCAATCAATTGCCCCAAATGCTTACTTAAAAGTTGTTTGTAACTCTGGGACTACTTTTTCTTATAGAGAATTGTTTTTCAAGGTTAACTTCACAACTTGCAACATAACTGAAGTAATGTACATTTGCAAAGAAAAAAAAAGGGAAATAATATTGTTGTGACACTAACGGGGGAAAAGAATATCAACCTAGTTTTCCTTTATACTAGTAATTAAAATAAAAAGAAACTCTTCAGACTAGAAAAGAATAAGGAAATACTGTAAGGCTACTTTTTAAAATGTAGACATGAGGTTTCCAAATACTTGCAATAGAGACTGATGGCACTAGTTCTAAATTTATCTTCCAAAGTTTAATATTATTTTCCTGAATATATGAAAATCACTAGTATTTTTAACAGCCAATAATCAGTCACTTTTAGGAGCACAACAAATTATAAAGAACAATTTTCAGAGCCAATTAGTTAGTCAATAAATATAAGACAGAAGATAAGGAAAGTAGGTAAGAAACAACCATTCTAGATTTAAAAAATAAAAAAAGAGGGAGCAAATCTCTTAGGCAGAAAGGAAGCTGCTGCCATTGGGGCAAAAGTAGCCACACAGTGGCCACTAAGTGGTGTGACCAAACAGGACAGGTTGGCTACTATTGAGGTTAGGTGGGCACAAGTAGAGCAGAAGACATGAAAAGTCTGCATACAACTAAGTGAATGTGATGAGTAGCTCCAACTCTTTGGGACTGCACTGCCTGTGGTAAGAGAAGGCCATGCATGAATTGGAATACTAAGCACTAAATACACTCTACTTCTCAGTCTGTTCTTTCCTTTTTGTTCTGAAATTTTGTCTTATGATAAAGTGAACTGAAATCTTTCAAGATTTAAACAAAAAATGTTGAAATGAGAAGGACAATGAGAAGGTGAGGTATCCTTGTTTTTCCATGTAATAAGAAGATATTCTACCTCATATCAACTTCTGTAAGTTAATAAATGTTCATAAACACACAAAAATTTTACACAAAAAGAACAATGCCTTAAAATGACAGTTGTATAGCCTCCGAAAAATGTATTGTAATACAAACTGAATGATCTGAAACATACTTTAAATAGCCTCGTCACTTGTACAAAGTAATCAGGCAAAAGCAGCTACATTTAACAGTCCTTGCAGAGATAGGTTCTTATTCTACACCTTAAGATTAATCAAGAAAAAAGAAATAAAAAGCTAAGTACATAATGGGACCTAAGTCCAAACTATTATTATGAAATAATACTATAATCAAATTCTGATAATGTACAAGAAGTGATGGTCTTTGACTAAGCAAAAGAAAAAAATTACTTAAAAAATGGCAATACAACACTATTTCTTTGAAAATATTTCTAAAATTTTCAGATTGTTAGTGGGACAATTATTCTAAAAGTAAAAAAGAAAAAAAGTAAAATCTCGTTTAATGTAATTCATTCAACTGACCAATTAATCTGTTTTAATTCTGCTGAGGACAAATATCCTAATCACATAAATACATTTTCATTTGAACAGCTAGAGTCATGAATTCTGTATATTCCAACTTATAAGGGCTCTACACTAAATACATTAGTGATTAAGAAACCCATGTTCAAAGTTTGCATAAAAATCACCCAGAATAAATTAAAATCTACACTTAAAACCCTGAAATACTTTAAAATAAACAGAATTTGTCTTAAAAAACAAAAAACCACACACACAAAAAAACAAAGAACCAAGCCTGTAGGTATTCATGTTAATTCTTACTCACCTGGTATTGAGCCATTAATGCCAATGGATTATTATTCTGGCTGTTATCAAATGTTAAGACATCAAATACACCAACACAATTTACTCGCAACCTTTAAAGATCAGAGATTTAAAGAAAATAGTTAAAATGAGATTTTAAAAATTACATACTAGTGGAAATTTATCATTTCCTATAATATTTGGAAGAACCTCAGAATATTATCTACTCTAACCTTCTGTCCTACTCCCATATAGCTTCTACTAATCACCATTTTAGAGATGAGAAAATTAAGGCTCAAAGATATTAAGGTTATAAAAGTTAGTAACTAATAAAGCCAGGACTATAACTCATATCTTTGACTACCAGCCCAGTGTTCTTTCCACTGTACCAAGCTGCTTCGTTCATGTAAAGAGCACTACTTGGCTTCCTAACACTTGCTGAAGATATACTAGCCAATATTGGAAGCATCTTACATGTATTAATTCATTCAACCCTCTCAATCATCTTATGAGACAGGTACCTTAAAATGTAGAAAATGGTGAGGAGAGTACCCGTCTCATTAGGTTACTGAACACAATGAAGTTAAGGTACTTGACCAGGGTCATAAAGACAGCAACTAACAGAGCCAGGAAGCTAAGTCAACTGGTACTACATCTAGAGCTCTTCATACTACACTGCCCAAGCCAATTCTCAAAATTACAACTCAAATGAAACTCTGCTGAAGTTAGAGTCTGTCTACTTAACTCTGTCAGTGGTTCTCAAAGCATATGACCCAATCAGTAGCAACAGCAACACCTAGGAACTTGTTGGAAATGCAAACTCTCAGGCCCTGCTCCATATTTACTGAATGAGAACTCTAGATCCAAGTTTGAGCCCAATAATATGTGATAAATAAGCCCCCCAGGCAATTCTGATTCAAGCTAAAATTTGAGAATCACAGTTGTACAAAGAAAAGTTGTGTTGATATTACTTATATATCCCCCCAACCCTAACCATACATACCTCCAAACCCTTACAAGATTCTTGGTTAATAACCAGGCTTTTTTTTTTTTAAGAATTCAACTTTTTTTTTTTTTTAAATTACAAATGAACTCAAAAGTCACAGCAATTCTTCTGGATGGAATATATGAAAAGGTAAAATTAAAAGAAATCATCATGCTTTGTTTAAAACCGGTCATAGGTTAAATGCACAATAAAGAAGCCAAAACTCAAAATGCTAGTACCTCGTTTTGCCAGTTATCAGAATCTTTGTTGGGTCCATAACTCGACATGCCAAACCTGCTGTGTGAATGGTACGCAGTGCAGAACTCAATTGGACAATATATGCCCAAATAAGAGATTCTGGCAATAATCCAGCATGCTGTCTGGGCAATGGTCCATCATGTTGACCTATAAAGCAAATAATAATTTTAAAAACTTATTTAAGTAATCAACTAAAAGACTAAAACATTCAAACCAAAATTAACAGAAAATTCACTTATATTCATGGTATAATTTGTCAATTTATACATATGTATACATGTAAAATTTAAGTTTAGTCTATAATTAAGGGACAAGCCCCAAATTTCCCAATTTGAGATTATCCTATCTAATAAAAGAGAAACATGGTAATTAGCGTATGACCGCTACCTTTCCCATTGGCTAATCAGGGCGATATGCAAATTAACTGCCAGCCAAGATGGCGATTAACCGCCAACAAAGATGGCGGCTAATTTGCATATGTAGGCACAATGCTAGAAGGCGAAAGGGAAAGGACAGAAGAAGCCCCCTGCCACTGACGGTGATTGGAAACCCAGGGGGGAGCTAAGAGCCGGGGGCAGGGCAAAGGCAGCCCTGGGGGCCGCTTTTGCCCTGTCCCCGAGCTGTGATCAGAGAACCAGGCGCCTTTGCCGCCCCGGCCAGTGATAGCGGGAAGCAGGGGTGGAGCCAGCAATGGGAGCTGGGCAGTCCGGGGAGCTAGGGATCCCTTGCCCAGGCCTAAAGCCTTGGCCAAAGACGTTAGGCCTGGGCAGGGGTGGAGCCTGCAATCGTGGGGAGCTGGGGTCCCCTACACAGACCTAACGCCTTGGCCAGAGGCGTTAGGCCTGGGCAGGGGCGGAGCCTGCAACTGCAGGGAGCTGGGGGTCCCCTGCCCAGGCCTAAGGCCTCAGTCAGAGGCATTAGGTCTAGGCAGGGGCAGAGCGGGAGATCGAGGGGAGCTGGGGGTCCCCTGCCCAGGCCTAAGGCCTCGGTCAGAGGCATTAGGTCTAGGCAGGGGCAGAGCGGGAGATCGAGGGGAGCTGGGGGTCCCCTGCCCAGGCCTAATGCCTTGGCCAGAGGTGTTAGGCCTGGGCAGGGGCGGAGCCTGCAATCGCCTGGAGCTGGGGGTCCCCGGCCCAGGCCTAATGCCTCGGTCAGAGGCGTTAGGCCTGGGCAGGGGCAGAACCAGCCATCGCGGGGAGCAGGGGCGGAGTCAGCGATCCTGGGCAGCTGGGGGTCCCCTGCCCAGGCCTAAGGCCTCGACCAGAGGCGTTAGGCATGGGCAGGGGCGGAGTCAGCAATCGTGAGCAGCTGAGGGTCCCCTGCCCAGTCCTAACCCCTTGGCCAGAGGCATTAGGTCTAGGCAGGGGCAGAGCGAGAGATCGCGGGGAGCTGGGGGTCCGTCTCCTGCCCAGGACTAATGCCTCCACCAGAGGCCTTAGGTCTTGGCAGGGGCGGTGCCAGAGATCGTGGGTAGCAGGGGCGGAGCCGGGAATGGTGGGAGCTGGGGGTCCCCTGCCCAGGCCTGACACCTCTGCCGGAGGCCTCAGGCCTGGGCAAGGGGCCGATCCGGTGATTGGCGATCGGAGGGTGATGGGGGTCGACGCCTCTGGCCGAGGCATCAGGCCTGGGCGGGGGGCAGAACCAGTGAGCGAGGGGAAATAAGGGTCCCCTGCCCAGGCCTGACGCCTGGGCCAGAGGCATCAGGCCTGGGCAAGGGGCCGATCCTGCGATTGGAGGGTGATGGGGGTCAACGCCTGAGGGTTCCCAGTATGTGAGAGGGGGCAGGCTGGGCTGAGGGACACCTCCCCCCACCACCACCCAGTGCATGAATTTTGTGCACCAGGCCCCTAGTCCTATATAATAAAAGGCTAATATGAAAACTGACTGAACGGCAGAACGACTGGTCGCTATGATGCACACTGACCACCAGGGGGCAGACGCTCAACGTAGGAGCTGCCCTCTGGTGGTCAGCGCGCTCTGACAGGGGGAGTGCCGCTCAGCAAGAGCGGGGCTCACGCCTGGCGAGCGCAGCTGTGGTGGCAGGAGCCTCTCCCACCTCCGCAGCAGCGCTAAGGATGTCCAACTGCCGCAGGGAATGGGCCTAAGCCGTCAGTCAGACATCCCCCGAGGGCTCCCGGACTTCGAGAGGGCACAAGCCGGCCTGAGGGACCCCACCCGGCCTGAGGGACCCCACCCACGAGTGCACAAATGTCGTGCACTGGGCCTCTAGTACCTTTATATTATTATTAGCAACAGAGCTCTCACTGAACTGTTCTTTTCTGTGACCACTGTAATTACTGAACAATAAACAAAAATTATTATTATTATTTTAAAATATATTTTATTGATTTTTTACAGAGAGGAAAGGAGAGAGATAGAGAGTCAGAAACATCGATGAGAGAGAAACATCGATCAGCCGCCTCCTGCACATCCCCCACCGGGGATGTGCCCGCAACCCAGGTACATGCCCTTGACCGGAATCGAACCCGGGACCTTTCAGTCCGCAGGCCGACGCTCTATCCACTGAGCCAAACCGGTTCGGCCAAAAATTATTTTTAAAATATGTATTTAATTGTGAACCATATAAACATAAATCTGATTAAAAACAGAAACTGTAGATATTGTTATTTTACTTAAAATATGGATAATCCTACCTTATATTATTGTTCAGGCATGTGAGACCTGTTCATTATGTGGCT
This sequence comes from Myotis lucifugus, assembly GCF_000147115.1. Classification (NCBI taxonomy): domain Eukaryota; kingdom Metazoa; phylum Chordata; class Mammalia; order Chiroptera; family Vespertilionidae; genus Myotis; species Myotis lucifugus. Next base: position 1,379,227 of record NW_005871275.1, on the reverse strand, counting down.
TAAGGAAAATGAAAGTCTCTACCATCATTTATGCTGAATGTTTTCTTATTCTCCTTATACTGCTCGGCCATTTCAGTTAGATATGATAACATCCAATTTATAAAGACACGAATATAAAACACTAAATGTCATTTATGTGTAAAGTTAAAACACAAAAATATCTGGTCTACCATAAAGAGTCATCATTTTGATTCTATCAATTCTTATTTCCTAATATTATTTTCTGAGTCATTATTAATTCTTATATCAGTAGAAAAGGAGCCATATAAATTTAATTCAGATTTTGTAATTATAGTAGTGCTCCCTTTCTTGCAGCTTCATTTTCTGTGGTTTCAGTTAAGTAATGTGGACCACAGTTAGAAATTAAATTGCCCCAACAATCAACATCATCCGCTCCTGACATCCAGCCATCAACATTGTCATGGCTCAATGATACAGAATGTCCAGAAGCAGAGGATTCTCCTAATATATCATCAAAAAGGTCAATAGTTGCCTACATCACAATGCCTGTCATTCACCTCACTTTATCTCATCACATAAGCATTTTATCATCTCATGTCATCATAAGAAGTACAATATATTTTGAAAGAGAGAGAGACCACATTCACATAACTTTTATTATAGTATATTGTTATAAATTGTTTTAGTATTGGTTATTATTATTAATCTCTTACTGTGCCTAATTTAACATAGGTATGTAAGGGAGAAAACATCATACTGATACACATACACACAAACACACACATGGAACTTGGTACTACTCCCAGTTTCAGGCATCCACTCTGGGTCTTGGAATGTATTTCCTGCAGATAAAGGAGAACTACTGTGTTTCTTTTTTATTTTATGAAAGAAGGAAATTTTTTTTTATAACTATTGATTTTTAGAGAGGGGGAGGGAGAGAGAGAGAGAGAGAGAGAGAGCAACTTCAATGTGACAGAGAAACATTAATCAGTTGCTTCCCGCATGTGCCCTGACCAGAAATCAAACCCAAAACCTGGGTAAGTTCCCTGGTAGGGAATCAAACCATCAAATAGCCCTAGCTGGTTTGGCTCAATGGATAGAGTGTCTGTCTGCGGTCTAAAGGGTCCCAGGTTCAATTCCAGTCAAGGGAATATACCTTGGCTGCAGGCTCCTTCCCCAGCCCAAACCCTGGTAGGGGCTCATGCAGGAGACAACCAATTGATGAGTTTTCCTCACATTGATGGTTCTGTCTTTCCCTCTCTCTTCTACTTTCCCTGAAAATCAATGGAAAAATATCCTCAGGTGAGGATTAACAAAACACCAAATAACAGGCACACCGACAAGGGCAAGGTTAATGTATTTCAGAGAATGTAACCTTATAAATCCAAGTGTTCATATGGTAGTAAACAAACCTTTTGTCAATGAGATTTAAAGACAGTTAAATGGTTTTAACTGTAGAGATAAATAGCAATTAGGTAGTTATGGCTTGCCATAAAATTTCTAGGAAAAAGCAAATTTAAAATTCAAAAACTGCTATCCCTCAATTTAGACAGAACTAAAGATAATAAAATCTGGCCCGGAAGGCATGACTCAGTGGTTGAGCATCAATCTATGAACCTGGAGATAAGGGTTCAATTTCCTGGTCAGGGTACATGCCTGGGTTGCAGGCTTGATACCCAGTGTGAGGCATGTAGGAGGCAGCCAATCAATCATTCTCTCTCATCATTGATGTTTCTCTCTCTCTCTCTCCCTTCCTCTCTGAAATCAATAAAAATATTAAAAAAAAAAAGATAATAAAATCTGGAAAACAATGTTAGATGACTCAGAATGTGGCTCTAGTGATAAATGCCAAGAAAATGTCAAAGACAATTATAAAGAATGTAAATAAAACTATTTAATAAATGTGGTAATAAGGAAAAGGAATATTTATAACAAACTAGAGGCCTGGTGCATGAATTCATGCACCAGTGATGTCCCTCGGTCTGGCCTGTGGAATCGGGCCAAAACCAGCTACTCAACATCCCCCAAGGGGTCTCAGATTGCGTGAGGGTGCAGGCCAGGCCAAGGGACCAGTGCATGATTGGGGCCAGGGAGAGACACGGGAGGTTGGCCAGCTGGGGAAGGAACCGCAGGAGGGCTCCAGGGGTGTCTGGCTCTCTGGCTCGTTTCACTCAGTCCTGATCAGCCGGACCCCAGCAACAAGCTAAACTACCAGTCAGAGTGTCTGCCCCCTGGTGGTCAGTGCACATCATAGTGACTAGTCGACTGGTCGACTGTTTGCCCTCTGGTGGTCAGTGCACGTCATAGTGAGTGGTTGAGTGGCCTTAGCATATCATTAGCATATTACGCTTTAATTGGTTGACCGGATGACTGGACACTTAGCATATTAGGCTTTTATTATATAGGATAAGTCCTTACTATGTTCCAGATCCTGTCTAGTTATATATCCACATTTTCTCATTTTAAACCTCTAATCACAACTCCTATATGCTATGGTATTATTATTACCATTTTCTAAATTAGCACATTCCGTACAATATGCAATTTTTTGTGCTAATAAATTAAATAGTATAAGAAAACAATAGACTTCCATCTATGACTCTACAAGTTTATACAAACATTGGCCTTTATTTTCTTTTTTTAATATTCACATTGGGGCTTGGTGGGAGAGTCAAGGTGGTGGAATAGGTAAACATGGTACTCGCCTCCTCCTATAATGACATCAAACTTACAACTAAACTACAGAACAATCATGATTTAGAGCCACCTGAAATCTGGCTGAAGCTAAGTCCTACCACTAGAGAATTAAAGAAGCCACAATGAGACTGGTAGGAGGGGCAGAGATGCGGAATAGGTTAGTCTAAGATACATGTGTGGCATTATTTTAATTGGGAGGGATATCTTGTCTACAGAGGTCCCCCCTAAAGATCAGGGGTTCAAGCCCCACTCAGGCCAGGGTTCCAGTGCCAGGAAGAGAAGTCATAGTAACTTCAGGCTGTAAAAACCAGCGGGTATTATGGCTGAGTGACATAAAGGTTGCTGGAATCCCATGCACTTCTTCTTAAAGGGCCTGCACATTCACTCCTTTCAAGCTTCAGTGCTGGGGCAGTAGATTGGAAGGATCCAGGGACATGGGAGGGGAAGAAGGGGGGAGCTAAATTGTCTGGCATCAGGGCAAGAACTGGGGGTCAACTTTCTCCCAAACAAAAGTGCTGACAGAGATCTGCCGTTGTGGCTCAGTGGTTGAGCATCGATCCAGGAACCAACAGGTCACATGCCTCGGTTGCGGGCTTGATCGCAGTAGGGGCCATGCAGGAGGCAGTCGATCAATGAAGTTTCTATCTCATCAATGTTTCTGTCTCTCTATCCCTCTCTCTTCTTCTCTCTCTAAATATCAATAAAAGCATATTTTTTAAAAAAAAAAGTGATGGCAGAGGTCACTGTTCCTTTTTTCTTTGCCAAGACCTCCCTGCCACTGAGCCAACAGTCAGGCATCCATTAACCTGGTCCACACTGTTCACCTCAGCCTGGTGATTCCCTGAGACCCTGCCCACCCAAGCTGTTTGCAGTGGCTTTTCCATATGAATGGCCTGTCCTACCTCAGGCTTCATACTTTCCTAAAAATCTCTCAAACAAGCAGCAGCTGTTTGCTCCATACCTCATAATACGTACCCCAAGGCCCGGCACTAGCAGCAGCCTGCCTTAGGTCACAGCTTGGCCACTCCTGTGTACCTCCAAACCCAACACAAATAGCAGCCATCTTCAGATTGCTCTATAGCTCATGCAGGATGGCCCCAGGCAGGGCACAGGCAGTAGCTGACTTTGCACCTCCCAGGAGGCCCAAGAGCCAGTACACCCAGTGGTCAGCTTTAGACCACGCCAGATTATAACCCTATCACATCCACGAGCAACATACTCAAGGGGTGGACTCTGAGCACTAAAGCCCCACTGAAGCAAGTCCTGCTCCATAGGGGTGTCTCCTACACAGCAACTCTTCCCCTGTAGTCGCAGCTGGTCCTCACAGCCGATTGGCCTTCCAGTGATGCCAACATAAATCAAGGCTCAACTACAACAGGACAGTGCAATCAGTTGCCTCCTGCATGTGCCCCAACAGCTCACATAGGGGTGCACCTAGAGTGCCCAGCTCAGGTACCTGGGAAGGCTGAGCCACTGGGACCTAAAGGACACCTACTATGCAAGGCCACTCTACCAATTCCAGGAGACATAGCAGCTCTACCTAATACATAAAAACAAACACAGAGAAGCAGTCAAAATGCGAAGAAACATATCACAAATAACAGAGGAAATCGCCAGAAAAAGAACTAAATGAAATGGAAGCAAGCAAACTACCAGATACAGAGTTCAAAACAATGATTATAAGGATGCTCAAGGAACTCAGTGAGAACTTCAAAGAACTTAGTGAGAACTTCAAGGAACTTAGTGACGAACATCAATGACATAAAAAAGGACCAATCAGAAATGAAGGATACACTAACGAAAATGAAGAATAATTTACAGGGAATCAACAGTAGAGGGCATCAAGAATCAAATCAGCGATTTGGAATACAAGGAAACAAAAAACACCCAATCAGAACAGCAAAAAGAAAAAAGAATCCAAAAATATGAAGATAGTGTAAGGAGCCTCTGGGACAACTTCAAGTGTACCAACATTTGTGTCATGGGGGTGCTGGAAGAAATTGAAAACCTATTTGAAAAAATAATTACAGAAAACTTCCCTGACCTGGTGAAAGAAATAGATATGTAAGTCCAGGAAGTGCAGAGAGTCCCAAACAACAGGAACCCAAAGAGGTCCACACCAAGATACATCATAAGTAAAATGCCAAAGGTTAAAGACAAAGAGAGAATCTTAAATGTAGCAAGAGAAAAGCAGTTAGTTACCTATAAGAGAGCACCCATACAACTGATTTCTCAACAGAAACTTTGCAAGCCAGAAGGGAGTGGCAAGAAATACTCAAAGTGATGGAAAAAAAGGACCTACAACCAAGATTACTCTATCCTGCAAAGCTATCATTTAGAAATGAAGGTCAGATAAAGAGCTTCACAGAGAAGAAATAGCTAAAGGAGTTCATCACCACTAAACCAATCTTACATGAAATGTTAAAGGGTCTTCTTTAAGAAGAAAAAAAGATAAAAAGTATGAACAATAAAATGGCAGTAAATACATTTCTATCAACAACTGAATCTAAAAATCGAAGAACAAAATAAACTGATTAATAAAATAGAATCAAAAGCATAGAAACCTGGAACAGACTGATGAATCTCAGAGGGAAGAGGAGAAGGGGGGGTGGGGGTGGAAAGAGATTAACCAAAGAACTTACATGCATATATGTATTATCCATGGACACAGACAATAGAGTGGTTAACACCTGCTGTGAGGTGGGATCCAGGTGAAGGGGGGCAAAGGAGGAATAGAAAGGGGGAACATCTTTAGTGCTCTCAACAATAAAAATTTTAAAAAATATATTCACAATGGGAAAACAGAGGACTGCCTTGTAATAGAAGTTGCTGTAAATTAAAGTATACATGGTACATTTAGGGATATTACTACCATTCAAACAATACTTTCAAATATTAGAAAGAGGACTGATTCCTGCAAAAATGTAAACATCCTATATAATAAAACCCTAATATGCAAATCGACCAAACGGCAGAACAACCAGTCACTATGATGCACAGTGACCACCAGGGGGCAGACGCTCAACGCAGGAGCTGCCCCCTGGTGATCAGTGCACTCCCACAGGGGGAGCACTGCTCAGCCAGAAGCCAGGCTCATGGCTGGCACGGCCGCCTCAGAGGCAGTGCTAAGGAGAGGCGAGCCTGGCTTCAAGCAGAGTGGTGGTGGCAGGAGCCTCTCCCGCCTCCGTGGCAGTGCTAAGGACCCCTCGGGGGCACCTCGGACTACGAGGTGGCGCAGGCCAGGCTTGAGGGGAACCCCCCTCCCCAGTGTACAAATGTTGTGCACCGGGCCTCTAGTATCAAATACTCAGTCAACACCAAAAACAGAATAATTAAGATTTTTTTTTTAAACTGGAAAGAAGTACAATGAATCAGTGGTTCTCAACTGGGGGCAATTTTGCCCACCCTACGGGACATTGGCAATGTCTGGAGATATTTTTGGTAACACTACTGCAGTAGGGGGTTGCTACTAGCATCTCGTGGGTAGAGGCCAGGGCTGCTGCTGAAGATCCTGCAATGCACAGGATGGCCCCTATGAAAATAACTATTTAGCCCCAAACGTCAACAGGACTGATGTTGAGAAACCCAGCTATAAATTATAGCCAACAGTCATTTCACAGGTGGTATTACTAAAATAAACTTGAACAACTACAGCTATGTTCATCTATAGAAAAAGTCATACCACATCCCCTTCAACAAAATTATGTGTCTACAGATGACATGGCAAAAGGAAAAAAAAATGACCACACTATATGACCAGATTTTTAATGTGAAACAGCCATGTAACCACAGATTTCTTCTTGTAACTGTCAGAAAGCAGTTAAAAGTAAACAGAAGAAACATATTTTTATTCATAATGAGTCCTTAATGGAATCACAATGCAAAAGATACTGTCATGTGACTCAAGTCTTTCTCCCTCCTTAGTTTCTTTCAGTATGCATTTAAGAAAATCTTAAAAATATTAAAAATCATGGTAAAGAATACAATGCTTCTTTCCTGTCCCCAAACAAGAAAATGAACCATATCTTTCCTTTCCCAACTATATAAATTAATTAAAAGACATCTCAAAATGTTACTTTGAAACAACTTATCCTTTAATAAACATTTTCAGAATATAATTAAAATATTTTGGTTCTTTGCAATATTATTGAAAAACGGCAAAAAAAAAAGAGAGAGAAAATATTCCCCGCTTAAGTAAAAGCTACCTGAAAATTTATTTTGAAGACTAGTTCCTTAAGTAACAGAATCCTACACCTTTAACAAAAGAGTTTGTTTAAGAAAATAATTTCATAAATTATACATAGTCATATTAGATTGTGAGGGAGTCATTACATTATACTCAGAAAACATAAAAATTAAGGGGAAAAGACTTATAATAAATGGAAAATGCAGTATGATATAAAATGAAAACAATGCAAAGGGAAACCAAATAAACCAAAACAAAACACCAAGGCTGGAAAGAAATAATGGTTGTGTTTTGCAAGGTGAAGCTACGGGGATTATTTTACAATTTACTGAATTTTCCAAATCATCTCTACTCAGAAGCATTATATTTTTAAAAGAAAAGAAAATGTTAACTGGATAAAACTTCTATCATGTTCTCAGTTATTTAAATTTCAGATATCTACCTGAGTCTCTCACACCATTTTTCATCTCAGTTTATACACTTAATACATTATCTCCTAACTTGGTTACAGACTGACCTCATTTCTTTTTAAAATGCAATAGGGTCATTAAGTGGAATGACTACAGGGATAAATTTGCGTGTATTTTAAAATACAATCTACTCTCCCACAGAGCAAAAGCATTTGTCAACATACAGCTTGCTTTCATCTTTTCCTTACCCCATTTTCTCTTTGTGAAATAGGCATCAGCATTGGGGTCATTAAAGTGTCTGCTCATCAGAGTTTCTCCTCCAGCATGGAAATCATATGCAAACACAAGAGCTTAAAATAAAACACAAACATTCTTTACTGCAATCTGGCTTCAAACAGTGAGGCTCACAAGCAGAAAAACAATTACAAATTACTCACAAGGCTCTGCAAATGCTTTAGTGGTAAATACCTCACGCAAGGTTACAATATTTGAGTGCTGAATTTTTTTCCACATATCAACCAACACCATGCATTTTGTGTTAACAAGACGAAAACCTAAAAAAGAAAATTTTTATTAAACTGTCAATGACATCTCCCCTTAGTCCATCAGAAATGGGGAGAAAAATAAACATGCTATACATTACTGTAAGTTACTAACTGCCAAATGAAATAATAAATTACTCATTATCTTTTAAATTAATGTATTAAATAAATAAACGTATTCAGGAATGTTTGAATAATCTTAGCCTCACTAATATGCTTCTAAGAGAGGATAATTTATCTTCCTTACCATGGATCCTCCGAAGGCAATATGGCAGATCATCTTTGCTATTCACAGCTTTATAGCAAGATGTAATGTAGCCAAAATTACTTGATTTCTGTATTCGGTTGGGTGGTGGCAGTGGTTCTAGAGGGAATAGGCTATGATAGCTGTCGACTTCTGCAGGGAATGCTAGAGTAATTCATAGGAAAACAGATGACAACTTGCAGACATTCATAAATCTCTCAGAGTGATAAAGAAGAAATCAAACCTACTTTAAATAACTACTAACAAAGTAGTATAAAAACATACTTTGAACATTTATAATTCCATAAAACTGGTTTCATTATCAATAAAAATAGTCATTATAAAACAACACAGAACTAAATTTATACACTCAAAATATTTCTTTTATAGCATAATACAACAAATATCAGAAACAACTTGTGTTATCACTTATAAATAGGTAAACATTTCTGATTCTGATGCTGAATAAAAATCAGGGAGATTTTGTTTCTTTAAAC
>NW_005871275.1:1366824-1370241 GCF_000147115.1 Myotis lucifugus | reverse complement strand
GCCTGATCACCCCTACTTCCTCTGCCTGCCGGCCTGATCATCGCTTACCTGCCCTCCCGCAGGCTGGTTGCCCCTAACTGCTCCCTCTGCCAGCCTGGTCGCCCCCCAACTGCCCCTCTTGCCGGCCCTGGTCGCCCCTTACTGCACCCCCTGCCGGCCTGGTCTCCCCCCAACTGTCCCCCTCTGCTGGCCTGGTCGCCCCCAACTGCTCCCCGTCGGCCTGGTCACCACCAACTGCCCCCCTCTGCCAACCTGGTCACCACCAACTGCCCCCCTCTGCCCCCCGCCCCCGCCGGCCTGGTTGCCTCTTTCTGCCCCCCTGCCGGCCTGGTCATCCCCAACTGCCCCCTCTGCTGGCCTGGTCGCCAACTGTCCCCCTGCTGGCCTGGTCGCCCCCAACTGTCTCCCGGCCGGCCTGGTCACCCCACACAGCCTGCTGTTCAGTCATCTGGTCGTCCCTCACTAACCCTCCTGCCAGCCTGGTTGCCCCATGCAGCCTGCTGTTCAGTCGTTTGGTTGTCCCTCACTAACCCCCCCTGCCAGCCTAGTCGCCCCACGCAGCCTACTGTTCGGTCGTCCATCCAGTTGTTTCGGTCATGACGGCCCCTTGCTTTTTATATATTAGGATTGGAATTTGCTTGTGATACTGTTAGGCATTCAAAATGATTTATCTTGAATTCCAATTTGTTGTTTCTTATAAAGACTAAAAAAATGAACATGTAAATGTACTCAGTGGCTGGTTTCCCTATAGAGTTTATGCAATTTATTTTCCCTTCTTATTGCTCCCTATTGTCTAGAACAAACATGTGTCAGTTTTACAATCCAAAAAGACAAATAGTTTTTAATGCTTCAAATACAATCAACTATATTTTTCAATTGGACAGCTTCCATTGGTGAAATGTCTTGAATGACTTAGGAATGCTCACCATATCTCAATTGAAAAGCAGATGAGTGAACATGCAGAATATCATAGAAAAACATCTAGTAAGGAACACACCAAAACTTTAACAATGGTAATCACTGAGTGGATTTTCTCCTCTCTTTTACACTATTCTGTATTTGCCAAACTTTTTACAACTAACATATTTAACACTATTTTGAAACATGACAATAAATCTCATTTTAAAAATCTCGCAAACAAAAACAACTAATAATGTTTTACCTATGACTGTTAAGAAATCCAGGTGAAACCCTATTAAGAAAACTCTAATTCTAGAAGACAGGTTCAAAAGGACCTCTCTGCCTTTGCCAAATACATTCATTAACTCTTAGTTCTTGGAACAATTCTATGAAATAGAATTCCCTATTTTATAAATAAGGAGAACAAGGATTATCCCTCTAGGGAGGGAGTAGGGAAGCAAACCCAGGACTCTGATTCTGAAGTCTTGTGCTCTTAAATCCTACATGGCATTTTGGCCATAGCGCAAAACATCGATTCAATGTAACTTTCAAACCAAGGTCAAGTGGCAAGTTCTGCTGAAATAAAGGCAGAAGGGAAAGTATATACACAAGTGAACATAGCTGTAACTTTCGCCCATTTATTATTTAGTTGAATGATCAGTGTAATTTCCACAAACAAATGATAAATAAATTTTGTTTTCTAGCTATTTCATAAGGGAATTATCTTCAAGTTAGTAAAGATGTACTGAATATCTACTATGTATTAATGAACCCATATTAATGAAATATGTGTTCTTATCAAGTGGCTTAAAGAATGATATAAAATATAAGGCAAAATAGCTATTAAAAACGTGCAATTCATCATGGCACTGGTTCTTAAACTTTAGCACCCTTCAGAATCTTGTAAAAACTGTTTGCTGGGCCCCATGCCCAGTTTTTGACTCAATAGGTCAACAATAGGGCCCAAGAATTTACAATCCTAACAAGCTTCCAGGTGATAATGAAAGGATACTGCAGTTGTCAAGGGACCACACTTTGAGAACTATTATGCATGGAAACACAGAGAAGGGAGCCAATCCCACGGATATTAGGAAAGATCTTACAGCTGATTTGGCATGTTTACTACAAACCAATGAGCTAAAACAAATGGAAAGAGTGTTTTATGCTAAGGGAGTAAATGGAACAACAACAAAAAACAAGGTATGAATGTATGCAGGTGTCCACGATGGTGAAATATTATGTGTGGGAGAAAGGGGGAGGTACCACAGAGGAGGTGCAGAGTGAACATAAACCTGAGAGATATTTATGTTGGAATTACATCAGAGGGAAATTTAAATGCTATACTAAGGACTTGAAATTTACTATGCCGAGCAGTGGTACTCCTAGCATCAGTGTGACAAAGGGATTGTTTGAGGGACACTATCAACTAAAAAATCTTATGCTTCTACTTAACTCCTTCGTCCGTGTCTGCTTTCAAGGTAGTCAAGCTGAATCCCAAATAGTGCGAAAGAAAAAAAATGGTGCTTCAGTGGAAAAATATGAATTATTTAAAGGGTACCCCTCCTTCCAGTGTCTGATTTAGATTCTATGGAAGATACGTTACACCTCTGTAAGGTATAGATAACTGGTAGCACTGCAAAATAATTCTTTCTACAGACATGTGTATTCTGTTCCGTCTGGTGGAGGTTCAAATGTCTTCCCTCCTCTCCCTTGAAAAAGCCAGTTGGCACATTCATTTAATTATTCTTGATCTATAATACTAGAGGCCCGGGGCACAAAAATTTGTGCCCTCGGGGGGGGGGGGGGCAGTCCCCCAGCCCGGCCTGTGCCCTCTCGCAGTTTGGGACCCCTCGGGAGATAACGACCTGCTGGCTTAGGCCTGCTCCCGGGTGGCAGAGGGCAGGCCCAATCCCTAGGTGCAGCCCCTGGTCAGGCTCAAAACAGGGCCGATTGGGGAGTTGGGGCGCCGCCCCGTCATGCACAGAGCAGGGCGGATCAGGGGGTTGGGATGCCACCCTCAGTCACGCTCAGGGTAGGGCCGATTGGGGGGTTGGGGCATTGCCCCCTGTCACACTCAAGGCAGGGTCGATGGGGAGGTTGCGGGGCCACCCCGTCACGCCCAGAGCAGGGCCAATTAAGGCGTTGGGAAGCTGCCCCCTGGTATTCACAAAACAAGGCCCATCAGGGGGGTTGGGGCTTCTGTACCCTGTCACACAAAAGAGCAAGGGTCGATCAGGGGGTTTGGGGGAGCTCCCCCCGTCCACGCAAAAAAGCAGGGGCCCATCAGGGGGGTTGAGGGAGCTCCCCCCCTTGTCAACTCACAAGAAAAAGGGCCGAAAAGGGAAATTGGGGGGGGTGCCCCCCCCGTCCCACCTCAGGGCCCATGGGGGAGGGTTATGGGGTTTTCCCCTTTTCCCCCCCAGAACAAAGGCCCCCGAAGCGGGGTGTGTGCGCCCACCCTCTTTATTACCCACAAAAGAAGGGGCCGATATCAGGGGGTTGGGGGGGCCGCCACAT
>NW_005871275.1:1270272-1366724 GCF_000147115.1 Myotis lucifugus | reverse complement strand
CCTGTCACACACAGAGCAGGGCCGATCAGGGGGTTGGTGCGCCGCCTGGTCAAACACAGAGCCGCAGGGCGATCAGGGGATTGGGGAGCTCCCCCCTATCAGGCACTGAGCAGGACTGATCAGGGGGTTTGGGCGCTGCCCCCTGTCACGCTGATCCCGGTGCCGGGAGCCTTGCTGCTCCGCTGATCCCGTTGCCGGGAGGCATATTACCCTTTTACTATATAGGACAGAGGCCTGGTGCATGGGTAGGGGCTGGCTGGTTTGCCCTGAAGGGTGTCCTGGATCAGGGTGGGGGTCCCCACTGGGGTGCCTGGCCAGGCTGGGTGAGGGGCTGAGGGCTGTTTTCCGGAAGCGAGTGACTGAAGCTTCCAACCGCTCCTTGTTTTCTTTTTTTCTTTTTTTTTTTATTCTGGGCCAGCTTTAGCTCTGAGGCCTCGCTGCTTAAAACATCGATACAATGTTGCGGTCCGGCTGGCTGAAGCCCGGCTGAATGAAAGCCGGTTTCTGGGGTTTTGTTTAGTTTCTATATTTGCAACATAGTACATAGTTGCATAGAGTTGCAGCTGAGAGGCCAGCAAGTCAGGCGGGGAACGTTGGAGTCCGCCGTCACTGGAGCAAGCAAGCCTCCCTGCTCGCTTCAGTGCATGGCTGCCAGCCGCCATCTTGGCTGACAGTTAATTTGCATAAGGATATGCTGATTAGCCAATGGGAAGGGTAGCGGTCGTATGCAAATTACCATGTTTCTCTTTTATTAGTGTAGATGTCTTATAACATGTGACTGGCTCCCTCATGACTTAAAGAAAATCTTTAATACATGCTTATTTTTAAATCTGTACATCATGACTATTTTTTTTTTCAGGAAGTCATCTTTTAACATTTCCCAGCCTACCCTGAAATCATCATATGTGGCCTAATATTAATCTTAAAAACTGAAAGTTTCCACTAATAGATAGAAATAGTCATCATAGTTCTGTTCTTCATTTGCAGCTCAATTTAACAAATGCACAAAATTAAGTATGAATAAAGGAAATAGGGTTGCCTTAATCACTGTTAGACATCAAAAAAATCAAAGTAAAGAAAATCAACTTGGAAGTTTAGAGCTACATTCTTTATTTTATCCTCAATTTTTAGTCTGGGGCCCATTTCCATCAAATAATATTTTAAAATTTTAGTTTCTTTCCTTTGTTCAACCCTACTAGCCCTCAAAGAACATATAGGATGATAAGTTGGATCTAAGATACTGAGATTCACTACAGCAAACCTATGGCAGAGTTTCTGAACCTCAGCACTACTGATATACTGGACCAGATCATTCTCTGTTGTCAGGTATTGTTTTGTGCATTGTAAGGTGTTCAACAGTATCCCTAAACTCAACCACTTGTAGCCCTTCAAATATGTTCCAGACACTGCCAAATGACCCATGAGGGATAAAATCATTCTTGTTTGAGAATCACTGATCTATAGGAAATAATTACTTCAGAGTTGAGAAGTACTAATTTGATGGAAGTATGATGTATGGAATGGAAACAGAGCAGAAAAAGGGCAGCGTGAACAAATATTAGTAAATAAGTGAACATGAGACAAAGGTTAATAGTAAATATGAAACATGAAGATGACCAGAATTAGAGCAGTGATAGACAAACCCACTTTTTAAAACCAGGTGCACAGAACTGAATTAACCATAATCTTTAGTTTGTGACATTCAAATTGCTGGTTCATGTCTATGCATGGCCTGCTGTTATTAATCTATAATAATAAAAGGGTAATATGCTAATTAGACCGAACGTCCTTCCAGGCGTCATTCCGACATCCTTCCGGACAAAGCCAGGGCTGGAGGGAAGCAGCCTGGGTCCCAGGTGCCTGCCAGTGGCCGTAGCAAAGCCCAGGTCCTGGGTGCTGGAGGGAGGCCAGTGCCAGCAGCCGGGGGAAGGCAGGCCTACTCTTGCATAAATTTTCATGCATCAGGCCTCTAGTTCTTAATATAATAAGCATCTACAAACATGGCACACAGAAAAAAAGCACAGACCTTGACTTTAATTTACATCTAAATGATTATCTCTACCAACTTTTGCCTTCCTTCTCTTCCTCTTCCTTCCCTTTTTATAGTTTGTTTTAAAAAATATGTTTTACTGATTATAGAGCAGAAGGAAGAATAGAGAAATAGAAACATCGATGAGAGAGAAACATCTATGAGCCGCTTCGAGCACGCCCCCTACTGGAAATAAGCCTGCAACCCAGGCATGTGCCCCAACCAGGCACAGAACCAGTGACCTCCTGGTTCATGGGTCTGTCTCAACCACTGAGCCACACTAACTGGGCCCCTTTTTTATTACACCTTTATGTATTGCTCACAAGTTTATTATGTATGCATGTATATGTTTATACATGTATATGATATACACATGTACTTACATAAATGCAAGTACACATACACACTTTAGTTAACTTTATAAAAAGCTATCATACTGTATATAATCTCTTGCAACTCACATTTTTTACTTAATATTACATTACAAGGTTTCTTCTGGACTGGCCAGGTGGCTCGGTTGGAGTGTTGTTCCATGCATCAAAAGGGTACATACCTAGGTTGTGGGTTTGATCCCCCATCGCGGTGAGTATGGAAGGCAACCAACTGATGTTTCACTCTCACATTGCTGTTCCTCTTTCCTGCCTTCCAGTCTCCTCTCTCTTCCTCTTTCCCTCTTTCTCTAAAAATTAATAAAAGCATATCCTTGGGTGAAGATTAAAAAACACACACATTTGCCCAGCTGGTGTGGCTCAGAGGTTGAAAGTCGACCCAGGAACCAAGAGGTCACTGGTTTGATTTCCAGTCAGGGCACACGCCCAGCTTGTGGGCTCGATCTCCAGTAGGGGATGTGCAGGAGGCAGCCAATCAATGATTCTCTCTCATCATTGATGTTTCTATCTCTCTAAAAATCAATAAAGGAAAAAAACCACCCACATTGTTTTGTACTGCTGCATGTCAGCATACTTTCTTCATTTTAACTGCTGTATAATATTCTACTGTCTGACACTATCTCAGTTAATTCATCCCTTGTCCTTCAAATGGGCATTTGAATTAATCAAGGTTTCTGCTACTGTGAGCAGCAATGTTATGGATACTTTATACATTTTCTGGTTGAAAATGTATAGAGGTGTTCCTATATCTAGGAGCAGAATAGCTGGATCTTCAGTGACAGATACTCAACTTTCGTTTCCCAAAGTGGTAACAAGTTTACCATTACACTACCAATAGCAATGTACTGAAGAACCTATGGATTCAAATCCTCATACTTTACCTGATCAGACTTCAAAACGGTATTTTATTTGTATTTACCTAATCATCAGTGATGTTCGGTATCTGTTCTTATATTTTTCAGTCATGAATTTCTACTTTCTTGAATTGCCTATTCCCATCATTTGGTCATTTATTTTATTGGATTATTTAGGCTCTTACTGATTTGTGTGTTTATATTCTTTGTCAATTGTGTAATATACGTTCTTCCAAGGCTGTTTTTTTTATTGTTGTTGTTAATCCCCTCTAGAGGATATTTCTTCCACTGATTTTAGGGAGAGTGGAAAGGAGGAGGGAGAAACACTGATGTGAGAGCCACATCAACCAGTTGCCTCCTGCACATACCCCAACTGGCATGGGGAACCTGCAACCCTTGGAGTTGATTTTTTTATGAGATTTGAGGTAATCCAATTTTATCTTTTACCATGAGACAACCATTTTTGCCTTCCTTTCCCCACTTATATGTCACCACTATCATAGAATGGGCCTGGGCTCTCCCTA
Source organism: Myotis lucifugus (assembly GCF_000147115.1). Lineage (NCBI taxonomy): Eukaryota > Metazoa > Chordata > Mammalia > Chiroptera > Vespertilionidae > Myotis > Myotis lucifugus. The sequence goes on along the minus strand of NW_005871275.1, from coordinate 1,362,928 downwards.
GTCTGTTTCATTAATCAATTTGTCAAACCCAGTGCCATTACCATATTGTTAGTTACCACAGTGGCAAACTAAGCTTCCCCTCCCCCAATACACCCAGATTCCTAATCATAATCTTCAAAGTGTCTTGGCCCTTTTCTCTTTGGTGAATGTTATCATATGGTATGAAAAGCTCTATTATGCTGTAATATAATAGACAGAAAGATAGATGATAGATAGATAGATAGATAGATAAATATCAACTTTGATTAGAATTTGGAACTTTCAACACCTACTCTCCCTTCAAAGTCCAGAGAGGGAGAAGGGGGTTGGAGATTGAGTTATTACCAATAGCCAAAGATTTAACCAATCATTCATACAAAATAAAATTTTCTTTAAAAACTCCTAAATAGCAAGATTCAGAGAGCTTACAAATTGGTGAATACACTGAAGTGCTGGAAGAATGGCACACTCAGAGAGGGCATGGCAGTTCCCCACTCCACCTCTACAAATACCTTGCCCTATACATCTCTTCCACTCGGCTTGTTCTGAGGGGGGTGGTGAAAATGCCCCACATTTGTAGTTGGCCAGACAGAAGTGTAGGTAGCGTGGGTACCCCATTTCACCTGGAATGATCTTGTGGGACTGAACCCTAACAATTAAATTGTTAGGACACAAATTAGATATCAGAAGTATTTTTGAGTTTAAAAACCTCTTAAGCTTTTTTTAAAAAAAAAATTACTGATTCTTTTTTATAGAGAGAGAAAGGGAGAGGGACAGAGATATAAGCATTGATGAGAGAAACATCGATCAGCTGCCTTCTGCATGCCCCTTACCAGGGACTGAGCCTGCAACGTGGGCATGTGCCCTGACCAGGAATCTTGGTGCATGAGTTGACACTCAACACTGAGCCACACAGCCGGGCAAGTTTGTATTCTTTGACTGGTATTATATCCAATCTATGGGTCACTTTAGAAAAATTGACATCTAAGTCATTTTGTATTCCTACTCATGAATAAAGCATTTCATAACTTGATTTATTTATCTTATTTAATACATCTTCATAAATCTCCCCCAATGAGAACTTACACATCTTTGATTGTATTTACTCATAGGAACTGATATTCTAAAATCCTTGCAAATAGCATTTTATCTTGTAGTTATATTTTGAAGTTAGTGGCTACAAGTCTATAGAAATGCAACTGACATGTATTAATCTTATATACAGCTATTTCCTAAACTCTATTATAATTTTCAAATTACATCAAATGCATCATCATATGATTTACATATGACTGGAGTAATCCTATTTTTCTTTTTCCCTTTTACCCAAACTAGGGCCTCAAAGACAATGCTAAATAATTAAAGAAAATCCTTACCTGAACCACTTCAAAGGTTATGACAGGTAAGTTCCTTGCCCATCTAAACTGGAAAGATCAGTCTTAAGACATAACAGCTATGCCGAACCGGTTTGGCTCAGTGGATAGAGCCTTGGCCTGCGGACTCAAGGGTCCCGGGTTCGATTCTGGTCAAGGGCATGTACCTTGGTTGCGGGCACATCCCCACTGGGGGGCCTGCAGGAGGCAGCTGATCGATCTCTCTCATCGATGTTTCTAGCTCTCTATCCCTCTCCCTTCTTCTCTGTAAAAAATCAATAAAATATATTAAAAAAAAAAAAAGACATAACAGCTAGACACATTCCTTTTAATTCTCTAGCAGTCAAGAAGACCCATAGTCAAGACTAAATCCTTGGTAACAACCAGGTATTTCAAGATTATCTCTGTGGCAAATGTATTCCTACTGTACTATTTGTAAAGTTTTTTTAAACCATACCATATTTAATCTTGCTATAAACAGAATACGCTACGGAAAGAGATTTTAATGGCTCTCTTAGAAACACTGTGATACAGTCAGAAAAACCTAGGTTTAAATCCTGACTCAGCCAGCCAATTACTAGCCACTGGTCTTAAAGGCAAGTTACTGAACATGCCTGTCAACTTCAATTTTTCTCATATGTAAAATGGAGATTATAGCCCTGGCCAGTGTGGCTTAGTTGGTTGGGCGTCGTCCCGTGCACCAAAATGTTGCCAGTTCAATTTCCGATCAGGGCACATGCCCAGGTTGCAGGCTCAATCCCCGGTAGGGGGCATGCAGGAGGCAGCCAATCAATGTTATGCTCTCACACTGATGTGTTTCTTTCTCTCTCTCTCTCTCTCTCTCTCTCTCTCTCTCTCTCTCTCTCTCTCTCCCCCCTCCCCCTTGCTCTCTAAAAATCAATACACTATTCAAAAAACATGTTTTAATGGAGATAATATTAGTATCTATGTCACAGCATTTTTATAAGAAAAAGCATTTAATCATCACACTGCCTAGCATACTGTAGTCTCAATAATAAACACCTTTCCCCTCTGCTTAAGAGCCTATACTTTATCAAATATCAAAATACAATAATATACTAAAATATAGTAAGGTAAATCACCATGAATTCTAATTTTTTTTGTGAACTAGAATACTGTCACATGTAGAATCAATTTAAATAAACCAGATGATCTGTGATATGCTGGAATACTTCTTAAGTGGATTTGAAATAAATCCTATATAATAAAAGGCTAATATGCAAATCGACTGAAGGGCAGAACAATGGGTCGCTATGACGTGCACTGACCACCAGAGGGCAGACACTTAACGCAGGAACTGCCCTCTGGTGGTCAGTGCACTCCCACAGGGGGAGCACCACTTAGTCATCACAGCTGGCGAGCGCAGCAGTGGTGGCAGGAACCTCTCCTGCCTCTGCTACAGTGCTAAGGATGTCCGACTGATGGCTTAGGCCTGCTTCCTGAAGGCCTAAGCCATCGATCGGACATCACCCGAGGGCTCCCGGACTGCAAGACAGCACAGGCTGGGCTGAGGGACCCCCTCAACCCCCCCCCCCACCAGTGCACAAATTTCATGCATGGGGCCTCTAATATATTCATAAAATAGTAATTAGGTAGTAAGACATACAAACATGTAGGATTATATAAGAATTATAATATTCTTTAAAAGGAAGAATGAATCCACTCAAATTTTACCTGGCATATCTGCTTGATCAATTTGAGCCATTGTTATTAAATGTCTGTTAATGAGCTCCTAAAAAAAGAAAACAAGTATATTTACATCTAAACAAAGCTTCTGAAATCTGGATTTACTACTATAAATAAATAACACAAGTAATAAAATTTTTGGTATGTGTGCTTTTTAATATTGACATCATGAAATAACATTTCCAATAATGGCATAAAAATTCTAGTCCTAGATATACCTGCCCCAATTAAGGTTGAGTTCCAGTAACTATGCTATAACTCAAAGCATATAACTATATCGGTAGCTGAAAACTCAAGTTCTATGCTAAGCTTGTCAATAATTCACTCTATGAACATTATACAGGTACAACATACTTCTATGAAACAAAAATATTTTTGAGAATATAAGTGTAAAATGAAATTCAACATATCAAATAATACCTAGCTATCTAGCAAAAAGTTATTTTATAAAACCTACTTTATAGAAAGGATTGAGCTCTCTTAATGTGAGATTTATTTCTGGGTTATCCTACCTAGTCTGAACCTATAAATATTAGCCAAACATTGTCTCAAAGTTAGAAACAATTTAAATAATTTATATATTTCCGAGAGACATCTGAATGCACAGGATATGACGTGCAGAAGGTGGCTCATTTAAATAGCTATTCTATGTTTTACTCTATGAACATAATAATTAACCGTGTTTTTTTTTATTGAAAAACAGCTTTCCTTAAATGTCACTTAGAACTCATAAATTCTAAATTCTCTCTATCTGGTTTAGTACAGCATATTTGATTAAATAACATGATTTGAAAACAGTTCTATTGTTTCTTCAGTTCTTTGCTAAAAGCACACTAGATATCAAGCATCCCTACTAGGAATTCTGAATGCGTACCTGTCGGAGCTCATCGGCCATGAAGAATGAAGGTGCATTTGCTTTTGGTTGCATATAAGCAACATGAGGTGCAGTTGGAGGATAAATATGATAGTTTGGAAAAACCTAAAAAGGTAGGGAGGAAGAAAATGTAACAATCAATTTTTCTCAATTGATAAGGTTTATTATCATTGTTTTGATAAAGTTTTCATCTTTAAATGACAGTGATAAATTGATATATTTTAAATCTTTAAATGATAGTGAATTAAACACCTCAGAGAATAACTTATCAGTATATTTTCTGAGTTAATTTAAAAAGTCACCTTATCTTATATAATAAAGAGCTAATATGCTAATTAGACTGAACAGCAGAATGACCATCCAGATGACCTTTCAGGCAACTGTCCGGACGACCTTGCAGGACCAAGCCGGGGCTGCGAGGGCCGAGGCAGCCAGGGCTTTTCGTGCATCAGGCCTCTAGTATATAATAATCAACTTGAAAACTCTAATGAGAAACATTTCTTCATATATCGTAAAATTTAAGCTCCAATGATAGGCAAAAGTAGCTCTTTGAATGAAATGTTACACAAGCATTTTGTACGTATTTTTAAAAGCAATTGGAAGAAAGGAAGGAAGCAGATATTAAAGGTGATAGGGCACAGTCAGATAATGAAGTAACACTGCCCTGGTGGCCCAAGGAACTGCCCTATTATGGGCTTTTTGTGGCCAACCTAAACAAAGTGTTACCTAAATACTTGTTAAACACTTCAAACTGCAAAAGTAAAGAAGAACAATTTACTAGCAGAAGGGTGCAACAGTGTACTTATATTCCAAGCAAACTACAACAAAGTTACTAAATCTGCTTTCAGGTTCCCCTCTTTCATTCTTCCAATTGGACTCTCCCCACCACCCTGCTTTTTTCTCTTTTTCCTCTGACTCTCCTTCCCTTCACTGGCCCATGAAACAAAATCAATAGATATTCTAAAATTGTTTTTGCTTTATTCTTTCATTTTAAAAGTTGAAACAAACATTGTTGTCTCTTAAAAATTAATTCAGCTGATTTCTGTTCCTCTCAGATAATTATTGTTAGGGATCTCAACCAGGAAGTGATTTTGCAATACTTATAAGGTTTCCTTTAACCAGTATCTACAGAGAGAAAATTCCTTTTTTTCTGCCTTGGTTTTCTTACATCAGCTAGCATAGTTTCACTTAACTATCTCAGGTTTACCGTGAGCATATTTTTAAAAGTAGTTTGAAGGATATAAACAATAAAAATGTGCCATATATAATCTCTACAAAACCAAGTGAGACAGTTTTGTGACAAAAGAACCTCTTTATAAATTAAACTTCTTTCTACAAATACAATAATAAAATATAATAAAAATATAAATAATTATAAAATATAATAAACCCCAAAAAGGTAAAACATTAATGGAATTCTTACTTGAAAGAACCAAGGAAAGTCTCTACTCTACCTCAATTATTTGACCTTCTGTTCGGCAAGCTGTTCTGTGATAATTTTTGAAAGATCTCTGACCAAAAACAAAACAAAATAAAAACTATTAGCTATTTCATTATTTCTTTAAAAAGCATTTTGCATGATTTACAAGTACTTCTATAAATGTTTTCACATTTATTTCTCATAAGATGGTTAGGTGTTATTATCCCAATGTACAACTGGGGAAACAATCTCAGTGGTACTAAGATTCAAGAGTCACAAAACAATGGCAGAAATGGGACTCTTATATATAAGTAACAAAAAAATCTATTGTCTTTCTACTCAAATTGGGTTTTAGTAAAATGTTAAATTTAATCAAAATAGAGCATTAATTTAATATGTAGGATCAAAATCTGCCTGCTTACTAAATTCCAACTGTACTTTTCTTTTTTAATCCTCACCTGAGGGTATTTTTTTCTATTGATTTTCAGAGATTGTAGGAAGTAGGGAAGGGGGGGAGAGAGGGGGAGAAAGAGAGGGAGATAGAGAGAGAGGGAGGGATGGAGGGAGGGAGAGAGAGAGAGAGAGAGAGATGTGAGAGAGTACCATCGGTTGATTGTCTCCTGCATGCACCCCAACCAGGGCTAGGGATTGAACCTACAATCCAGGTATGTGTCCTTGACCAGGAATGGAAACGGAGACCCTCCAGTCAGTGTGTAGGCTGACGCTCTAACCAATTAGCATACTGGTCAGGGCTACTTTTCATCTAAGCTTCTCATCTATGAACATGTCAAATGTCAGTTTTCATATTTTAATGGAATTTGGCTTTTTTACTCATGAGCTCTTCATCGCTATTTTTTTGGGGGGGGGGGAGGTAGAGGGGGTAGGGGAAGGAAAAGGCTTGGGCGTGCTCTCATGAGGGAGAGCATCACTACTTATTTTTCTATAGTTAAAAAAATAATTTTTGAACAGGAACAAAATAATGAGGCTAAAAAGGTACAATCTGCCCTGACTGGCATGGCTCAGTTGGTTGAGAGTCATCCCATGCACTGATAGGTCACCAGTTCAATTTCCAGTCAGGGCACATGCCCAGGTTGTGGACTCAATTCTAGGTGTGGGGCCATGCAGGAGGCAGCTTACGAATGTTTCTCTCTCACATTGATGTTTCCCTCTCTCTTGTACTCACCTTCCTCTATCCCTAAAAAATCAATAAAAACCTATTTTTTAAAAAACTTAATTGGTCTCACAACGTAAAAGTGATCCTATTTCCCTTAATAACAACAACAAAAAAAGTACAATTTATGGAACATTACAATGCATTTTTTCTCCCCTCCCCCTCCTTCTACTGAGAGTCCTTTGTCAGTTCTTTCCTAGTCCATAATCAGGGCTCCCTAAGCCTCCCCAATCCTTAACTATGAATGACCCATATAGGAGGCTTCTTTTCTCTGTGTCCTCCACTATCCAGAGGTCTAGCAATTAAATCGCTGCCTCACATAAGGCAAGAGTTTCATCATCAGTTTGCTTTCAATAAGTACTGATTTAAAAAATCATCTTTCTCTAGCTTCTTACGAGGGGTAAAACTACCTATAAACAAATGTCAGCAAACATCAACTCTAACTAACAGAAGTACTAGGTAACCCTATAAACAAAGCATGCCATAAACTACTAAACTAGAGCTTGAAAATAATCTAATTTTTAATTAAAACCAGATTTGTCCAAAACTAGAGTTCTTACTAATACAAAAACAGTTTACTTTGAAAAGATATTAGAATTACCATCTAAGTTAGAAAATTAAATACTTCTTCACATCAAAATAAAAACATGCAAGAGGAAACCTCCTCATGAATCTCATCAATTAGAAGGAACTATCACTTCCCTTTAATGCAGACATACCATTCCAGTCAAAGGGGCTGGAGCTGTGTCTGTATAGAAGTATGTCGTCCCGCCGACAGTTTCCTTTTGAATCAGCTGACCAGAGGACGGTGTCTGAGAAACAGGATTATTAACAGGTGTAGAGGCACTAGAAGGCACCATGTAATTTGCTGGATTTGGAGTGTGACTTCTTCTTCTGGGAGCAGGAGAAGTATGTGGAGTGATCTTGGGGGAATGAAGAGGGGAAGACCCAGCAGACAATGACATTCCTGAAGAAGAAAAAACATTCCTTAGGGAGCAAAAATTGGGTTTTAGAAGAAAAAACCTGGGAAATAAAATGCAAACATTCATTTGGAAGAAACATCATGTTCAGCAAATTCTTTAAGTGCAACGATAAAAGATGTAATTTTATCTTGTTTTGATTAGAGAAAGCTATGATTAAAGCAAATGTAAAGAAGTTTGCTTTCAAATATAGATATTTCCAAATAAATTAGGAATTTTATTGCAATAATAGTCTCCTCCATATCAAAGTTTACATGAGAAATTTCAACAGTAATTTAATAAATTTCACCAATAATTTAATAAATTAATTTAATGAAAAATGAGAACTGGGATGCTTTATAAAATTATGCCGTCTATAAAAACTTTTATAGATGGCATAATTCCTTTTTTGTTAAAATGGATATTAACAACAGAAATAGCACATTCCCCTAAAATATTACAGTATTAAAAATAATCAAGCTATTTAATAAGATGTACTAGATTTCTTTTGGCCAAATCTAATTAACAGAATAGCTGCTGTTTTGATTATGTCTTTTGTCTTTAACTCTAAATAGGCATACAGTAGAACTGAAATTTTCTGCAAATGCATACTTTTTAAAAATTAGACCGATTCACTATGTTCTAGGGAATGTTCTACCTAAACTCAACTAGTAAGAAATCATTATATGCAGAGCATCTCTATTATGAATGAATCTGTTGTGAAGAAATGGAAAGGACAATCGTCTTTACCCTTCAGATTTCAAGCTAGCTGAGAAAACAAGACCAGGTCACATGTAAAAGACATAAAATGACTTACAAAAACACTCAAATATAAATTAGTATACAGCAAACTACATGCATAAATGCAGATGGATGCAAATTAATGTAAACCAGATAAAGTTAAAGTCTTAATACAAGTGATCAGTGCTGAGCAGAGATTCAAAAGCGTTTCCTAGAGCCCAGCCAGCATGGTTCAGTGATTGAGCATCGACCAATGAACCAGGAGGTCACGGTTTGCTTCCTGGTCAGGGCACATGCCCAGGTGGGGCATGCAGGAGGCAGCCAAACAATGATTCCTCTCATCACTGATGTTTCTCTCTCTCCCCCTTTCCTTCCTCTCTAAAATCAATAAAAATGTATTTAAAAAAGAAAAAAAAAAGTTTCTAAGGCTACAATATACTTCCTGAAAAAAAATAACTTATCCAGGAACTGTTTTCTGGCTCCTTGGGAAATTACTAAAATCTTTCACTTTTAAAGTAATGTGCATCTGCCCCACCTGTTTTGGATCAGTGGATAGAGTGTTGGCCTGCGCACTGAAAGTTCCCGGGTTCGATTACGGTCAAGGGCACATGCCTGGGTTGCGGGATCGATTCCCAGAGTGGGTGTGCAGGAGACAGCTGATCAATGATTCTATCTCATCATTGATGCTTCTATCTCTCTCTCCCTCTCCCTTCCTCTCTGAAATCAATAAAAATATATTTAAAGTAATGTACATCTCACAATTCAAAAACAAAAAAGTTACCAAAATGCCTCCAGTCACATAACTAGGATTAACAGGGATGTAAATTTTAATTTCTAAGAATTAGCAAGACACCAACACTGTTTTTTGAAAAAATGTAGGTGAATAAATGTCTGGTGAGAACTGAGATAATACTTATTTTATAACTGTTTCTCTACTTTGTGAGCAACTAAGTAGGTAGATAGGTCAGTTACAAGCACCACAGTACAAATCAGAACTGAGATAAAGTGAGGTTTTATTTGACCAAGGACTTATGCAAAGTCAACAGCAAAGCCTGGCCTTAAACCCAAGTCTCCACACTCTCAACTTAATACTCCTACTACTATAACACAATGTCTACTGCACTGACATTAAAATAGGCCAGAAATTCTCAAGTGGTCATTAAATATATCTAAGAGAAACTTTAAAAATCTAAAACCCCGTTTAAAAATTAAAAAAAAATAAGGAAGTCAAGCTAATATATTAAGATATGTCTAATTATTTTAAAAATTGTTCCAGAATTCTGTTTTTCTAACTTTATATTATACACTTAATTTCAGGTTAATCCATACAGCAAAAATTGGGAGGATCATTAAACTATTTTCAAAGGATAAATATCCCCACTTAATACAAAATACATTTCGATAGTTCTCCTAAAACTAGTCTCTAAGCCATTCCAAGACAAAGGACTAAGTTACCAAAGAAGAGTAAACATACTACCTTTAAATTAAATAACAGCAACAAATATAGTTACCAATTCTTAAGCACTTTATATGTGTCGGGAACTAATAAAAGTGCTTCACGTGCATTAGTCTATTTCATCCTCACAACAACCCTGTGAAGTAAGTATATCACATTCACCTCACAGAAGTGGAAACTAACTTAAAAATATTTTTAAACTTATTGTAAGGATAAATATAGGTTATTAAACAAAACAATCAATATTCAAACTCAGGTCTATTTGATTCCTAAGACTGTGCTCTTAGATAACATCCTCTATAGTTACTCAATTCCAATAAAAATTATGAACAATAAAATGGCAATAAGTACATATCTATCAACAACTGACTCTTATGTTTGGTAAATGTAACTACCTGAGCTATGTGGGGAGAGGAAGGTGTAGCATGGAGTAAAGGGACATAAAATTTGCTATTTTAACTAGTTTTATGCATACAGTATCAAAGAGAAGAGCACAATTGCTGGAGCCAGTTAAGAAGGAAATTCATGTATAGTAGAATGTATAGGCTGCAGGTAACAAGCTTTCACTCAAAAAATTTTAATTTTTAAAAGCAAGGACCTACAACCAAGATTACACTATCCAGCAAAGCTATCACTTAAAAACAAAGGACATATAAAGAGCTTCCCAGACAAGAAAAAACTAAAGGATTTCATCAAAACCAAACCAGTATTTCATAGATTATTAAAAGGTATTCTTTAAGAAAAAGAAAAGATAAAAATATGAATAAAATGGCAATAAATACATAACTATCAACAATTTAATTTAAAATTCAAAATAAACGAACAAGCAGCAAAGAAGTAGACTAACAAAGATTTTAACAGTTGCCAGATGGGAAGGGGGTTGGAGAAATGGGTTAATAGGTGAAGGGATTTAGAAGTACAAATAAGTAAAGAACAATCATGAGGGTGTAGAGTACAGCATAGAGAATATAGTCAATAATACTCTAATAATTATGTATGGTGTCAGATGGGTATGAGCTTTCTCGGGATGATCACTTAGTAAGTTTTAGAATGTCTAATCATGGGATATACACCTGAAACTAATATAATATTGTATAGAAAAATAAACAATAATCCTAAAAATTTTTAATTTTGTGGCAATTCTAACACAAAATTGCAAGACTGAAATTTGAGTTCATATATCTGAGCTGAAGCAGGCTGGAGTTAAATACATTCAAAACAAAACATGTAAAATAGTAAGTATCACTACCCACAAAGGTTACAGGAAATTTAAACTGTATAGGAAGCTAGAAATGAAATGAAATTTTACATTACAGAAAAATTAAATCTAGTCACAAAAGGCACAGCTTTGTACCACCAGAATACTTTACAAACATGTTAAGGAACTGAGTAAAATATGCATACATGTTCTTGGAGAAAGGTATTCGGTACTCTTAGAATAACATTTTGATGATGTCATATATAAAAATTGCACTATAATTTCTTAGTGAATATGCAAACTGAGATAGTTAAGTCATGTATGAAAAATTAATAGCTGTAAAACATTTTAAAAATTCTTCTAAAAAGTATGCAATTCAAATAAAAGCAAGGAACAATACAGAAATGTTCACTGGAGAAATTAACAAGAGTAATTAAAGAAAATGAGTTATAAAAATTTCAAGTCTAATTTATGGAGGCAAAAGTGTCAATGTTTTTGGATAACATGACTTTTGCCTATACCTGACACTTCCCCCCCCCAAACAAACAACATAAAAGCTTTATAAATGGCATAACCCATTACAGTAAATATTTATAATACTAATACAGGGTGGGACAAAAGTTTACAGTTGTGCATTAATGAAAGTTTATCCTTGTATTATTAATTATTTATTACTAGAGGCCTAGTGCAGGAAGTTCGTGTACTCGGGGTGGGGGGATCCCTCAGCCCAGATTGCTTAAGGGTACAGGCCAGGCTGAGGGACCCCACCGATGCACAATTGGGGCCAGGGAGGGATGCAGGAGGTTGGCTAGCTGGGGAGGGATCATGGGAGGGCTCCAGAGCGTGCCGGTCCACCCAATTGGCCAGACTCCAGAAGCAAGCTAACCTACCGGTCGGAGCGTCTGCCCCCTGGTGGTCAGTGCACGTAATAGTGACTGGTCGACCTGTTGACTGTCTGCCCCCTAGTGGTCAGTGCACATCATAGTGAGAAGTTGAGCGGCCTTAGCATAGCATTAGCATATTATGCTTTGATTGGTTGAATGGCCGACCTGACAAGTGGACACTTATCATATTAGGCTTTTATTATATAGGATTGTATTATTTTCCATATAAACAACTGTAAACCTACCTTTGCCCCATCCAGTATATATCAAGTGAAAAGCCTTCCTAAATACAATCAACCCAGTTAGGACAATACGGTTTCTGGGAAATAAAGACTAAGCTTCAGGGGAACCCCTTCCTTCAACCCATACCAATGTTATAGATACCTAGAACTATAAGATGAAATACAATACCCAAATTTTAAAATATAGCTGAGATTAAAAGAATAACAAAATAAAAAAAACACTAAGAGCATAAAACTAAGGCATAATTTGGAAATAAGAGGTTACATTGTGGCAAATTTGGAAAATTACAAGCAAAGCTAGATATAGTCTCTACAACTTGAACTTTTAATGCTCATTTGGGCATATGAAGCATGACCTATAGCCCATTAAATGTAATGAATGAACTCAAGTCCCAATGTAAAGCCAGGAGTCTGGAAAAACTGCGCATCAGTGAATGTAGGACAAGAAAATTTCAACTTATAGATTAAAAGTGGCAGCAGAGCAAGTGGATGCTGCATGACCACGCTCCCAGGACCAAACTGGAATTATAACTAAAATACAGAAAAACTTTCTGAATAATCAACTGAAGACTCGCTGGAGAGAATCCTGATAAAAAAGGACAGAAAATGGAGACCACAGAGAGAGTGGTAAGAGTGGCGAAGGTGCGAAAGGGCTGGCCAGGCTCCCACAGACAGCTACTGAAGTTCTGGAGAGATATCTCAACTGTGGGGGTTACCACTGAGGACTCTGAGGTCAAATCCCCAAGTTGGGCCCCCATCCCAGAACACCAGAACTGAGAAGGGTAGCCTCACAACATCTGGCTATGAAAAGCACTGGAGTTGCTGCCTGCTAGGGAGAGATGGCTGGAAATTCAGGCAACCTCTTAAAGGGCCAATGCACAAAATCCCCTGTGGAGCTACCCACCTTGTGTTCTGGCAAAGGGAGGGGCAGAGTGCACTGGAGCTGTGTGAGCAGAAGCCAGGATCAGGGACTCAGAGGTTAGAGCTCAGAAGGGAGTGCTGAGTCACTCCCTCATATTGCAGAGGTCATCTTTCTCATGCAGACATTTTCTATACAGGCAGCTTTGCCTGGGGGGAAGGCAGTTGACTGATTGGAAAACACCTTGCCCCATGGTGCCAAGTTTCTGAGGCCCAATGTGAGATTGAGAATAACAATTAGGCTCCAGGCAGAAGCAATTGCCCCACCCTGTTGGAAAAAAACTCTCGCCCTAACCGGTTTGGCTCAGTGGATAGAGCGTCGGCCTGCAGACTAAAAGGTCCCAGGTTCAATTCCAGTCAAGGGTTGTGGGCACATCCCCAGTTGGGGGCGTGCAGGAGGCAGCTGATCGATGTTTCTAACTCTTTATCCCTCTCCCTTCCTCTCTGTAAAAATATCAATAAAATATATTTTAAAAAATAAAATAAAATAAATAAAATACCAATGGAATATTTCACAGAGCTAGAACAAATACTCCAAAAATTTATATGGAATCAAAAAAAGACCCCGAATAGCTGCAGCAATCTTGCGAAAGAAGAACAAAGTTGTAGGGATCACAATACCAGATATCAAATTATACTACAAAGTCACCGTAATCAAAACAGCCTTGTACTGGCACAAGAACAGGCATATAGATCAATGAATCAGAATAGAGTCCCCCAAAATCCACCCAAGCCATTACACTCAATTAATATTTGACAAAGGAGGCAAGAGCATACATTGGAGTCAAGATAGTCTCTTCAATAAATGGTGTTGGAAAATTGGACAGATACATGCAAAAAAATGAAACTAGACCACCAACTTACACCATACACAAGAAAAAACTCAAAATGGATAAAAGACTTAATAAAGTTGTAAAACCATAAAAATCCTAGAAGAAACCATAGGCAGCAAAATCTCAGACATATCTTGTAGCAATATGTTTATAGATATATCTTCCAGGGCAAAGAAAACTAAGGAGAAAATAAACAAATGGGACTACACCAAAATAAAAAGCTTATGCAATGCAAAAGAAACCATCAACAAAACGTTCACCACTGTATGGGAGAACTTATTTGGCAATGATACATCTAATAAAGGGCTAATATAGAAAATCTATAAGGAACTCATACATCTTAACAAAAGGAAGACAAACTGTCCAATTAAACACATTAAGCGCCATGTCAGTCACCGGTGACTGATACTATACTTTCCATCCGGAAGACAAAACAGGCTGGGTGCTTAACGTGTTTTAAAAAATGGGAAAGGACCTACTAGTAAATAGACACATCTCCAAAGAGACATACAGATGGCCAAGAGACATATGAAAAAATGCTCAGTCACTAATCATCTGAAAGATGCAAATCAAAACGACAATGAGGTACCATCTCACAGCTGTCAGAATGGCTACCATCAACAAATCAACAAGTGACAAGTGCTAGTGAGGATGCAGAGAAAAGGGAAACCTAGAACCCTGCTGGTGGGAATGCAGACTGGTGCAACCATTATGGAAAACAGTATGGAGTTTCCTCAAAAAATTAAATATGAACTGCCATTTGACCCAGTGATCCCACTTCTAGGAATATATCCTAAGAAAACCAAAGCACCAATCAGAAAGAATGTATGCACCCCTATGTTCATAGCAGACAATTTACAATAGCTAAGATCTGGAAATAGCCCAAATGCCCATCAGTAGATGAGTGGATAAAAAAGCTGTGGTACATTTATACCATGGAATACCGTACAGCAGTAAAAAAGAAATATCTTACCCTTTGAGACAGCATGGAGGGACCTGGAGAGTATATGCTAAGTGAAATAAGTCAGTCAGAGAAATACAAGTATCTCATGATCACACTCAAATGTGGAATCTAAGTAACAAAATAAACTGATGAATGGAGTGGATCCAGAGACATGGAAGCATGAAACAGAGTGCGGAATCTCAGAGGGAAGATGGGGAAAGGTGGGAGGTAATCAACCAAAGACCTTGTAGGCATATATGCATAATGCATGGACACAGACAATAGGGTGCTGAAGGCCAGAGGTGGGGGGCAGGCTGGAGAGGGTGAATGGGGGGAAAGAGAAGACATATGCAATACTTTCAACAATAAACAATTATTTAACAAAATAAAAAATAAAGAGATGACACAAATTAAAAAAAGATAAAATATCTAGGTAAAACTTAACTAGAAATGTTGAGGACTTATATGATGAAAAGGTTAAACTCTACTTACAGAAACAAAAGATAACGTGTACAAAAGAAAATAAGTACCTGTACTCATCTGCTATAAAGTAGTCAGTTCTACCCTTAACTAATTTAAAAACACAATAATGTTACTTTAACAAAAATAACAACAGAATTTTTTAAATTACCCATACGGAAAAATAAATATTAAGAAGAGACAGAAAATCTATATATATAAAAGCCTAAGCGGCCGAACAACTGAACAGCCGTTCAACCGGTCACTATGATGTGCACTGACCACCAAGGGAGAAACACTCAACGCAGGAGCTTCCCCCTGGTGGTCAGTGCACTCCTACAGAGGGAGCGCCCCTTAGCTGACTGACCCATCTGTCCCAGTGGCCAACCAGCCTGGCGGCAGCCACTCACTCCCTCAGTAGTCCTGCAGTTCTAATCTCCGGAGAATGAGCCAGGCACCGACAGACCGACAACACCAGCACGATCTCGACAGTGCCTCTTGCCTCCTGGAAGTTGGCCTTGGGCACCGCAGTTGCTTCCCCTCCCTAGATACTCTGCAAGGAAAAAATAATATAAAAGTGGCCGCCAGGTAGCTCCCGACAACCAGTGCAAACATCAGCGGGGCAGATCCAGATCCTGGGCCGGCAAGGCCGTCCCACAGTCAGCCTGGAAGGCCAATCACATCCTGGCTCCCCCCTCGGGACGGGTGCCAGACACAGAGCTCTCTCGATCTGTAGGTTTTATTACTTTTTAATATCTAGTAGTCTTACACCATACTTTTTTCTTCTTTGATGTTTTAACTAGGGGCCCAGTGCATGAATTCGTGCACCTTGAAAGGAACTGTGGGGCATGAGGCTGCAGTAGGCACAGGAGCAGGTCTTGGTCCATCCTCTGTGCCCCCACCCGGTCCCACCTGCCGTGCCCCTGGTCCCATCTGCCAGCAGCCTCGCTCCTGCCGCTGCTCCCACATGCTGATGGTGCAGATCGATTGGAGCCGGCACCAGCATCGAGTGCAAACAGGGCCGGCGCTGTCAGCTGGTGTGAGCAGTAGCTGCTGCCCTGATTGCCCCTCAGGAGCAGGGGGAGGTGGAGAAACCCTCAAGGGTGATCAGCGGCTCTGGTGCTGGCTACGGGTGCGAGCGGGGCCAGCGCTGGCAGCAGGTTTGAGCACCAGGTAGGACTGTGGTGCGCTGGAACAAAGAATTTTCAGTAACCACCAGAGGCTCGCCCCGATGACAGTGACCAGAGCCTCGCCTTGGTCTGGTGCCCCTGCTCACCTGCTCACCTGCTCCAGCCTCCTGCTGTTGGCCAGTGCCCGCCATGTTCAGCAGATGCCCCCTGGTGGTCAGCACATGTCATAGTGACTGGTTGTTTGGTTGTTCCGGGTTTTCCACTGTTCGGTCTATTTGCATATTAGCCTTTTATTATATAGGATTCTTCTTTCTCGTCCTTTGTTATTCCCTAGTCCTGGCTTTTCTTTAATAACTAGAGACCCAGTGCATGAATTCGTGCATGGGTGGAGTCCCTCAGGGTAGCCTGTGGGGATCAGGCCCAAAACCTGCAGTCCAATGCCGCCTGCTGCTCCTGCCTGCTGCTCCCACTCATCCCAGTCCCGCTGCACCTGCCATACGAAGATAGTGTAAGGAACCTCTGGGACAGCTTCAAGCGTACCAACATCCGAATTATAGGGGTGCCAGAAGATGAGAGAAAGCAAGATATTGAAAACCTATTTGGAGAAATAATGAAAGAAAACTTCCCCTACCTGGTGAAAGAAATAGACTTACAAGTCCAGGAAGCGCAGAGAACCCCAAACAAAAGGAATCCAAAGAGGACCACACCAAGACACATCATAATTAAAATGCCAAGGGCAAAAGACAAAGAGAGAATCTTAAAAGCAGCAAGAGAAAGAAACTCAGTTACCTACAAGGGAGTACCCATATGACTGTCAGCTGATTTCTCAACAGAAACTTTGCAGGCCAGAAGAAAGTGGCAAGAAATATTCAAAGTGATGAATACCAAGAACCTACAACCAAGATTACTTTATCCAGCAAAGCTATCATTCAGAATTGAAGGTCAGATAAAGAGCTTCACAGATAAGAAAAAGCTAAAGGAGTTCATCACCACCAAACCAGTATTATATGAAATGCTGAAAGGTATCCTTTAAGAAGAGGAAGAAGAAGAAAAAGGTAAAGATACAAATTATGAACAACAAATACGCATCTATCAACAAGTGAATCTAAGAATCAAGTGAATAAATAATTTGATGAACAGAATGAAATGGCGATTATAATAGAATCAGGGACATACAAAGGGAATGGACTGACTATTCTTGGGGGGGAAAGGGGTGTGGGGGATGCGGGAAGAGACTGGACAAAAATCGTGCACCTATGGATGAGGACAGTGGGTGGGGAGTGAGGGCGGAGGGTAGGGTGGGAACTGGGAGGAGGGGAGTTATGGGGGGAAAAAAGAGGAACAAATGTAATAATCTGAATAATAAAGATTTAATTAAAAAAAAACAAAGGAAAGAGTATATAAACAGATCTTATTTCTAATAAGCAGAGGATTTGTATCCCACAGCAGCTAAAGACCTTATGAGACACCTCACCAAAGAAGATATACAGATGCAAATAAGCACATGAAAGATGCTCCTCATCAGATGCCATCCAGGAAATGCAATGAGATACCACTGCATACTATTAGAATGGCCAAAATCTGGAACACTGACACCAAATGCTGGGGAGGACGTGCAGCAATAGGAACTCTCATTCATTACTAGCAGGAATGCAAAATGGTTCAGCCACTTTGGAAGACAGTTTGACAGTTTCTTACAAAACTGAACATAGTCTTACCATAGGCTCCAGCAATTGTGCTCTTCTCTTTGATATTTTATGCATAAAACTAGTTAAAATAGCAAATTTTATGTTAAATATGTATTTACCACAATTTAAATAGTTACTAGCATAATATTCCAAAAACCACTGAATTGTGCACTTTAAATGGGTGAATTGTTTGGTATGTAAATTGTATTTCAATAAAACTGTTTTTAGAGAAAAAAAAACAAAAACAAAAAAAAACTTTATATAGACAATTAGTAAAAGTGTGCATGGCATATAAATACTATCATACACTTTTAGTATTGATTTTTATAATCTCTTTTGGGGAGAAAATTTGGCAATACCTATCAACTAAAACTTTTTAATTGACATGATAATGGTAAACAATTAAAACCAAAAAATTCATAAAATAAAATATAAAAGCTATGAGCTCCATAAAAGTAAGTGCTTTTGTCTTGCTCATCTTTGCGGCCCACAGGACTTACACGAACAAGTGCTTCAGTTGCTTTTAAATCCTTCCCAGAAAATAACAAAAGTGATGTTTTCTTTTCTCGGACAAGTCCAAAAAGTCCTCTCAGATACAAATGCATCTGAGATGCCAGAGTGAAGATACACAAAAATATGAAAACATTAGAAACATTCCTTTTAAAATCAGGAACAAAATAAAAATGTCAACTATGACTACTTCTATACAACACGAAAGGCCTTACTTAGCCAATGCAACAACAGAAAACAGATTACAAAGGAATAGATAAAACTATCACTATTTGCAGGTAATTGTTCAAATATAAAAGTCTATAAAATGTTAGAAATAATAGAATTTATCAAAATAACCAACATAGAAAACTTAACACATATTTACACACTAAAAATAATCAATTAGAAAAATTTTCTGTTTTAAAGACAACAATTATAATACCAACAAATGCTCAAAGTAGATCTGAAAATATCCAACAAAATATATACAAGACCTGAGAACAGAAAATTATAAAACTTTATGAACCCTTGGAAAAATAAAATGGATAGAAAGGCAATAACTAAAATTATGATTTTATTCACTTCACCTGAAGATTTCATACAACTTCCCTGAAGACACTAGGCTGCTTCATGTGTCCAATGAAGTAACCAAATTATGGCCCACAGGCATTACTGAATAAACTCCTCTAGTATGTTAATCAATAAACCTCCTTCCCAATACCAAATTCTCTAAACCTCTTCCTCACAGAAAATTTCAATTTGTCCTGAAAAATCTTACCCTATAAAAATTTTGATAGCCATATTTAAAAATTCTCATCATTTTGTATTTGATCTTTTGCTGCAAGTACCACACAATTCAAATTATCTTTTTATAGGGAAGAACTGTGCCTTAATACTCTCTATATCCCCAACCATTCCCAACTACATATGTAATGTAAACACAATAAATTTGTTGAAATGAGAGAGATGCAGAAATGAAAGTCCTCAGTTTGGTACCAACAATCAAGATGCTAAATACAGCAATAGCTATTATGATCAGAAAATGGAGAATGCCATCACCAGAATTACCTGAGTAAAATAAGAAGTTAGGAGAAGAAATGTAAATGGTCATGCTATTGAATGAAATAGATGTCATCGTTATTTAAAAGCAAATGTGAAACAAGCCATAAGCCATTGTAAAAGAGAGGAATTTAAAAGAATTTGAGGTGAAGGACATTCTTCTGACAGAGCAGTGTGATTATTCTAGTGTTCCTCTTTCCAAATCAATGTAGCCCAAATATATATAGGTTGCACTAATGATTTTAACAAAGTTCCAATAACTAAACTAAACCCCCAATAATAAACTGTCATGTATGACTACATTAAAGAGAATGGTTTAGATTAGAATTACCTAAATATATCTCACATTGAACAGATGAACCTGAATTGAAGACAGATAGAGGAAGCATAATCTTCTTAACGACAAGGCCAATAGCTGGGGTTTCATCCAAGAGAAAAACCATACTAAGAAATTTATACGAGCATATTCAGGAATACAAAAACCAAGCTACTACTAAGATTTCTTATTTTTTTTCATTTTTAACCAAATTCCCCAATCATAACCACCTCCCCCCAAATAAAACAATGCACAGTTATAGCCCAAAAAAACAGACACTATGTTTATATTGTACTCCTATATTCTAACAGGGTCTTAAACATATTAAGAATTAATCATGTAATAGTGTAATCATTAATGATGTAAAGGGTGAACATAAAAGGTCCACCCCAAAGTTCAGTTCAGAGCACTTTTCTCTCCCCATTTGCTCTTTCAGTACTTCAGAGACAAGTCCATTTCTTAGTCCATTTCTATCACTAGCTGTTCTTAGCAGAAGAAGGAAGTAAGTTTAATGAAAGTAATTGCAATCATTTAACAATTAAAAGTTTAGATGTTGTGAAGTTATTTGCAATTTGATGCAACCTGTTGAACAAACCTCTAAGGTACTCTAGGTAACTATACTGTATGCAGACAGATTTATACTGACTAGAACTTCTTTAAATAAAATGCTAAAAGTTACAGAATAACATCAGAAACTAAATTTTCTACATGATGTTGATGGTTACTTTATAATTGAAACTTCTTTAATATATAACTCAGAGTTTCTTAGTAAATTTAGTAACAAAGATACTTAATTGTAGGTCCCCAAACCCATCCCTATGTTCAGAAATTCACTGGAACCCAAAAGACTCAGCATAGAGTGGCAGTCATGACTAAGATTTATCACAGCAATATGGTAAGCTGACACTTCAGATCTCAAGGCTGAAAAGACACAGGAGTCTAAAGAAATTCATGAGTAAGATTCCTTATACTCTCTTATTCTCATGAGGGATCACACAGCGTACTCTTCTTCCAGTAACAGGGGTGCTACGTATATGCTCAGAGAAGCTCATTACAGACTCAGTAACCAAGGTTTTTATAGGGGATGGGTTCCTGATAGGTACCCTAGCCTAGCACATCCCAGAATTCCAAACTCTCAAAAGGAAGAAAGGTTTGCAGCATAAACCACACTGTTTCACAAAGAGTCCAGGAACAGTAAACCTCCCTACTCAGTTAGTGAACAATGGAAACACTCCCCAACTCCAAGTTCCCACACATCAGCCCAAGACAAATCTTGCAAGCAGGCTTTTTAACTAATTTCTGCAGAGATAACTTGAATTGTCTCCAGTACCATTACCACTTCTTCAGAGTTCTGCTCTACAGTGTAGTGAATTATGTTATAAAGAAATACACAAGCAAATGTTTTATTTTTTTCACCTAAACATACATGTGTCCCAGAGAAGGGGGAGGAGAAAAAAGTAAACCTTAAATTAAGGCAATGTATTTATGTTGATTCCACTACTTTTTGTACATACACATTAATAAAAACAACATACACTGAGTGGCCAAATTATTATGACCACCTGACATTTGTAGGCAAATTAGCTATAATTTCGCGCTGAAGTTGTTAGAGGGCCAGACCATTATAAATAGGAAAGCGAGTTGTTTACCACAACAGTAGAAGTGATTTTTTTTCTGAAGATATGGGTAAACAACGTGATTTAACAGTCTCTGAACGTGGGATACACACACACACACACACACACACACACACACACACACACACACTGAGTGACCAGATTATTATGACCACCCCATCAGTAGTTCGTTGGGCCACCTTTTGCCTTCAATACTGCGGCGATTCTTCTTGGCATTGACTTCACGAGATGTTGCAAGGTGATGCGAGGAATCTGACACCATGCCTGATGAATAGCACTGTCCAGTTCTGTGAGATTTGATGGTTGTGGAACCAGCTGCCTGATGGCTCTTTTAACTTCGTCCCACAAATGCTCAATTGGATTGAGATCTGGTGATTGTGGGGGCCACCTAAGCAAGGTAAAGTCTCCCTCATGTTCTTGAAAGCACTCCTGCACAATACGAGCACCGTGGCATGGCGCATTGTCTTGTTGGAAGAAGTCATCTCCATTGGGATACACCATCAACATGATAGGATGAACCTGATCAGCAACGATACTTATACTTAGGTATGTTGTGCTATTCAGACGTTATTCCACACAAATTAAAGGGCCCAAATCATGCCAGGAAAACATGCCCCAAACCATAACACTACCCCCACCAGCTTGAAGGGCTGTACTCATGCATGTGGGGTGCATGATTTCATGCTGTTTCTGCCAAATTCTCACTCTGCCATCTGCATGATGCAACTGGAAACGTGATTCATCGACCACATTACTTTTTTCCAATGCTCGACTTGTCCAATCCTTGTGTTCCTGTGCGAATTGGAGACGTTTTATCTTGGTAACTGCAGACAGCAAAGATGTTCAAACAGGCCTTCGGCTTCCATATCCCATACGATGCAGTGTACAGCTAATTTACCTACAAACATCAGGCGGTCATAATAATCTGGCCACTCTGTGTGTGTGTGTGTATATATGTCCCATGTTCAAAGGCTTTTAAATAGCGTTGTTTACCCATATCTTCAGAAAAAAATCACTTCTACTGTCGTGGTAAACAACCTGCTTCCATATTTATAATGGTCTGGGCCTCTAGCAACTTCAGCACGAAATTATAGCTAATTTGCCTACAAACGTCAGGTGGTCATAATAATCTGGCCACTCAGTGTATATTAGTGATATACACTCCTTGGCTAGGAAATATAGGAAAGAAAAATTAAATAGAGTTCATATAAAAAGGAGTTGAACCTATGTTTCACCATCTCCTATCCCTAGTATCTGAACTACCTAAAAATATACACTAAATAGATACGTCATGGCTTAAAATAAAATTTCAGCTACTAATATTAAATAGAAAAGATTTTGTAAGATAATTAGTTAAGTCATATTTTAGCTACTACCATACTAAAATAGAAGCCATTCAAAAGGTTTACTTAAGTATTAGAAGTATATGAAACAAACCTTCTTTCTTAGTAACAAACTTTTAGATCAATCCCAAAGAGTATCATCTACACCAGCCGTGGGCAAACTACGGCCCGCGGGCCGGATCCGGCCCGTTTGAAATGAATAAAACTAAAAAAAAAAAAAGACCTTACCCTTTTATGTAATGATGTTTACTTTGAATTTATATTAGTTCACACAAACACTCCATCCATGCTTTTGTTCCAGCCCTCCGGTCCAGTTTAAGAACCCATTGTGGCCCTCGAGTCAAAAAGTTTGCCCACCCCTGATCTACACTATGATTTGGCATATATATTACAAAAATTGCTGCTTTTAATTCTGACAGCTTAAAAACCATTCATAGCCTTTGTCCCAGAAATTCTAGTTCTGGAAACAATCCTAAAGAAATAGTCTTAAATCCTGAAAGATATTTATAGTGAAAATGAACACACACACACACACACACACACACAGTATGCTGCTTTTAAAACAGTAATACAACAATTCAATTTTTAATGAATAAAGTAAGTTTTAAAAAACTGAATGGCAATATGAAGGTTAGAGTGTCAGTCAACTAAAGTCTATTAAAGTGGTAAGATTGGTTTTAGGGGAAAACAGCTGATAATAAGTGATGCTCTATTATATGCAATAAATTTTTCCCCATGATATAGTTATTTGATTCATATAGGAAATACAGAAAATTTGCTTGAATACTTAATAACTTTCCCTAAAATAAAATCAATTTAAGTGTACATTTTAAATAACCTTGAGCATAAGTTTTCAGAAATATTAACATTATCATCATCTTAATTGCCTTATAATAAAAGAATACAGCAGGTCTTAAAACATAGTTTTGTTCAATATCGTTTCATTACTGTTGATGAAATGCTGTAGGAACCCTGTTTATATCAATTAGAGCAGGGTAAAACTGGTTTCATTATATGCATTTTAGCTTAAAGACACAGAACATATCAATGATGTTAAGCGAGAACTTACTGTATATAAATTCTAAAATCTTACATTTAGAAATCCTTTGTCAATATTTTTGCTTTATGATAATCACCCCATTGAGTCACCCTTAAACTCTTTTTAAAGATTAAGAATCAACTTATCAGAACCAAGATGGTGGCACAGGTAAACATCTGTACTTGCTGCCTCCCACAACCACATCAAAATTACAACTAAAAGACAGAACAACTATCATCCAAAACCATGGGAAAGCTGGCTGAGTGGAAGTTCTACAACTAGAGGTAAAGACGAAAGCGCATTGAGATTGATAGGAGGTGCAGAGGCACAGAACGGGCTGGCACGCAGGTGCGCTGCTTCTTCAATTGGGAGGGAGGTACAAGCTCCCACTTGCTCTGAACTCCAGTTCCAGATAAGACTATGGGGGACCCAGGCACATACGGGGACAAACTGGACTGTCTGGCATCGGGACAGGAACAGAAGGGCGGCTTGCTTTCAGATGGAGGTGCTCACAGCTGTCATCGTTCCTACACTAGGACCTCTCCAGTGCAGGGCTCACTGGCAGCCATTGCTGTCTGCTCCACCCAGAAGATTCCCTGAGACCCCGCCCCACCCAATTTACAACCCCACCCAAGTTGTGCAGAGCGCGGCTTTTACATACGAATGGTCTGTCCTTTCTCAGCCTAAAACCTGTCAAACAGGCAGCAGCAGCCTGCCATGTTACACAGCTGGGCCTCATTTGGGGACTTCCAAATCCGATACAAAGAGGAGGAATCTGCAGATCTCTCTGTAGCTCCTGCTGGGTGGCCCCAGGCAGTGGCTGACTTTGCACCTCCTTAGAGATCCAAGAGCCAGTGTACCCAGTGGTCAGTGTGAGACCATACCAGATTACAACTCTTCACACCCATAAGTGACACACTCAAGGGACAGACTCAATGAGCATCAAAGCCTCACTGAAGCAAGTCCTGCCCCATAAGGGTGTCTCCAGCACAGCAGCTCTTCCATTGTAGACACAGCTAATTCTCACAGCCAATTGGCCTGGAGGTCAATTCCTCCCAGTGATACCAACAGCAATCAAGGCTTAACTACAAGACTGTGCACACAGCCCACAGAGGGGTGCACCAAGAGTGTCCACCTCAGGTGAATGGGGAGGCTGAGCCACTGGGCCCTATACGACACCTACCACTCAAGGCCACTCTATCAACTCAAGTAGACTTAGCAGCTACCGAATACATAGAAATAAACACAGGAAAGCAGCCAAAATGCGAAGACAAAGAAACATGTCACAAATGAAAGAAATGGATGAAAGCAAAATACTGGATATAGAGTTCAAAACCACAGTTATAAGGTTACTCAAGAATCTTCTAGAAACCTCCAAGGAACTTAGTGAGACCTTCAAGGATCTTAGTGAGAATGTAAAAAAAAAAAAAAAAAAAAAAAAAAAAGAAAAAGGACCAGTCAGAAATTAAGCATACACTGACTGAAATAAATAATAATATACAGTGATTCAACAGTAGACTAGAGGATCCCAAGAATCAAGTCAAATATTTGAAATACGAGGAAGCAAAAAACACCCAACCAGAAGAGCAAAAAGAAAAAAATATCCAAAAATATGAAGGAGCCCCTGGGACAAATTCAAGCGTACCAACATCCGAATTATGGGGGTGCCAGAAGAAGAGAGCGAGCAAGATATTGAAAACCTATTTGAAGAAATAATGGCAGAAAACTTCCCCTACCTGGTGAAAGAAATAGACTTACAAGTCCAGGAAGCGCAGAGAACCCCAAACAAGAGGAATCCAAAGAGGACCACACCAAGACACATCATAATTAAAATGCCAAGAGCAAAAGACAAAGAGAGAATCTTAAAAGCAGCAAGAGAAAGAAAAGTCAGTTACCTACAAGGGAGTACCCATATGACTGTTAGCTGATTTCTCAACAGAAACTATGCAGGTCAGAAGGGAGTGGCAAGAAATATTCAGTGATGAAGAGCTAGAACCTACACCAAGATTACTCTACCCAGCAAAGCTATCATTTAGAATTGAAGGTCAGATAAAGAGCTTCACAGGCAGTCCTCGGGTTACGTCAGACTCGATGTACATCGTTTCGTGGTTATGTCGCCATCCCCCATTTATTAAACAAAAAAATGTTCCATCATTTCGATGTATGTACATATGTGCTTTATGTTTTTTATTATTTATTTACCACAAGTAAAGGTCAGGAATTGTTATCTTTCTTTTAAATTCTTTTTAGTGTTTCACTTCATTACTGCTGTGTCTGTGCTCCATGTGAGTGATGTAGGTGCTTATGTAGGTGGGTTCCCAACTTACAGTGAAAATCACGTTACATCGCACCGTAGGAACGGATCGCTGATGTAACCTGAGGACCTACTATATTATATGAAATGCTGAAGGTTATTCTTTAAGAAGAGGAAGAAGAAGAAAAAGGTAAAGATAAAAAATTATGAACAACAAATACATATCTATCAACAAGTGAATCTAAAAATTTAATGAATAAGAAATCTGATGAACAGAACTGGTGAATGTAATAGAATCAGGGGCATGGAAAGGGAGCAGACTGACAATTCTCGGAGGAAGGGGGTGTGGGGGGGGTGCGGGAAGAGATTGGACAAAGAGCTTACACCTATGGACGAGGACAGTGGGGGGGCGAGGACCTGGGGTGGGGTGGGAACCGGGTGGAGGGGAGCTATGGGGGGGAAAAAAGAGGAACATCAGTAATAATCTGAACAATAAAGATTTTTTAAAAAAAGATTATAGAAGTTTCAAGTATACAATATTAAAAAAAAGAATCAAGTTATCTATTAAAAATAAATAATCTACTGCACTAACAATAGTTTTAAGAAGTGTTTTACAATTAAAAATGTTTAAGCCAGAAGTAAACAACACTTCTCCCCTCTTTTTACACCATTAGACAACTGGGTTCAACATAGCTCAGTGATTTGTTCAATCATATAAACTCAGTGATGAGAGAAATCAAACTAGAATCTAGATCCCTGGAGTGTTAATACAGCCCACTGTAACACTTTCATGCTACTGAATTTAACCAAAACTTAAATCCCCAATAGTCATAGAAAATAATGCCTCTAGAAGAAAAAGAGCATAAAAAGAAAATGTAATTAAAGGCAGAAGAATTGTCAAATTTCAGAACACATAAAAAGACAAAAGAAAGGTTGAACAACCAATTCAAAACATTTATCTGGTAAAGTTTCTGCATTTCTACAATAAGCCTCAAAATTGTACTGTCAGTCCTAAAGCTTCAGGTACTTTGAAAAGAAAGCAGTCGTATGAAGCTAGGAATAACTGCTACAGACTAGCGTGATTCAGTAGATCCTTGAATTTAAATACTGAATTAAAATTTAGTGCTTCTGAAGAATCCAAATAATATGGATGTTTGGACTATTTCCTTTATTAAAATTTGTTTTAAATTTATATATCTAACAATGATTTTTCTCCCCCCAAAAGGGATGCATTTTATAATAGACTAGAGGCCTGGTGCACAAAAATTTGTGCACTCAGGGGGGAGAGGGGGTCCCTCAGCCCGGCCTGTGCCCTCTCGCAGTCTGGGACCCCTTGGGAGATAATGACCTGCTGGCTTAGGCCCGCTCCCGGGTGGCAGAGGGCAGGCCCAATCCCTAGGTGCAGCCCCTGGTCAGGCTCAGAGCAGGGCCGATTGGGGAGTTGGGGCACCGCCCCCTGTCATGCACAGAGCAGGGCGGATCGGGAGGTTGCGATGCCACCCCTAGTCACGCTCAGGGTAGGGCCGATTGGGGGGTTGGGACACCGCCCCCTGTCACACTCAAGGCAGGGTCGATAGGGAGGTTGCAGCGCCACCCCGTCACACACAGAGCAGGGCCGATCAGGGGGTTGAGGAGCTCCCCCCTGTCACGCACAGAGCAGGGCCCGTGGGGGGGGTTGGGGCGCCGCCCTCTATCACCCACAGAGCAGGGCCGATCAGGGGGTTGGGGCGCCGCCACTGTCACACACAGAGCCGCAGGGCGATCAGGAGGTTGGGGAGCTCCCCCCTATCAGGCACAGAGCAGGGCTGATTAGGGGGATTGGGGCGCCTTCCCCTGTTACGAACAGAGCAGGGCGGATAGGGAGGTTGTGGCCCCGCTCCCTGTCACACACAGAGCTGCAGGGCGATCAGGGGGTTTGGGCGCTGCCCCCTGTCACGCTGATCCCAGTGCCGGGAGGCCTCGCAGCTCCACTGATCCCGGTGCTGGGAGGCATATTACCCTTTTACTATATAGGATAGAGGCCTGGTGCACGGGTGGGGGCTGGCTGATTTGCCCTGAAGGGTGTCCTGGATCAGGGTGGGGGTCCCGCTTGGGTGCCTGGCCAGCCTGGGTGAGGGGATGATGGCTGTTTGCAGCTGGTCACACCCCATTCAGGGTGGGGGTCCCCACTGGGGTGCCTGGCCAGCCTGGGTGAGGGGCTGAGGGCCGTTTTCAGGCTGGCGGGTGACTGAAGCTCCCAACCTGTCCTTTTTTTCTTTTTTTTTATTTTTATTCTGGGCCAGCTTTAGCTCTGAGGCTTGGCTCCAGCTCTGAGGCCTCAGCTGCTGAAAGCAGGTTTCTGGCCTTTGTTTACCTTCTGTATTTGAAACAATGTTGCGGTCCTGCGGGCTGAAGCCAGGCTGGCTGAAAGCAGGTTTCTGGGGTTTTGTTTAGCTTCTATATTTGTTACAATGTTGCTTAGAGTGTAGCTCAGAGGCCGGCAAGGCAGGCGGGGAACCTGGCTTCCTCCATCACTGAAGCAAGCAAGCCTCCCTGTTCACGTCAGCTGCCTGGCTTCCGGCCGCCATCTTGGTGGGCAGTTAATTTGCATATCTCACTGATTAGCCAATGGGAAGGGTAGCGGACGTACGGCTAATTACCATGTTTCTCTTTTATTAGATAGGACTAGAGGCCTGGTGCATGAAATTCATGCACGGGTAGGGTCCCTAGGCCTGGCCAGCGATCAGGGCCAACTGGAGCCTTCCGGCTGCCAGCCGGGGCCTCCCTTCCCCTGCTGCCAGCTGCCGACTGGGGCCTTCCTTTGTTCAGTGCTGCCCCCTGGTGGTCAGCGCATGTCAAAGTGAGCAATTGGTCTCTGGTCCAACTCCCATAGGGGACAATCTGCATATTAGGCTTTCATATATATATATATATGTAGATAGCATGATAGAATCTAGAAGTATAATAAATCTTGATTATGATTTGGTCACTTTTTCACCTACAAGAGGACTAATGGCAAGAGTCCTTCAAGATCTTGTCATCAGGGGGGCGAAAGTCAGTATTTTACTAAATTTTAACTTGGGAACATTTTACCATCCCTTTTAAGCCACAAACAGGTAAGAAAAAGAAACTATAAAAAGTAGACCCAGCCCTAGCCAGTTGGCTCAGTGGATAGAGCATCGGCCTGTGGGTTGAAGGGTCCCAGGTTCAATTTCGGCCAAGAGCATATGCCTGGGTTACAGGCTCGATCCCCAGTAGGGGACATGCAGGAGGCAGCCAATCAATGATTCTCTCTCATCATTATATCTCTCTCTCTCTCTCTCCCTCTCCTTTCCTCTCTGAAATCAATAACCAATTGTCATTTCCAAGTTGTAATATGGAACATGTTTGATTCTCAACCAATAAAAATATATTTTAAAAAAGGTAGACCCAAATAAAGACATAACTGAGACAATCACCATATAGATGTGTGTATTTTAAATGTGGATCTAATCCTCAAACAGATTATAAAATAAAACAAACCATCAACCAAAAAGCAACAAGTTAGGAAGTAGAAGCCTTTACTTCTTTGCCCAAAATAATTTGATTATTTAATCAAATTCAGCTTCGCAGATAATTATCAAAACTGGCTAAAATGTTCTTAATCAAAAGTAGCACACTTAAGATCACAATAATCATGCAATTATGAACCTAAAGTTGAACCATATAAAAAAAGCTCCCTTGTCTAAAGTCCAATTTCTGAAACTCTGATGTGAATGGTCACTTGTCCCTCTAGCCCAAGCAATAAAAGATATTTAATAATAAAGTTAAGTATTGGTTAGATAAGATTCCTATTATCCTATACATTTTAAATCAAACTACTTTTCAGATAATTCAAATAAAATTAATATTAACTCTTAAACCACAAAGATATATGTGTTATCATACAGATGTATCTTTGGCCAAAGTATTCCCTATGTCATGCCACATTGTTTTTAAAAGCCTGCAAAAAAGACAATCCACAGTATTCCAACACAATTTATTATGGCCTAAGCTATTAGGATAAAAAAAATTTTCTTTCTGTTGCTTAAATCCTTCATGGTTCAGATAAAAAATCCATTTAATTAAACATTCTTATTTTCTCAAAGATAGACTACTAAAAAAATACTGTAATTTTTGAAAGTAAAAATTGCTAATTATCAAAAGCATATTACAATACTAGTTAGCCATAAGCCAAAATATAAATTATTCACTGATCTAGTAAAATATACCCTAATCAAACTAAGCTCAATTTAACCCCAAAAGTTTCAGGCCACAAATCCAAACTCCCTTTGCAAAGATGAAATAACCCAAATGCCTAAAGGTTGGACTTGAGAGAAATGTTTACAACCCCGTGTGACAAAGGGGCAACTCTGACTCATAAGTATACTGCAAAATTTCTAGACTGACTTCTCAGAAGCAGACTACTTCTTGCTGACCACAAACAGCAGTAACATCTCTACACCTTAAAGAATTGTTCCATGAAGCATAGTGAGAAAACAAAAACAGAGTCAATAAGAATACTGATGTTAATTGCCAGAACTCATTCCTTCACAAACCCTGTTTTTACAACAGCAACTCCTTATGATTGGGGAGTGAAAAGTTGCTGAACTCAACAACCCCTTCAGTTGAACAAACAGACCCCTCACAGAGCTGTCCAACGCTGCCCCAACTATCCATCCTTTAGTCGAATCAGTCAGTTTCATGAATTGTAGGATATATCTTCAAGTCCAGTGCTGACTCAGAGGGTAGCTTGTTCCCTAGAGAAAACAACCAACAAAAATCAGAACAGCTACTGCTCATAAGTTCTTTCAACACCCAAGTGGAAAAGACAACTTATTGGGTCCAAAAAAAAAAAGTTAAACTTCCTTTCAACTTCAATAGTAGCCAATAAATTGAAGGCATCTATAAGCCCCCGGCAGTTGTTGTTTAAAGCTTTCACTTAGTTAAATGTTAAATAGGTTTAAAAAGCTTACAAGAAAAGCTATCACAAAACCAGAGGGCTTCTCATTCAAGAAAATCTGCAGAGAATATAAATGGAAAGTATTCCAAGGGCCAAAGCTGTTATTTTAATTTTTGAAAAGCAGCTTTCCTAAGTGTGCATGTGTGTGGAGTATGAGTGGGGTGTGATTAAATGTCTCCACCCAGAAGTAGTCTACATGTCAACATGCACAGCCTTTGAGCTTGAAGATATATCATAACAAAACAAGGAAAAAGGCTTTTCCATTTCACGAGTTAAGAGTTTTGTCTACAATAATATGTTATTATGGAAATGGGAAGGAAAAACTCAATGAGAGGCAACCAAAATGATCAAGCAAAACTTTAGAACACTGAAATGTCATTTTGTCTTTTTACATGAATTAAGTTAAAGGGTTTTCATAAAACAAACGTGTAACTAAAGACTGCCTCCAGAAAAAATCATGATGGTTACTGGTATAACTTTTCATTTTAAAAATTTTATTAATTCTATTATTTATTTAAGTGTGAGGGAAAATTCTAATCAAAAATTTTTCTGACCCTGGCTGGGTAGCACATTTGGTTAAAGTGTTGTCCTGTTATATCAAAGTTGTGGTTCAATTCCCAGTCAGAGCACATCCAAGAATCAACCAATAAATGCATAAATAAGCGGAACAACTCTCTCTCTCTCTCCCCCCTTCTCACTCTCTAAAACCAATCAATAAATTTTTTTTAAAAAAGACTTGAAATCATGATTTCTCAAAAAAGGTTTTCCTTTTCATTTCCAAGTTGTAATATGGAACATGTTTGATTCTCAACCAAGAATCTCAATGCCTTAGAGGTCAGATTTATGGAAGACAAAACTAGTAATGACTACATATTGTCTTGAAAAATGCAATCATTTGATAACGGCATCAGACACTTAGGTAAATTTCTGGGAAGTTTTGGTTCAGTTAGTTTTAAAGTAATTCCTCACTTTCCCAGTCTTTCTCAGAGAAAGGAAAGTTCAGTCTTAATGAGCTAAAACAAAACAGCCTATTGTATATAACACCTGTAATATACTGTCCTTGGGAGAATTCATAAAATAATCACAAATCATGTTCTGCATTTTGTGATTCAGATGAGGAATATCAGTTGAGAAAAGCTGCAAATCCTCCATTTCCTTAACCTGGGTACTAGTTAAGTTCCCTCTCATAGGCCTTCTGTGCCAATGGTTTTCAAATTGTATTAAGCAGAACACTACACTTCCAGAAATGCTTCAGGATCTGCAAATTCTTGATTTGAATTTCTTTTATCTATTTTTTCAATCAATAATAAAATCACAAATGCAGGTCCAAACTAGTATGCATTCATTTTTTAACATACTAGAGATTATCACCAATATACTTGTGTTGAGTTAGGATATTTTCATTAAGTCCTCAGAATAAAGCCTCTCCAGTCACGTGTGTGTGTGTGTGTGTGTGTGTGTGTGTGTGTGTGTGTGTGTGTGTTTTATTAGGAAAGTAGTGACTCTGAAATAATCAACATTTAAATGCACATGTACTCAATAAAATTGAACTGGTATACAACTTATTCATGTGAATCATGATTTTCATGTTCTATATAACTGAAAATACAGAAAAGGAGGCTGAGAAATATATGACTATTATCCTTTTCCCACCAATGGTAAGCTATTGCATTCAACAAAATACCACCAAGACTTGTTATTCTCACTGAATAACTTCATAAGTAAATTTAAAACTGACCCTGCAAATGCCAGTTTTATCTGCTTTATATAATTTTAAATCAGGGGATTACACATAGACTTTACAAGAGCTCTACTGCTTTTTAAAAATGTTTGAAAACCAGTTTTAAGTTCTAAGTTTTGGTATTCCTGGTTCACAGGTCCTCCTAGGAACAGTAATGGTAATTAAGTCTTAAGTCTTCTATGCTTGCTGAGTTGTAAGTTTCTGTCATATAAGTGCTCTAAGCCATCTTTTCAGTCTTTTGTCCTTACTAGTCTCTCCCCTCCACACATTCTGACAACCCTCAAAACACAATGTGCCAAACTCTGGGGTGCTAATGGCAAATAAAATTGGAACAGATTTTGAGAGTTACCAGGTACTTTAAATATATGAAAATGTTATCTATCTCAGTGTCATTTTTTCATTAATTTCTCTAAGTTCCTGCCCAA
Source organism: Myotis lucifugus (assembly GCF_000147115.1). NCBI lineage: Eukaryota > Metazoa > Chordata > Mammalia > Chiroptera > Vespertilionidae > Myotis > Myotis lucifugus. The sequence goes on along the minus strand of NW_005871275.1, from coordinate 1,329,687 downwards.
TCTAACCTTTCCCACTTTCTTAGCAATTTTAATTTTTGAAGAAAATTCTACTCTTCTGATATCTCAGAGATGGTGTCCACATCACACAAAAGACAGTCTTCAAAAATATTTCTTTGAAAAGATTAATGAAAAAGAAACTCCACATAACGAAAGCAGTGACTAAGAGCCTAAGGTAGAGAAACAGAACTATCCATCTAACTAATGATAGTAATTTAAATTGTCTTGAGGAATAATTGCACACTGGTATCCCCTCTACCTAACAGTACCAACATAGTTTGTTTTAAGAAAAGAAAACAAAGTGCCAGTTGGCTTAAAAACAACAAAAAATCTGCCCTACTCTAACCCCTTCAAGGGAACTCCATGGACTTCCCCACAATCAGCATTGAAGGGTAATGCTTATTCCAGCAGGACCCTGCCCCAGCAGAAACCTGCCCCATAACTAACAGATTTTCTTCACATCTGTTCAGTTTTTACCTAACTCAGACTGAATTACTTCTTTGATTAATCACTTTATCAAAGTGATTGTCAGTTCACTGACTGAGAGAGAACATTTCTATATTATGCTATTAAACTCATTAAAACAAAACGGGGAGAGGGGAACTTCATAGATTCTCAACTGTCTGTGTTTAAAATGTTTAAAGAAATCCTATCCATCCTTTAAAATCCATCTTAAATATTTCCTTTTCCATTATTCTTTCTTTCCTGGATATCCTCATTCAAATATAATAAAATCTCACTTTCCTTCAAATTTTCTGACATTTTTATCTTTTTTTCCCCCTGTAGAAGTAAAGGGGGTAGATGTAAAATTTTTAAAAATACAAAGGCCAATGTTCCAAATACAGAGTTTTTGATTTAATAAGTCTCGAATGAGGACAGGGGAAGCTGGAGTTTCAAATTGCCATAGGTGATTCTTATCTGCAATTACATTTGAAAGCTTACTGGAGCCACTGCAGAGATCGGGCACTGAGCTAGGTTCCAGGAATTCAAGAAATAAGATCTAGTCCCGATCTCAAAGTTCATACACAACCATTAAGGCCCACTAATGTGCTTAAACTGTTTCAATTTTAATATTTACTCTAAGTCTCCATGTGTGATCACATAATAATAGATGAAATGATAAAAATGCCTGCAGAAGCATTAACTTTAGTGGAAGAAATAAATATGTATAAAACATCCAGATAAAATTTTTAAAAACATGATACTCAAAATACTACAGAAGCACAGAGATGGGAGATACTAATTCTCAAAAAGAATATGTGTTTTACAAGAGAATAGTTCCTCTATGAGATAAAGTAAAAGGGACTAAGCTTATTTAATCAGAAAAGAAAGCTGGTAGTCTTTTAATAGTACTCTTTAATTATTTTAATTCTAAAAAATATGTACTGAGCATCTAGACATGGTTCCTGCCACAAGGGAGGTTATATTCCAACTAGAGGCCTGGTGCACATATTCGTGCACATTGAAAGGAAATTAATTAGAAGGTGGCTGGCAGGGTGGGACTGGGCAAGACAGGCCGGACACGCCCTGGAGCCAACCTCCTGCGGTCCTTCCCCAGCCACGTCTTCCCCCTGGTGGTCAGTGCATGTCATAGCTACCGGCCAGTCAGCCAGTCAGCCTGTCATTTAGCCTTTTATATATATAGATGGGAGTGAGGACGACCACTCATTCTAATTTAAACAACAAAAACACCCAGCAAACTAGAATAAATTCCCAAAGGAAATAAAAAGGATAACATGATAGAAACTAATGGGAGAAAATTTCCTTTACACTGGTCAAAGGCCTTTCTTTGTAAGTGACATTTCAGCTGACACCTAAGAAATGGGAAGGAACCAACCAAAGAAAGAACAGTATAGGCAAAAAACATGAGCCAGAAAAGAGCCTGACATATTTGGGGAAGACCAGTATGGCTATAACAGAATACACAATGGAAAGAGTGAATGGTTGAGAATGGAGAGGTATATCAGAAGCAGACTACCTTAAGGGGCTTGGGTTTTTATTCCAATGACAATAGAAAGCCATGATCTGATTTATATTTAAGGTTACTTTTGCTTTTATACGGAAAATGAACTGCACTGCACAAATAGACCAATTAGGCTGTTTAGACAATACACAAAAGAGGCGATGATGGCTTGGTCTAGGATGGAGGCTGTACATCCTAGAGATATAATATGAAGGTTGAATTGACAGGATTATTCATAGACTACCTCTGTGGAGAATAAAGGAAAGAGAGCAAAGATGAGTCTTGTTTCTTGTTCAAACATCTTTCAGAGGGTGATGATAGATTTACTCAACTTCATAAAGGTGAAAGCCCAGACAAGAAAAAGCCTTAACTCAGCAAATGGAATGATGAATTAGAAGAGTAATTATCAAATTCTAAAATGAACTGAGGTACCAAGGGGAAGTCTTGTAAGATAATTAGGAGATTTTCAGATGTCTTAGCTAGCTTAAGAGGGAACTGAAGCTGGGAAAGAAATTCAGCAGTTCAGAATCCTTGCTACCTATAACTGACATGGACAATAGCTCCATAATAATAAAATACTCCAAAAATTAAAAAAAAAATTTAAGGCTATGTCAGTATTTTCTTTTAATTACAAAAGAATTAAAAGTATCTGAGATAAGAAGTCCTGCTCTATCTCATTATAACAAGACTACTGTTTCTCTACTTAGCCCCAAACCTCTTAACGCTCTGGTTCTTAACCAGAAATGAAGATCAGAATTACCAGAGAGACTGTCTAAAATTAGGCATCTGCAGAACTGGAGGAAAAGGAAGGAAAGATCTAGGTAAGAAACTGGAATGGCAAGATTAGAATTGATCCTGGTCAGGAATAGCATATATCTTATTTTTTAAAATAGGTTTTTATTGATATTTTAGAGAGAGGAGAAGGGAAAGGGAGAGATAGAAACATCAATGAGAGAGAAACATCAACATCTATCAGGTGCCTCTTGCATGCCCCTACTAGTGATCAAGCCCACAACCCAGGCATGTGCCCTGATCAGGAATCGAACTGGCTACCTCCTGATGGTATGGATCAATGCTCAACCACTGAGTCACATTGGCCAGGTAAGCATATGCATATCTTGTAAAAGCACCCTAGGCAGTGATGCACATCCTTAGTTAATCTTTAAAAGATTAACATTGAACCAGGCTAATTTTCACACAATTTTAATTAGTAGCTTCTTCTAGTATTAATGGTTAAAGCCATGAGATAAATCCATTATAAATCAGAAATATTTCATGAATATAAGCAACTTTACTTGTCTTATTGTATATTAGTGTTAAAAGTCAAAATTGTTCAAGTGGCAAAATAAAAGGATTACTTTACACAATTATATTTAAAAGAGACCTTCCTTTTTTGAAGGGGATTAGAGAGTAGTCATGTTCCCCACTGATTTCAGTTTAAATATAGTATTACTTTATGATTAAAAAAAAGTCTAAACATGTGCTTAAAAGTTTCTCTAAGTAATTTCCCCATGGGTAATTAATGTTATTTTCTGTGATTATAAGTACATACAAAATTACCTCAAAGAGTTAAGTATGAGAAACAAAACCCCTCAATAAATGTAAACTTCTCAAATTTAAAAAAACTGGAGAAGGCCCTGGTTAGAGCAATTGCCCACACACCAAAGTGTCACGGTTCCATTCCCAGTCAAGGGCATGTACCTGGATTGCAGATTTGATCCCTGACCCCGGTAAGGGCACGTGCAGGAGGCAACCAATTGATGGGTCTCTCTCACATCAATGTTCCTCTCTCTCTTTCTGTCTCTCCCTCTTCCTCACTCCCTTCCACTCTTTCTAAAAAAATCAATGGAAAAAATTTCTTCAGGTGAGGATTAACATACATACATACATATATATAAAAGATTAAAAAACTGAAGATGCATTAATATTTATTTCACCAAGTCATTTTGTTTAATGCAACAAAACTAAAAACTTCTCTGGAAATAAATTAGTTTTCATTAGATAAAAATTTTAAATTAAAATATAATCTTTTTATACAAATAAAGATTAAAACCTTAGAGCTCGCCTGGCCAGTGGTCTCAATTATTGAACACTGACCTATGAACCAGGTCACTGTTCAGACACATGGGCTTGATCCCCAGTAGGGGGCATGCAGGAAGCAGCCAACTGATGATTCTCTCTCATGGATGTTTCTATCCCTTTTTCCTTCCTTCCTCTCTCCGAATCAATAAAAACATATTTAAAAAAAAACAAAACTCAGAGCTCTCTCATCAGGAAAATTAGGTAGATGAGAAAAACTAGAACCCTGATTTTTGCCTATGACATCCTGAGATAGCCCTAAATCTTCCTTAAGAAAGAGATCAACCAAGAACGTGTATGCATATATGCATAACCCATGGACACAGACAACAGGGTGGTGAAGGCCTAGGGTGGGGGTGGGGGCGGGCTAGAAGGGGTTAATGGGGGATATAATGGGACATATGTAATACTTTCAACAATAAAGATTTATAATTAAAAACTAAAAAAAAGAAATATATAAAATATTCACACACAAAATTAGTTCACAGCATTAAAAAATGCAACACAAACCACACAATATACTTTTCTTTCAAAAGAAAAAATGTCACGCCCTGACCAGTTTGGCTCAGTGGCTAGAGCGTCGGCCTGTGGACTAAAGAGTCCCAGGTTCGATTCCAGTCAAGGGCATGTATCTTGGTTGCGGGCACATCCCCAGTAGGGGGTGTGCAGGAGGCAGCTGATCGATGTTTCTCTCTCATCGATGTTTCTAACTCTCTATCCCTTTCCCTCTCTGTAAAAAATCAATAAAATATATATTTTTTAAAAAGTCACAACTGCAAAAATTTGTCATAATTTCCAAAATTTTAAGAAACAATGCAATTGAGCAAATCACAAAATCCCTGCTTCTCTATAGAAGAGCTTAAAATGCATAAATGATTTAAAAATTTTAAAAATGCTGTGTGAAGTAACTAGTAAGGTGAATAAAATGGAATATAAGTAATTAACATTCAAGATTCTAGAGAACTGTATATCAAACGAGAAAAATCTATACTATTTATATTCATAACGTTTTAACGTTAATTTTCATCACAAATAAAGTATTCTTTTTCATTATTTTAAGAAATATAAAGAACTAGCATTGTTTTTACTTTTAGGAAAATATAAAGAAAAGGTATGAAATGCTCAACTACTAAATTAACATCTCAATTGTAAAATTTATCTGATTAAAAGTACAAATATTTTCTCTCTTCATTACATTACACAATAAAAATGACAGGTTTCAATACGCTCCAAAAAGCTTTCTGTATTTACTTTGGTTTTATACATGTAAATAATCTTTACTAAAAGCCATGTGGATCTGGCCAGAATAAATGCAATTCAGTTTCCATTTCTGGTTTCCCCTCAATATCTAGAGAATTTCAGCAACTGATGTATATAATCATACTTCATTTTGGCTGACTATCAGTGATAAAAGGTGTTCGGACTACCTGGGTATTAGAAATATTGTAAGCATTAATAAAACCATTAAAACCCTAAAACTTCCTCACAAAATTTATTGAATCTCACTGACCGAATTTAGGCAAATACTTTCTCATATTATGAATATAAAGTGAGCTTTATCAACCACATACACTTTAGTAATATTTGATAGGGACCAGAGCCTGTAGAACTATTCTGCCTTCCATGTCTACACACAGTAACTTCAGCCTTACTCTATCAATAGCCTTCTTTCCATATGTTAAATAATTCAACAAATATTATTAGAATATTGACCATGGGCGAACTACAGTGCCTAAACCCCTAAAAATGTAAGCTGTCCACATTTTTTTAAAAACATCATGAAACTTTTAGGGTTTGAATTACAATTTTAAGAACTATACCCTCTGGCCTTTATAGTAGGTAACTTACTTTGATCACTATAATATTTGAAGAAACAGAATACTGACCTGCTTGCCACCAAACTTGGACAAATGATTTGAAATGAGATCTTCCCTAGCATCTGCAATGATGGCAATCTTATAAATCATAACACACTTAGGTTATTTAAAATTAAAGGTCAAAACAAAATGGGAAGAGAACAGATGTAAGCTACCAAAGTCTTTTGGACCAAAAGAACCATTTTTTCTCCTCAAGTGATAGTGAATGTTTGAGTAAATGGTATCCTTCATTCATAATGATAAATTATGTTGTGTTGTTTATAAACCAGAAACTTACTCTAAGACAAGTGTGGCTGATTATAAAAAATTATATTAAGCCCTAGCTGATTTGGCTCAGTGGATAGAGCATCAACCTGTGGACTGAAGGATCCCAAGATCAATTCCAGTCAAGGGCACATGCCCAGGTTGCGGGCTCAATCCCCTGTAGGGGGCGTGCAGGAGGCAGCCAATCCACAATTCTCTCTCATCACTGATGTTTCTATTTCTCTCTCCCTCTCCCTTCCTCTCTGAAATCAATAAAAATATATTTTAAAAAATTATATTCACACAAAATAATGTAAGATTAATATTAATCAACACTATAGTTTTAAGTTCGAATTTCTACATAAAAATTTCAAAGCATACATACTGAAATGTAATGTGCAAATAAGATAACTGACTACCTTAGTTTAAACACCCAAGATACTTATGCTATTCATTTTTCAGGTTTTCTGAAAATTTTATTAGACATACTAAATAATTAATTTACACTATTTTTGTCCCATTAACATTACTAAAGTAAAATAAATTCCTGTTGCCCAGTTCTATTGAAACTGTATTTGTACCCAGCATGGCTCAGTGGTTGAATGTCGATTTATGAATCAGAAGGTCACAGTTCAATTCCTGGTCAGGGCACATGCCCAGGTTTCGTCTTGATCCCCAGTAGGGGGTGTGCAGGCGACAGACGATCAATGATTCTCTCTCATCATTGATGTTTCTATTTCTCTCTCCCTCTCCCTTCCTCTCTGAAATCAATAAAAATGTAGTTTTAAAAAACAGAAAAAGAAAAAGGAGGAGAGAAGATAGCATAGAGCACCTAGTAGAGCAGTGGATCTCAGAAAGGCATCCCAAGAAAAATAATCTAATCAGCATCACTTAACAGATTCAGAGAACAAGAGAAAGGCCTTACCTTCAAAGAGTTATAATCTAATATACTGGGGCAGGAGGACAGTGGAAAGGGTAAAAAATTTAAGTACTTACAAATTGCTCTATGAACTCTCATACCTAAAGGGTATCAATTGTATTCTGGTTCAATACAATAACTGAGGTACGTAAAGTTGAGTACAGGTCATTAAAAATAACATATTTTGTCTGACGCAACAAAATTTTGGAAATCTTTCTTTGAAAAACTGCTTAAAATGTAAAGTTTTGACAAAGCTATAACATGTCTGATATCCAAAAAAGTAAGGTATGCTGGAAAGCTTCATTTCTTATGATGCTGTATAAATCAATTATTGTAGCCGCAGATAACAAAAGATGCAAGTAAGATAATGCCCAAAAATGTATATACATAATTCAACTGTTAAAATTTTGCATCCAGAAAAGCCTGGGAAATGTAGCTAAGCCCCTTAAAAGAAATGGAAGTTTAGATTTTGATAGACCATCATCACTGGAAGAGCTTCCAATTTCCAGACTTGTCCATAACAACTTCCCACTCATCTTCTTCCATGCTTTCCCCCTTCCAGATGACTGGAGAGATACCTAGAAGCCACTTCACCTGGACCCCTAAGTGACTATGTGGAGGAGTGCATCCCAGACAACTGAACACTTGCCTGGACCGTTACAAAGCAAGAAATAAATTTCTGTCCAGTGAAGTCATTACATTTTGGATCTATTTGTTTCAACATCACAAACAGTAGGCAATAAGATTACAGTCCATACAAAATTATGGCTTAGACAGCAGTTTGATGACTACAATTAATACTACTATCTTATTCATTTTACTGTTTTCTAAAAAATACAAAGCCCCACAATGGGACTTTCAGTTACTAGTTTCAATTTATAGCAATATCAATCTAAAATCTGGAAAACCACATCTAAAATATGGGAAGATGTTTATGAAATAATAAGAAAACATCTCACTTCAGACATATTAATATGTAAGAGATTCATGATTTAAAAAAAAATCCCAGAAGTAAACATTATCACCATATAAACATGCAGTCCTCATCTGAATATTCATGGTAGGTTTTACATGTTTGTGTGCACTAGGTCTGAAAAGGGATACATCTCTTAATTCCTCTCCTTTCACTCAGACCCTTCCCACATTCCCTACTCAGGGTAACTGCACATCTGAAAGGCAAAAGGAGTAAGAAAAAAAGATGACTTTCATATATGAATATGACCAGACTGAGAAGAATCAAATTCAAGAAACAGAAGAGGCTGCCACCATTGAGTTTATTCCTACAGAATTAAAGGACCCTTCGTAGACATGTTACACACAGCACAGTACTTTTACTTACACAAACACTGAGTAGCTACAATGCACTAGATACCATTAGTATCAAATGGTTAAAGAAAAAAATGATCCCTGGAGCTCTTAAATTATTTGAATAAAAGGAAAGAAAAAGACTGACTTCTAACTCTCCACCTCCAGGAAAGAATCAGGAATGTGCTCTCTCTGCCTCTCAGTTAATCCAAAACCACTGTAACACTCTGAGTTACTGCAGACTCTAATCTTATACTATGGAAACAAAACTCCCCTCATCTCCATCTAGGATGCAAAGGCAGCCTTGATAGGATTTCCAATTTACACAGGAAGTCCATATGCCTTTGAAATCCTTTTAAAGTCTAAAACAAAAATCGAACTCTTCTCTTTTTGTTACCTCTCATCACTGTCTTCATTTCTGTCTCCTTTTAGTGTACCTATCTCCTATAGATCAATGTATCACAAAACAAGAGAATTTTAGATTAGAAAGACTTAAAATCATCTCATATTATATTATAGAAATAAAGATGCTAAAACATGGTGATCAAAAGGTATCCCAAATGCCACAGCTACTTTAGTAGAAAAACTGGTACCATATTCTAAAGGCATTGGAGCCCAATGAAAGTGGCTCAAGAGCAGCAATAACATCGCTGCAGGTGTACACTATTGAACCTATAGTCAAAAAGAGCCCTAGCCACTCCTATCTAGCCCCTACCCCTTAATTAAGGGACAAGTTAGCCAATATATGAGATTTAAACAGGTAGTCCACAACAGGATCTCTCAAACCTAGCAGAACACATTAACCAAGGATTTCTCAACCAGTAAACAGTACCTACTGGGAACTATTTAAGCCTTACCTGACAGGTCTCCAAGTCAGATGCAGCAGCCACATACCTCTCTGTACCATTAACGTCTTGCCTCAGTTTCTTGAAATTCCCAACTGGGAAAGAAATATAGCCAGCAAGTACTCCCAAGCCAGTTATGACTCTACAGTTCAACTGTTAGTAACCTTGGGACATCAACATCTATATCCATATACATGCATACACAGAGCAGCCCCCATCTAGGATAAGCTCAACATTACAGGGTAGTGAAAAGGCCCTCTTCACAAAACCTCAAGGGTCCCAGATCTTAACTATAAATTTTTATTTTGTTTTTTAATGTAGAAAGCAATTCCCAGTAAGAAAACCTGGAAAGGTTTGAGTGATTCTGCTGAATATACCTGAAAAACAAAGTAGTTACAAAAAATGGAAACATGCAATTTAAACATAATACTTACAAATATTTTAACTGTTTTTAAGAATGTTTTAGCACTTCAAAACACAGAGACTCTAGTTCTGATGCAGTTAAACTTTCAACAGGATTGTTTCTGTTCCTTATATGACTATTCATCTCTTGAACATTTGCATTTTCTAGAAGTTCATCAAAGATGTTTACTGAATCATTCAAAATCACTGTACTTAAGAGAAACCCACCAATTAAAACATTTTTTCCAAAACAGAAAAGAAACTAGTTTGTACAAGGTAAGAAATGAAAAGATCCCTTTTTCTTAAGGAATTTGTAATATACTCAAGAAATCCAGACTGATATTTCAAAAAATTAGAACATTTTAATGTTAAACTAACTCTGCTGCTATTATGTGTCAAAATAATTCAGAGAAATCAGCTGAAACTGAAATATCAAAATACTATGATAGAACTACTTGACAGTCCCACAGAATCTGTAGACTTTTGAAAAATAATTATAATCCAGTAGACTTTTGAAAAATAATTAAATCTGTTTAGTTACATCCTATAAAACATGATAATGTTTAAGAATTACATAATTATTTTTACAATTTTTACTTTCAGTAATTATACCATTTAGTGAAACATAAAGCAATCTAAAATGATAGCTTAAGAAATTTTTATGCCCTTAGTGATTTTAATGTAGAGACTAAGATACACTTTAAATATGAACTTAGATATTCACCATCTATAAGACTGTTAACAGAGTGTCCTATTTTCCTAATAGTATGTACACTCGTTAGCTGGATATCAGAGTAGTGATACAGTGAGATAGAAAGGCCTGTAGATTTAATTTTAACCACCTAGTGTTCCAGCCATTATGACTTACAACAGTTCATGATTTTTTACCTATACCAGTTTGTTAATTTTAGCAATTATTTTTTTAGTCTGTTCTCTCTCTTGTTTTTCAGTCATACAAAGAGATCAGTTACATGGACACACACACACAAACAACTAACCTAAAAAATAATAATAATCGAAAGGACTATCAAGCAGAAATGATTTTTATTTATTCCATTCAATACAAAGAAAAAGAATTAGGACTAGTAGGTAAAAGACAAGAGAGAGTTTAATTCAAATACAATGTAATTTTCTATTTTATTCAAACTATAAAAATGTACACTGGACTGCCATGTACATTCTATAAACGACAAAGCACAAGCTAGATTATAATCTTTCAAGAATGCCACCTCTAAACTGGCACAAGGCTGAACTATGTAAACCCCAAAGGTTCCACCTGGGTCAATAACCAATATTAGATTACCACATAAGCCAACTACTATGCAATTGAATTCAATTAAGCCTCCATTGTATTAATCTATGATATGAAATGCTATAGAGCTAATGTATTGAACTTTAGAGGTAAAAGAAATCTCCTAATCCAAACCTTTCAATAGTACAAATAAATAACTCTATTTTAAATAATGTATTATATACAGTTTAATACTTCAATATTTGTAAACAAGAATAATGAATATAAATTTTCCCTTTTCACTATACCTTGAACAAGCCAAAAAAATATATTAAGGAATATTAGCCAATTTTACCCCATCAATCTGGTACCCTCAGGAATATATAAGAAATGACTCATTATTTCAATATCTGGATCTAAAAGCATAATAAATGAATACAATTATTTAATAATTTTAAGTTTAATATAAATAAATGCTTTTCCCCAAATCAATCATCTGAGATTTGCCATAATAATTTACAATAAAGTGTATCAAATGGTCCAAATATCTGTACCATCCTTATCTTGAAAGAACAAAGTCACTTACAGCTCTTTCATTTATGAATCAATGATGGCATTTTCAAGTCCAAGAACTCCCCTCTGCCCCTCACAAGTGTCCACACACAATTAAGCAGAACAAGAGATGCTCAATTTCTGAGTCAAAATTGCACATTAAGCCGCCAGATGATATATCATATACCATCCAGAACTGTATGCTCCTATTACTACCTCTCTTAAACACTTTCAAATAGACTGTGGCTAATTTTGAGGTAATTACAGCACATCAAGACTTAGTTTACTAAGTCTACTACCAAATCAACACACTCTTAGGAAAAATTCTGATTAAGAAAAACTTTCAGCAATTGGTTCTCATGATAAAATTATTTTCATGGCACAAAAAAATTAAAGCATAAACTATTATTTCATATACTTAGTATGATCATATTTTCATTCCTAAAAATCTATTCAAAAACTGTTTGCCTAAAGCAAAGGCTATTAGAAAAATATATCTTTAGACTTATGCATTACTTTAAAAGTACTCTTACTATAACATGCTCTGGAAATAAACTGAAATAAATTTTGCTAAGTCTGTGTTAAACCAGTGCTTCTTAACTTTTGAACATCAGGATAATATAAGCTGTGACCAGAGAAAAGTGCCCAAGTTAAATGCCATATCACATACTCATATAACAACTACCTTAATAGAAGATATTTAAAATTTTGCTATTGTTCTTAGGTTAAATGTGCATAAAACAAGTAAACTATAAATCCTTGATTTCTTAAACTAAAATAGAATAAAATGGTTGTGTATACAATTCAATGGAAACACAACATGGGCTCCATATTTTTAATACTTCTAAATACTTTTAAGTCTAATTAGCTATAAATAAATTAAAATAACTTTTACTTAAAGTTTCACTTGTTGCATTAAAACTTTTTTTAAAATATGAATCATTTTAAAAGTAATCAAAACAAGTTTTTCAAAAAGAGACTTGATTCGCTCAGGATCTACTATGTTCCTGGAATTGTGTTTTTGTTTCTTACAATTTGAGGAAATTCTGAATCTTAATATCTACTGAACTTTGTTCAAATATGTTTACATTGTGGTCAGGAGATATATTTAAGTATGCATTTTTTCATAGATAATAAAAATGACATTATTCTAGTTTACTTTGAATGTCAAAATATTTATGGCTTAATTTATATATATTTTAGAAAAACAGTAGTTTGATATATTTTCAAGGATAATAATCTGGACTAGAAGTTGAAAAAAAGAAAATGAAACTTTATAACAAAATTATCAATAGGTTATACCTATAGTAGACAAGAAGCACTAATGATAAATTAAATCATCACTAAGGTAAACTTTATGACCTTTTTTATTCTACAACAATAAAGTAGAAATTTTATAACCTTTCCCAGGCCTTGGAAAAAATAGCATTTGTGGGTAAAAAGTAATGAAGACATTTGGGGGGGGGGGGGGTAAATGGTTTCCTGAAAGTCAGTCAGACTTAATTTTTTCTTTGCTCATCTCCAGAGAGTGTTAAGCCATTAACTAAAAGAATTGTGAAGAAATAATAAGTGCAAAACAATTCATCATTCCAGTATTTTGGGAAAATGTTTTAGCTTAGTTGATTCTCATTTTAATGAAGAACAATTTTTAAATAACATGTATAAAAATTTTAGGAATTTATTTAATATGATATACTGACTTACTTCCAATGGTTCCAGACAGTAATTACTCTCATGAATAGGAAGTAAAAGGACCATTTTAACATTAGAACTATGTAGAAAAATAAGTAGTTTCTCACCTATTTTAATTTTTAAATTAATTAATTTCATCCCAAATTTAGGTTACAATACCCCCAGGGGCCAATGAGACACCTACCTACACACAATACCTATTAAAACACTTAAATACCACAGCACTATAAATTTTTAAAACTAAACATTTTCAAGATCTAATGTCTTTGACATTTTTAACTCCCCCAATATTTATAAAGCCTATTTTTTAATGGCAAGCTTGAACAAGTCTGATCAAAGATACGAACAAAATGTTAATTTCTGAAACAAGGGAAGATATATTGTTATGCCAAAATAAACTGGTACTTAATTACAAAAGCCAACTAACTGGCATATGGATACCATTATTGTGGGTGCTTTATATACACTGCTCAGAAATCTGGACAATCTCTAAGAAATTTTAGATGTATAGCTGACATGGAGATTATGCTCATGTACACAATGTGAACACACCTCAATGGAAGAAAAATCATAGTAGCATATTACTTACAAGTAAAACCTTTAGGCTATCAGGAATATTCAATTCTGACACTGCTCTCTAGAGAAGGGAAAATGTTTACAAATTTAACTAAACCTGAGGGTAGAAAAAAAGGTAAGGGGACAAGTGAGGGGAAAGGGGCTGAAAAGAAGAGGGAGATGAGTGGAGAGAAAGAGTGGGAGAGAAAGGTAGGGGAAGGAGGCATTGATAAAACCCATGGCAGCACAAGGTTATTTAGCCTGAGTACATTTGATATTTTACATGCTAAACCAGATACTCTGTTCCATAAAGTTATCATTACCTTCCCTCATTCTTCCCCAAAAGGTCCTTGATTCCTTATCAGTATAAAAACCAATGATTTCTCTTAATAATTTGGTTAAGCCCTGGAGGCAGTACTAATTCCAGGCTGATCCAGCTAGATAGTTGGGCTTCATTAAGTGTGCATTTATTTCATTCTGTTTCTGTTTTTGAAACATTCAAGACCAAGTGATGATTGTCCAGTACAGGTTCTAGAAACATAATCTGTGTGGGGAGCTCAAACATTTATTTTACAGACACAAGATAACCTGCTCAGCACTTACGATAAATTCAATATAATTTTGCATACCTTACTTTTCTAAGATACACCGCAGTAGAGATGGGTGATGTTAATTATCTAAGAAATTTTTATTTTTATTATAATAAATGCTTATGTCACGGACCAGAAGGCAAACTTTGAATGAATTATTAAGATAAAACAGAGAACTTCAAAAAAAAAATAGAGTTCTCAAAGGGTCACTATGAACCATGCCTCAGAACCCCTAAGTGCATTTGTTCAAATTATTCTATCATTATAGGTAAACTTGAGAGAAAATGACTGAGAAATATTGTTTTGCCTACCTCAGTGACCCCTAATACATTCTTTCCTACTATTTATTTTCTACTATTGTTTATAATACTTTACCCAATTAAAAATTATTATTACAGCCTTGGCCAAGTAGCTCAGCTGGGTGGAACATTGTCTTCCCAGGTTCCATTTCCAGTCACGGCACATACCCAGGCTGCGGCACATATGGGAGGCAACTGATGGATGTTTCTCTCTCTTTTTTTCTCTCAAATCAATATATTTTTTAAAAAAAGAACACCATATCTTCGAGTAAGGATTAAAAAGAATTACTGTTAGACTTATAATCAAACATCTGAAAGGTAAGAAGTACATCTAAACTTATATTTTGAATTACATAGAATAAGCTATTCTTTAGAAATTTAATACAAAAGGATTGTGAGGCACACATACTCATCAATATTTTATTTCTTATGCTCTTACAGAAGTTTTTGAGTGAAATAGCACTGACTTTTAAAAAAGGGAAATACTGAGGTTCAGATAGATATTTTTCCTAAATAACCATTTTCTTCAAGTTTATTTCTGTGCTATTAAACAAGCTTAAATATTCTTTTTTCATATTTAAATTTCACTTTTAATTTTTCAACTCTGTTACTAAAGTCTAGAACATAAAACTTATAATGTGTTCAAATGTGAATCATTCAAGTATACAATTTCAGTTCTGATAAACTAACAGCAAATGGTGCTTACAGATTTAATATCTGGAACTCACTGGAAAGTTACCCAACTTACCTGGTGCTAATCCAGCAGCAGCAGGACTTCCCATGGATGGGTGAGAGAAAACTTGAGAGAAGGCAGACATATTTGACTGGGACACATTACTCAGCCTGGAGGTTGATCCTCCTTTAGGAATAAACTCGCTTGCAGTAGGATTTGGTGTCTATTTAAAAATCAAATATAGTAAGTTAACACACTTTAAGCCCAAAAAAGACATTGAATCTACTAGGCATTATTCCACAGGGTTTTCATTTACTGAGTAGAATATTTTACTGAAAAGATTTACAGTGTTTTTTAGTTTTCATATTTTGGGGTGGTATAAATAAATTCCAAGGGAGTTTTTTAATCAATTTTCTGAATTTTAATTTCATTTGCAGAGTTTAACCTCAGAAACATGCAAAATTTGCCTTTATTGTCAAATATGCATCATTACCAAACTATCCTAAGACATTTTAGAGAACTGGGAAGTTGAGACTACCTCAAAACTGAGCAACAAGTTTCAAATTTAATATCTTTAAACCACTTCTACCAGTATAAAGGTCAAAACTGCCTTTATTCCAAAATTAATCACTTCCTTTACTGTAAGCATTTAAGACATTTTCTCAATAATATGGTACCATATATTTAAGTAACAGAGTAAAGACCAGAAAAACACTTATAAGCAAGGCATACATGGAAAAAAAATAAAATAGAAGAAAAACGCAATAGAGGCCCCAATGCCTGCAAAGTAGTAACTTACATTATATTAAAAATATTTTGCCAGCCCTAACCGGTTTGGCTCAGTGGATAGAGCATCAGCCTGCGGACTCAAGGGTTCCAGGTTCGATTCCGGTCAAGGGCATGTACCTTGGTTGCAGGCACATGCCCAGTAGGGAGTGTGCAGGAGGCAGCTGATCGATGTTTCTCTCTCATCGATGTTTCTAACTTTATCCCTCTCCCTTCCTCTCTGAAAAACCAATAAAATATATTAAAAAATATATATTTTGCCATACGATTACATTAAAAAATTTCTTCATCAATGTAGTAAGTCACATTTTATATATTCAAGTGGCATGGTACTTTTGGCTTTAAGAACTACTAAAACAGCTCTGGCTGGGTGGCTCAGTTGGTTGGAGCATCGTCCTGTATACCAAAAGGTTGTGGGTTCAATTCCTGGTCAGGGCACATACCTAGGCTGTGGTTTCAATCCCCAGTGGGAGTCAGTACCAGAGGCAAACAATCGATGTTTCCCTCTCACATTGATATCTCTCTCTATCTCTCTCAAAATCAATAAACACATATCCTCGGGTGAGGATGTAAAAAAAAAAAGGGAACTACTAGAACATAAGACTGTATTTCGAATTCATAAATGGTCTATATTTTTGTCCATGTGAAACAAATGAATATCCTAAATATTTTTCTGAATATTTTATTTTAAATATTTTAATAAATATTTTATTTTATTAAATTGTGGTTTTCTTGCTAATCCTCACCCGGGGATATTTTTTCCATTGATTTTTTTTTTAAGAAAGAGTGAAAGGGAGAAAGGGAAGGGGTCAGAGAGAGAAAAAGAGAGAGAACACAATGATGTGAGAGACACATTGACTGGTTGCCTTCTGCATACACCAACTGGGGTAGGGATGGAACCTGCAACCCAGGTACTCACCCTTGACCATGAACCCGAGAGAACTGACGCTCTAACCACTGAGCACACCAGCCAGTAAATTCAACATGCTTGAGTGTAATAAAGATTCAATGACCATTAACATGAGTGATATCATTTGAATTCAACTTCCAATAGGGTCAACCAAAGAAATAATTCAGTATGTTCATACTTTAGCCCATATTTTATGTATACATATAAACTAAGTCTAAATTTGAAAGATAAGTCAACAGGCTACCCTAATTTTAAACTCTAAAACAAATGATATTTTACCAGGTGCATGCCAGGAAAAATTAAACACAAAGTGATAAAATATAGAGGAAATGTTAATCCGAGATTAATTAAAATATACTAAATATATAAAATGAACCTCTTTTACTGCCCACATCTAAGACATGAAATTCTGGGAGGGGGGTCAGGGGAGAGGGCTATCAGGCCTGCTCCAAAATATATTTTCTAAAGAGAAATATGTAATCCTCCTCTCCCCCCACTCTCTCTCTCTCTCTCTCTCTCTCTCTCTCTCTCTCACACACACACACACACACACACACACACACACACAAACACACATACACACAGTAAAATCTTCAAAATTCTAAAGTTTTCCAAAATCATGGCATGTTCTTTAAAAGTATGATCAATTCCTTAATTTCTGGAGTAGAAAATAAGCCAACACATTTTACTGATGTGTTAATCCCTAGTTATAAGGAAAAATGGCTACTAAAAGGATTGCTTTGGAGCTAAATCTGTGTGTACTAGTTAATCTTAAACCTATTTTAAAAGATGGAGTCAAGATAAAAGCAATCAGATACCTTACTAAAAGAGTTCAAAATGTCTATAAAATATGGAAACTTCAGGACTACAAGATTACTAAGAAAAGCAAATTTAGACAAAGAAAATTATATATGCATACAAAACTTTTTAGTAGCATGTTCCTGAGAAATAGGTATTACCCAATTTCCACTTCACATATATCTTACATTTACTATGAATAACAGTATATCTGATTTCAAAGATGAGTTTTTCTACATTAAATCTTTTAAAATTAATTTGAAAGTCTACTTTTAAGGAATCCTATAAACGAGAAATAGGTGATGAAAGTCTATTCTGCCTTTGCCAAACAAATCATCATAAAATGTCATTCTAACCAAGTATAAAGGACCTCAAAATTTATTAAAATATCCCATCAGCAGATGAGTGGATTAGAAAACTGTGATACATCTACACAACAGAATACTACGTTGCTATAAAAAAGAAGGAATTCTTACCATTTGCAACAGCATGGATGGAACTGGAGAGCATTATGTTAAGCGAAATAAGCCAGTCAGAGAGATAAATATCACATGATCTCACGCATTTGTGGAACATAATGAACAACATAAACTGATGAACAAAAACAGAACCAGACAGAAGCATCGAACAGATTGTCCAAACTATGAGGGAAGGTGGGGGGTGAGGGGGTAAGAGGTGAACCAAAGGACTATGTATGCATGCATATGAGCATAACCAATGGACACAAGACAGTAGGGGGGGGGGGGTGATGGCATGTGCTCGGGGGTGGAAGCGGCCAGGGAGAGGTCAATGGGGGAAAAAGGAGACTCATGTAATACTTTAAACAATAAAGAATTTAAATTAAAAATTTATTAAAGTAAGTTATTAAAAATAATATAACTGAAAATTTACACACTAAACTGCAACTTCTGGATACCCAACAACCACAGATGCAAAAAACCTACCCAAAGGTAAATTTTAATTAAGAAGTAAAAAAAAGAGCCTAAAATCCTCCCTCCTTTGTTTAAAATGGCTAGGCATTTCCCTTTGGTGGTTTGAAAGGTTTCTTTTTATTCAACTCTTGAGTATTTGACTAAAGAGATTTAAAGAGCAGAAAAATAAATTATACAGAATTTAGATACAGCACACACAAAAAAACAAAATCTAGGAATAAGAGAGTAAAGCTACTATTACTAACAGATAATACAAATTCCTACAGCCTGATTAGAGAACCAGAAATATTTAATGTAATAATAAGTATAATAATGAATACTTTTTCATAATAAAATTAGTTATAATAACTATAATAAAAAATGTACTCTTAAAACTGCTTTAATATTACTGTTTCAGAAAATAAATAAGGGTTTTATAAAGCACAACAGCATGGGCACATACCTTTAACATGTTAAGAAAAATACTTTGTTAACAGACAAGGCAAAACTGGTGAATAAAACCAATCACAATAAAATGAATTATCTATTTATCAGAAAATAAACAATTTATCTCAGCTAAAGAAGGTGAAGCTTGTATCTTGAAGACTCAAACTTACTTGGGTTATATAAATTATTTGCCTGACATCAACAACACTAAAGAGAATGAAATGAATTGGGAAAGAAATAGTGAAAAAGAAGATCAAAGTTTTATTATTCCTGCCTTATGATTTAGAATAATACCTTCATAACTACCTAGGTATGTTCTTATAATATTAAATTTGCATTTTTAATACAAAGATAATTATGTTTTTCCGTGTATAAGACGCCCCCCACTTTTCCAACTCAAAATTAAGAAATCAATATTTTAAACATTTTTCTGGTTTTCCTCTTAAGGCCTTCTTCTTTTTTGGCATCTTAAGGAGTTGTTCTTCCTGTTTTCTCCACTGTCTGATCAAACACTCAGTGGGAAGAGGTCCAAACTGTCTCTCTGCAGCTCTCTTTCCATGCTCTTTTGCATAGCTGTTTACACTCAGTTTGAATTTTGCAGAGTAAAATTACTGGTATTTATCTTTTTATTTTTTGGTATCTTTAAAGGCTCAGAACGCTTGGTGCCTGTTGCATCTGCGCACTCTCCACCTCCACCACCAATTACGGCATCAGCTGATTTCAGCAACAATAAGGCTCGTGATTGGAGGAAGCCTATTTGACAAGGTATGGGTAGCTATGCACCTGCGCGGCTCCCTCCTTGGCTGAATTCCGTGTATAAGATGCCCCTCGATTTTCAGTCTAACGATTTTAGAAAAAAATAGCATCTTATACACGGAAAAATACGGTATATTTCTGCTACAGTGTCTACTTCTATTCTGATTTCTATCCATATTTTAAACCCTAATTTTTATTTATATCTTAAACAGCTATAAATGCATTTTTTAAAAATCAATGCTTATTCAAGTTAAGTAGCAGACATTCATTTTGTGAGAATTTATCAATAAAAATAGAATTTGGGGTTCTCATATACTTAAATTTATACTGCATCTTTCATGCCAAAAGCAACCAAGTGCTTTTTATATACAGTGGAGCCTTGACTTACGAGTTTAATTCGTTCCGAGACGGAGCTCGTTAAGGAGCTCGTTAACTCAAATTACTCTATCAACTCAATGCAAAAAATCAGCCGAGAGGCAGCTGGTATCTCAAAAAACTCGTTAGTCGGGACACTCGTAAGTCAAGGCCCCACTGTAGTGAGTTCTCCAAACTGGCATCATCCCTCAACATTTGAATGGCACCTGTCCTCGCTAGACAGAAATATACTAAATCAAGAGTCCTGACCTTCAGCTTCAAAAGTACAGTTATAATTTTATCATTACATTTTATATGAAATAACTAGTGGCCCAGTGCACGAAATTCATGCACATTAAAAGGGAATTAGAGGAAATATTTTAATATTGCTATTTGCCCTTTCTCTATAATAGAAGTGTCAGAGATGAAAGAAAATTAGATATATATGAAAATCTCCCTCCTGTCAGAGTCTGGGGTACACTGTAGGACCTAGAGTCAAGTCCCCGCCCACCACCCGCATGCGCTTTGAAAACACAGGAGACCCAGACCCAGCCAGCTCCACCCGCATTGGGTGAGACCCAGACCCAGCCAGCCCCACCCCTGTCAAGCCCCTCCGGGCAGGGGGTGCAGTCTCAGGTCCCCCATCAAGCCCTGCTGGGCGGGGGGCAAAGCCACAGGTCCCCTGGCCCAGCGCCGGGGTGGGGGGGCATGGCCTGAGGTCCCCCAGCCTGGCGCTGGGGCGGGGGACACGGCCTGAGGTCCCCCATCAAGCCCTGCCAGGTGAGGGGCACAGCCTGAGATCCCAAATCAAGCCCTGCCAGGTGAGGGGCGTGGCCTGAGGTCCTCGTCAAGCCCTACAGGGCGGAGGGTACAGCCTGAGGTCCCTCGTCCCGGCCAGGCGCCATGCAACCTCAGGTCCCTGCTGTTCCGTCGTGATGTTATGGCGTCCTGGCTAATTTGCATATTCCTCTATTATACAGATAGATAATATTTCAATCCACAAATCCTATCCAACCAAAATGGTACCATATTTGCCATCTACAAATGACCAATAAAGGCTTATTTACAAATGAAGATATTTTCTGATGTGGTTTCTAACTCAATTTTATGACTGCTTACTATCATTTGATTTGCTGCTTTTAAAGTAACAATATTTAATACTCTGCTGGATTCCACTACAAACAGAATACTTATTTAAGTCCACAAAAAACTATCCCATAAATTAAGAAACTAATGTAACTAGTGCGACAAAATAAAAAATGCAGGTATTAAATATTTTTTTAATTAGGTAGAAAGAACAGGAAGAGGTATATACTAAATGAAAACAGAACACAAAATATTATGTAGTATTTTATTACAAATACATAAAAAAGCATAAGAAAAAGACTGTCTTAAGATAATGTGATGAATGACTGAGAAACCACTATATTCCTAAATACTGGTCATGTTTCTTTTTAATCACATAATTAATAAACCATAAAATATCTTCCATGGTACAGCTCCTTATAATGAGCTCTACCTATCTTGCTTTACCTATTTTAATGATTCAGTTGTTATCAGTAATCTTTCCACTCTCTGAATGAAACATGACCTGGTGACTTATTCTTACAGCTTTATCTGTATATATAAAAGCCTAAGCAACTGGCCAACCGGCCAGCAGCTATGACGCGCACTGACCACCAGGGGGCAGTTGCTCAACGCAGGAGCTGCCAAGCTAAGGTCACTTGGCAGCAGCAATTCTCGGGTGATGCACCTGGAAGCAGAGAGGAGGGAGCCTGATTCCAGGCGCATCACCCAAGAACCGCCCTCTTGCAATCCAGGACCCCTCGGGGGATGTCAGAGAGCCAGTTTCAGCCTGATACCCGCAGGCCAGGCTGAGGGACCCGAGCGGTGCACCAGGCCTCTAGTTTAGATATAATTAACATATAATAAGCTGCACATATTTAAAATATAAACTTGGATAACTCTTGAAATAGGTAGGCAAAATGAATCCATTACCCAAATCAAGATATCTGTTTTGCCCAAAAAGTTTCCATAAGCCACTTTTAAATCCCTCCCTTCCATTTCTCTCTGCACCACTACTTTGGTCACCATGTAACCACTGATCGATCCAGTTTTCTGTCACTATAGCTTAGTCTGCATTGTTCTAGAGTTTACTACAAATGAGTCCTACATGCATATGTACATGCTGATTTTTTTAACTAGCTTCTTTAACTTGGCATCATTAATATTCATCCATATCATTGTCTCTATATTTCATTTGGGGCTTTTTTTTACTGATTAATATTCAATAATATCAAAATACCACAGTTGTTTATCCTTTCAGTCAATGGACAAATTTTTTTTTCTGGTTTTTGGCTATTACAAACAAAGATGCAATGAACATTCATGTCTTTATATGAACATGTTTCACTACTTTTGGGTAAATACCTACCACTGAATGGCTTGGGCATATGGTATGTGTATACATAACCTTTTTAAAGTTGGTCTGCTGTTTTCCAAAGTAGTTGTACTAATATGTGCACTAGCACTGTATAAAGAGCTCAAGTTGCTCTATGTACTCAGGAACATGAGCTTTGGACAAACATCTACATTTTAGAAATCTTATTGTGTAGTGATATCTCAATGTGGTTTTAATTTTCATTTCCCAAATTACTTATATGCCATTCTACATCTTCTTTGGTAAAACATCTGTTTACATTTTTAACCAATATATATTATTGGGTATGTTTTCTATTAAGGAATTTTGACATTTCTGGATAAAAGTCCTTTCTCAGATATGTGATATACAAATATTTTCTCCAGGTTTCTATCTTTTCATCCTCTTAACAGTTACCTTTCAAAGAACAAAGATTCTTAAATTTTGATGAAGTCCAGTTTATTGAATTCTTCATTCGTGAGTCATGTATTTGGTGTTGTATCAAAGAAATATTTGCCTAACCAAAGGTCACAGATACTTTCTCCTGGGTTTTTTGTTTATTTGTTTGTTTGATTTTTAAGGATAGTTTATTGATTTTAGAGAGAGGAAGGGAGAGGAAGAGACAGAAACTTGATGTGAGAGCACATGGATCAGTTGTCTCCCGCAACCTGGGCATGTGCCCTGACTGGGAATTGAACCATGACCTCCTGGTTCGTAAGTTGATGCTCAACCCCTGAGCCACACAAGACATGGGCTATTATGGAAAATGTTAAACTTTGATAAAAGTGGAGAGGAGAGTATAATAATCCCATCACTCAGCTTCAATGATCAATATTTACTAGTCTTATTTTTTAAAAAATATTTGTATTGATTTTTTAGAGAAATGAAGGGACGAGAGAAACATTGTTTAGCTGCCTCCGGCACCCCCCCCCACCCCCATCCCCCGGACCCCGCAGATCAAGTACACAACCCAGGCATGTGCCCTGACCAGGAATTGAACCCCCAAACCTTTTGATGAATGGGACAACCCCCAACAACTGGGCCACACCTCTTTTTGTGCAGTATTCATCTGGTTTTGCAATCATAGTAATGCTGAAATCATAGAATGAGTTAAGAAGTATTCCTTCCATTTCAAGTTTTTGAAAAAGTTTGAATAGAATTCATACTACTATTTCTTCCTTAAATATGTGGTAGAATTCACAGTGAAGACATCTGGGCCTCTTTTGTGGGAAGGTTTTTAACTCTAAATTCAATTTGATTAAAATATTTAGTGTTAACCATGCTATTCCTTTTTTTAAAAATATATTTATATTGATTTCAGAGAGGAAGAGAGAGGAAGAGATAGAAACTCAATGATGACAGAGAATCACTGATTGGCTGCCTCCTGCACACCTCCTACTGGAGATCAAACCAGCAAGCTGGGCATGTGTCCTTGACCTTAACTGAACCCGGGACCCTTCAGTCAGCAGGCCAACACTCTATCCACTGAGCCAAACTGGCTAGGGCTATCTATTACTTCTTGAATGAACTTGGGTAATTTGTATCTTCCAAAGATTTGTCTGTTTCATCCCTCGTCAAATTTATTGCCATAAAATAATAGTATTTCCTTAGTGTCCTTATAGTGTCTATACAACCTATTTCATTCCTGATAATAGTAAATTATGCTTTTTATCTTTTTTTCTTAATCAGTCTGGCTATTTACCAATTTTATGGATCTTTTCAAAGAAACAGCTTTTCTCTTTCATTATTTCCCCCATTGTTTTTGTTTTCTATTGATTTTTGCTCTGATCTTAATTATTTCTTTTCTTATGCTTTCTTTGGGTTTAATTTCTTTTCCTTTTTCTAGTTTCCTCAGGTAGAAGCTGAAAGCACTGATTTGAGAACATTTGTTCTTTTCTAACTTAGGCCTTTAGTGCTTTAAAAAATTTCCCTGATTATTGCTTTATGGCATCCTACAACTTTTGACATGTTTTCATTTCAGTTCAAAATACATTCTAATTTCCCATTCTATTTCTCCATTGACCCATGAGCAATTAAGAAGTATGTTATTCAGTTTCCAAATGCTATTCTTTATTCCCCTTTTCCTTTTTCTGCCTTCTTTAGAATCAACTGATACTTTTATTTCATTTTATCCCCTCTCTTACTAGCTGTAACTGTATGTTCTATTACTGTTGTAGTTGCCTTAGGTCTTATAGTACATGTATTTAACATATCACCAACTGTCTTAATCTACTGGGGCCATGACAAAATACCACACACTGAGTGGCTTAAACAACAGAAATTAAAGATGAGAGTCTAAACAAAGGTGCCAGTGATGCTGGCTTCTTCTGAGGCCTCTCTCCTTGGCTTGCAGACAGCCATCTTCTTGCTGTGTCCTCAAAGCAAAGGCCTTTTCCAGAGCATGTGCATCCCTGGTATTTGTCTTCTTCTACGGATACCAGTCATACTGGAATAGGGCCCCATCCTTAAGACCACACTGAACCTTAATTACCACTTTAAAGGCCCATTACCAAATACTATCACATTAAGGTTTAGCGCTTAAACATATAAATTTGGAGGAGATACAATTCAGTCCATAATACCCACTATCATAGTCTTAAACTACTGCAGATATAGTATAACAAGCTCACAATATTATACTTCCATTTCTCCCTTCCCAGACTTTGTGCTACTGTCATCATACATTTTATTTCTACATATGTTATAAACCCTAAAATACAGTTACCATTTTTGCTTTGAGGAGTAAATTATCGTTCAAAGAGACTTAAATAATAAGGAATGTTTCTTATATAGTTATATGCCATTTTAGTCAATGACTGACTGTTTATATAATGGTGTTCCCATAAGAATATAATTGAGCTGAAAATTTCCTATCGCCTAGTTACGTCATAACATTACTCACATACGTGTTTGTGGTAATGCTGGCGTAAACAAACCTAATTATGCTGCCAATCATATAAAAGTGTAGCATGTACAATTATGTACAGTATATAATAACAATAATAAACTGTTGCTGGCTTATGTATTTACTATATTATATTTTACCACTGGAGTATATTCCTTTCTACCTATAAAAAAAAATTGCTATAAAAGTTCGCTGTGTTACACCAGCAGTAGCCCCTTATATCTAGTGTTTACCGTGTCTGTTGATTGCATAATTTTTTCTTATATGTGACTTAATCTCATGTTGTATTGTAGTTACTACATGCCATACAGGTTTGTAGCCTAGGAGCAAGTCTATACCATATAGCCTACATATGTAGTAACTATACCATATAGGTATCTGTAAGTACACTCTATCATGTTTACACAACTACAAAATCGTTTAACAACTCATTTCTCAGAATGCATTTGCTACGTTAAGCAGTTACTATTTTCGGCACGCTTCAGTTCTTTGTATAGATCCAGATTTCCATAGGGTATTGTTTTCCTTCTGCCTGAAGTACTTCCTTTAACATCTATTGAAGTATATTTCTGCTGATGGTGAATCCTTTCAACTAATGTGTATCTGAAAAAGTTTTTTTAATATTTTTAATTTGTTTTATTTTTAAATAATTTACGACTCACAATAAGTGGTACCCTTCACCATGTTTCCCCAAAGACAACATCTCAGATAACCATAGTATATTTTCAAAACCACATAATTAACATTAGGGCAATAGGTTTAACTAAATTACATCTTATTCGAATTTCACCAGACTTTACATGCACTCATTTGATTTCATTTTTTAAAGATATTTTTTCCAAGAATAGACTTCTAAGTTGACATATTTTTACTTCCTATATTTTAAAGTTAATGCTCCATGGTCTTCTGGCTTACACTGTTTCCAACAAGAAATATACTGCCATTTGTACCTTTGTTCTTCAGAAATAAGTATTTTTTCCTCTAGTTCTTATTTGCTGTGCCTTCGTATAGTTATTCCCCCCGCCCCTCCCCACAGGATTCCTTTGTGCTTGTATTCTTTGGGCTGCTTGGATTTGTGGGTTTACAGTTTTCATTCAATTTGGAAAGTATTTGCCCATTACTTCTTAAAATGTTTTTTTCTGTGCTCCCACACCTCCCCTATCCTAGTTCAGGGACTCCAAATACATGTGTGTTAGAATGCTTTAAGTTATCCCATAGCTCACTCTCTGCCTTTAATTACAGTCAATATATTTTATATTTCAGATATCATAGTTTTAAATTTTAGAAGTTTGATTTGGATTTTAAGTATCTTTCATGTATATAATGACATATTTAATCTTTCCTGTAAGCTTCCTGAACATATGGAATACAGTTCTAACAATGGCTTTGATGTTCTTACATACAATTGATGTAACATTTCTAGGTCAATTTTGATTGATTACATTTTCTTCTCTTCATGTGTACTATTTTCCTACTTATTTGAATATCTAATTTTTTATTAGATGCCAAATACTGTTACTTTTATCATGTTGGATGCTGAATTTTCTTAATTCCTATAAATATCCTTCAGCTTTGTTCTCCATCATAATTACACTGCTTAAAAATTACTCTGATCCTTTCAGGTATTGCTTTTAAGCTTTATTAGGAAGGACTAAGAAGGCAGCCTTTATCTTTGGCTAATTTGGCCCAATACTGAGGCAAAAGACTTCCCGTAACCTACTTGATGCTTCATGAATTATGTTTTCCATGTTAGCTGGTGAGAATAGGAACTATTCTTGGCCTTGTATAAGCTCTGAGAATTATTTCCTGTGATCTTTTCAGAAATTTCTTCTTCTAGCTCAAGTAGCCTGTTCACCCATATCTTCTGATCAGTACTCAGATGAAGAGTCAAGGGAAACATTAGCAAGTGTCCAAATTTCTCTGAGTATGAGCTCTCTCCTCTCCAGCACTTCCTCTTGTGAGCTATAACCACCTTGGGTTCTGTGAACTTTCAGTTTCCTATCCTTAATTAGATTTGCTCCACCTGAGTTCCTTCTCTAGGCACCAGGTCTGGAATCTCCCCCTAGGCAGTAAGCTGGAGCAATAATAGAGCTCATCTCATTTGTTTCCCACCTATCAAGATCAGTATCCTCCACTGACTGATATCTAATGTCCTGAAAACTATTCTTTCATATATTTTGTTCAGTGTGTTTGCTATTTCTGAAGAGAAAATAAGTCCAATACCTGTTCTTCCATCTTGGCCACAAGACAAATCTAATGGTGATGTTTACAAAACACAAAGTATTCTGATTTGATGTTAACAATATATAAAAATTAGCCAACTCCTTGTTTTGGTAAAAAGTAAAGAGAAACTTTGCAATTATCATTTCAAACAATTGGTGAGTAAATCAATTACTGTCCTATAAAGCTCATTTGTTTTTTCAAATTTTGTTTTGGTTTCTATATCATCTCTTTCCAGAACAGATAAATTATGTCACAACTAACTATCCTTTTGATAATGCAGATATCTTTGCAGCATCAAGTCATGGAGTCTACACCCTAAATACTTCTCAAATTCAACTATTTCTACTTATTTCACTGACAGTGCCATAGCCTAGGCCACCACTGTCTCCACTCATATTAACTGCAACATCATCCCAATAGACCAACTTGACATCTCTTGCTCAACTCCAATCCATCTTTTATTTTTCAGCCAGAATAAAGGAGAGTAAGAAAGAAAGTAGAAAAAGAGAAGAAAAGAGGAGGAAAAAGGGAAGGAAAGTGGGAAGAAAGGAAGTTTTATTTAATAACTTTATTGCTGAAATCCAATTAGATCGACCAGGTCAAGTCTCCACTGTCTTTGATTAAATTCAGTCAATAAGAAAACAGGAGATCAAATGTTGATATTAATCTAAACCTTATCTACTTTGTTCCAAAACCTACAACTCCAATATCCCATCTGCACTACTAGTCCTCCCTCTTTGGTGGAGAAACAAAGGAGCGTAATTGAGACTAAGATAAGACTCATGGCCATAAAGAGCAGCCCTATTCAGAGCTATTTTTACTAGTCTTCAGTGTTCATAAATAACACAGAATAAAGAGGAACAGGGTGAGATGAAAAGGAGAAGTCAAACAGCTAACCAGATCCTCCAAGTTCACATTTTTACAAGATATTTTTTTAAATAATGGTTTATTTCCCCATATTTCAAGCATACCCAAGTATGCTCAATTTAAAATTTATTATCAAAATGTACTCAACTTCTGACCTATCAAGATCTATTTATGACCTATCAAGATTCATCTCATAAAAGTTCACATCTAAATACAACTACTATTTTGAAAATAGTCTAGTATCACAATTTACAAATTGCCTGAAGCAAGTTGGGTCCTCTGACAAACACTCCAAAAAAGAAAATATAGTAAGAGATAAAACAGAGAACTTATATACTTATATGCATAGCCCATGGACACGGGCAATAGTGTGGTGAAGACCTGAGAAGGGAGGGAGGGGTATAGGTACTAGACGGAGGGGGGGAATGAGGGGAATTGGGAGACATTTATAATACTATCAACAATAAAAAATTATTTTTTTAAAAGGAAAGAAAATATGATATTCTAAATGTCAGAATCAAATTGATGAAACCAGTGAGAGTTGGTTACTAGTGCTTCCAAGAAATTCACATCAGTGTTCTTTTAAATGTAAGTTCTCTTACTTATAATGTGACTATCTTGAGAAAGTAGCATGTATAATACCACAACCTGCCAAATGAAAAACGATTAATAATAAACTTGATATTATGGTAGAATTAAACAGAAAAATTTTCATGAAATGAGTATAAAGTAATTCTCTATATATAACAGCTTAAAATTACAGGCACATAAATTTCCAAAAATACTCATTAGTTCACTCTTTATAAAGTTTGTCAAAAATAAGTAATATTGTAAACACTATTCTTGGGACTAGTTTGAGAATATGTATCAAAATGAAAAATAAACATGCCCTTTGACCTAGTACTCCCACATCTAGGAGTTACAGATAAGGAGAAAATCAACCAACTAAAAAAGATTAAGATGATCACATTTATTTATCATCTTTCTTAAAAGGAAACAACTAAACTAGCAGTAGGAAAAGGGTTATGTGGATCATTAGTATTACATTGTTTGCGGGTAGTTTTTATCGCACGCTAACAGGTGGCTCTACTTCTTACAGTCAACGTAAAACGTATAAATACGTTTCCCGCATACAATGTGGTATGTAGCCATTAATAATCATTGGCATTACACTGACATCAGTGAAATGCAAATTAAAATCACAATGAGATATCACCTCACAACTGTCAGAATAGTTATATCAAATCAATAAAAAACAAGTATTGGCAAAGATGTGGACAAAAAGGAACCCTTGTGCACTGTTGTGGAATGCAGATTAGTGCAGCCACTATGGAAAACAGTATGGAGGGTTCTCAAACAGTATGGAGGGTCCTTATGACCCAGTTATTCCAGTTCTGGATATATATCCAAAGAAACCTGAGTTCATTGCAGCATTAATTACAATAGCCAAGGTATGGAAGCAACCCAAATGCCCATCAATAGATGAGTAGATAAAAAAAGTTGTACATATACACAATGGAATATGATTCAGCCATAAAAAAAAAGGATGAAATCTTATCATTTGCAATAGCAGGAATGAACATAGAGGGTATTACATTAAGCATAATAAGTCAGAGAAAAACAAATACCATATGATTTCACTTATATATGGAATCTAAAGAACAAAATAAACAAGCAAACAAAACTGAAACAGACTCATAGATACAGAGAACAGACTGGTGGTTGCCAGAGGGAAGGGAGATTGGGGAACTGGGTGAAAAAGGTGAAGGGATTGAGTACAAACTGGTAGTTACAAAATAGTCACAGGGATGTAAAGTACAGTATAGTCAATAAAATAATAACTATCAGTGCCAGGTGGGTACTGGAAATATCAGGGGGAACACTTTGTAAAGTATATGATTATCTAAGCACTGTGCTGTATACCTGAAACTAATACAAAATAATATTAAATGTAAATTGTAAATAATATTTTTAAATCATGTGCATTGATATATTTTCATGTAACCATGGAAAGAGACCTATATCACTACTGAGTAAACATAAAATAAAATAAAATTAATTAATTAATTAATTAAATAAAATAATAAAATAAAATAAAAATTTGGCAACAATTATACTAAATTGCTATTTATGTAAAATGGTGTGTTGATTATTTCTCAGAGAAAGGAGAGGCGAAGAATGTGCATGTGTGCATGTGCATATGTGTAAAAGGATGCTAACTAAAGATTCTCTGGCTGGTATATCTCGGTTGGGCGTCGTCCGGTGCACCAAAAAGTTGCCGGTTCGATTCCTAGTCAGGGCACATGCCCGGGTTGTGGGCACAATCCCTGGTGAAGGGGCATGCAGAAGACAGCCAATCCATGTTTCATTCTAACATTGATTTTTCTCTCTCTCTCCCTCCCTGTCTAAAAAAATAAAATAAAAGATGCTCATTATAATAATGTTAAGAGAGATGTCAACTCTGAAACTGGATTCATTTTTGCTTCCTTCTTTGTACTTCTTTGTAGTATTTATTTTTTTCAAATATATATAAATTTTACAAAAATGTTTTAGGAAAGTTTCTTAAAATTTGTAAAGCATGAAGCCACTTACCCTTTTCGCTACACCATCACTGAATGGAGTACTACTACCATAAGAATTCACATAGCCCGAGAGAAACCAAGATGGCGGCATAGGTAAACACCGGAAATTGCTGCCTCGCACAACCACTTCAAAAATACAACTAAAAGACAAAACGGACATCATCCAGAACCACAGGAAGGCTGGCTGAGTGGAAATTCTACAACTAGAAGGAAAGAGAAAAGCAAACTGAGACTCAGAGGTGGTGCAGAAGTAAAGTGCAGAGGTATGGAGGCGCACGTAAAAAGGGCTGGCAACTGAGGACCTGGTTGTCTTTTTCAATCAGGAAGGAGTCTCAAATTCCCGACTGCTTTGAACTCCAGTTCCAGACGAGTTACTGGGGACCCAGACTCATACGAGGAGAAACTGGTCTGGCATCGGGCAGAACTCGAGGGCAGCTTTCTCTCAGAGGTGCTTGCAGATATTACCATGGGACACTGAGACCCGGAGCCTCTTAGGGCAGGGCTGAGGATCAGCCATAGCTGTCTGCTCCGCCCTGTTGATTCCCTGAGGCCCCGCCCCACGCAAGCTGTGTGCAGAGGCTTTTGCATATGAAAGGCCTGGCCCTTTGCAATCTGAAAATTACCTAACAAACTGCAGCTGGGTAAGAGAGACCCAGAAATTCCAAAAGAAGGCCCAAGGCCCCACAGCAGCTTGCATTGCTTCACAGCTGGGCCTCATCTAAGTACCTCCAAACCCCAAACAAAGAAGAGGAATCTGCAGATCTCTCCATAGCTCCTGCTGGGTAGCCTCAGGCAGAGGCTAAATTAGCACCTCCTTAGAGATCCAAGAGCCAGTGTACCCAGTGGTCAGAGTGGGACCATCCAGATTACAACTCCTCAGATCCATGAGGGACACACTCAGGGGGCAGACCCAGTGAGCACCAAAGCCCCACTGAAGCAAGTCTTGCCCCAGAAGGGTGTCTCCAGCACAGTTCTCCCACTGTAGACACAGCTGGTTCTCACAGCCAATTGGCCTGGAGGTCAATTCCTCCCAGTGATACCTACAACAATCAAGGCTTAACTACAACAAGACTGTGCACAAAGCCGACAAAGGGATGCACCAAGAGTGTCCACCCCAGGTAATTGGGGAGGCTGAGCCACTGGGACCTACAGGACACCTAGCACAGAAAGTCACTCTATCAACACAGGGAAGCATAAAAAATGTGGAGACAAAGAAACAGGTCACAAATGACAGAAATGGAGGAAAGAAAACTACAGGATATAGAGTTCAAAACCACACTTATAAAGTTTTTCAAGAATTTTCTAGAAACTGCCGATAAACTTAGTGAGACCCTCAAGAAATCTAGTGAGACCCTTGAGGTTATGAAAAAGGACCAACTAGAAATTAAGCATACACTGACTGAAATAAAGAATATTATACAGAGTTCCAACAGCAGACTAGAGGATCCCAAGAATCAAGTCAAAGATTTGAAATACGAAAAAGCAAAAAACACCCAACTGGAAAAACAAAACAAAAAAAAAAGAATCCAAAAATACGAAGATAATGTAAGGAGCCTCTGGGACAACTTCAAGCGTACCAACATCCAAATTATGGGGGTGCCAGAAGAAGAGAAAGAGCAAGATATTGAAAACCTATTTGAAGAAATAATGACAGAAAACTTCCCCTACCTGGTGAAAGAAATAGACTTACAAGTCCAGGAAGCACAGAGAACCCCAAACAAAAGGAATCCAAAGAGGACCACACCAAGTCACATCATAATTAAAATGCCAAGAGCAAAAGACAAAGAGAGAATCTTAAAAGCAGCAAGAGAAAAAGTTAGTTACCTACAAGGGAGTACCCATACAACTGTCAGCTGATTTCTCAACATAAACTTTGCAGGCCAGAAGGGAGTGGCAAGAAATATTCAAAGTGATGAATAGCAAGAACCTACAACCAAGATTACTTTATCCAGCAAAGCTATCATTCAGAATTGAAGGTCAGATAAAGAGCTTCACAGATAAGGAAAAGCTAAAGGAGTTCACCACCACCAAACCAGTATTATATGAAATGCTGAAAGGTATCCTTTAAGAAGAGGAAGAAGAAGAAAAAGGTAAACATACGAATTATGAAGAACAAATACACATCTATCAACAAGTGAATCTAAAAATCAAGTGAATAAAAAATCTGATGAACAGAATAAACTGGTGATTATAATAGAATCAGGGGCATAGAAAGGGAATGGACTCACTATTCTCAGGGGGGAAAGGGGTGTGGGAGGTGCAGGAAGAGACTGGACAAAAATCATACACCTATGGATGAGGACAGTGGGGGGCGGGGGGGTAAGGCAGAGGGTGGGGTGTGAACTGGGTGGAGGGGAGCTATGGGGGGGGGGGAGAGGAAAAACTGTAATAATCTGAATAAAGATTTAATAAAAAAAAAATAATTCAAATAGCCCTAGCTGATTCGTTCAGTGGTTAGAGCATCAGCCCGTAGACTGAACTGTCTCAGGTCCAATTCTGATCAAGGGCAGGTACCTCGGTTGTAGGCTCAATCCCTGGTGGGATGCATGCAGGAGGCAACCAATTGATGTGTCTCTCTCACTGCTGTTTCTCTTTCTTTGTCTCTCTCCCTCCCTTCCATTCTCTCTAAAAATCAATGGGGAAAAAAATATCCTCAGGTGAGGATTAACAACAACATTAATAATAATAATAATAAAGTGCAACTGATGTTTAAAAACAATTCACATAAAATATTCAATATTTAAATTGAGACCAGTAGAACCAATGTATATCAAAAAGCAAAGTCTGTATCTGGAGGACAGATGTTAAATTAACTTTTTCTATTTTTATTGATTTCAGAGAGGAAGGGAAAGGAAGAGAGAGAAACATCAATGATGAGAGAGAATCACTGATATGCCACCTCTTGCATGTCCCCTATTGAGGATTGGGGATCGAGCCCACAAAATGGGCATGTGCCCTGACTGGGAATCAAACTGTGACCTCCTGATTCATAAGCTGACTGACACTCAACCACTGAGCCACACCAGCAGGCACTATATGACATTTAAAAACAAAAAAAACAGATGAACTCCTCTTTTACTTAAAAGTTAATTACATGTCAAAGTCCTCCAATAACAGTAATCATTAATGGACATGGAGGCATATCACCTAGTTATTTCTCAATATTACTCTCCCTATTTATATGTCAATTATCCCAGTAAAGCTGGGGGGAAAATATTAGCCTCCCTAAAAAGAGAAAAAATTAGGTCAGATAATAAGTAGCCCAGGAAAATGAGTCCATCACAGCATTCCAGAGAGGTAAGAATTTCTTTATATAGCTCTAACTATCTTCTATCCTTATGTACATCTTCTTTCTATAGCTCTACAATAGTAAAACCTATTTATCATGTTGCATAGTAACAGAGATTACCTAGAAGCATTCTATCTAAGCAATAATCCTGCCATATTTAATCACAAAACGTAACATATATTAAGATTTTTCAAGCATTTTTCCACAATGATATTTTGTCATAAAACTGTAACAAACAAAAATTTAAGAAAATGGCCCTGGCTGGGTAGCTCAGTTGGTTGGAACATCATCCCATATACCAAAAGGTTGCGGGTTTGATTTCCAGTCAGGGCACACACGTAGGTTGTGGGTTCCATCCCCATTCAGGGTGCGTACAGAAGGCAACCGGTCAATGTTTCTATATCACACCAATGTTTCTCTCTCTCTTTCTTTCTTTCTCTCCCCCCCCCCCCCAGCCCCTCTGTCTTCTTCTCTCCCACCCTTCTTCTTCCTCTAAATTCAGTAAAAAAACATATCCTCAGGTGAGGATTAAAAATAATAAATTTAATAAAATATATAAAACATTCAATTATAGGACTAATATTAGGCCAGAGACTCATCTCACCAGCTAATCTTTAACCCAGGTTCATTCATTCAATTATTTGAGTAGCAACGCACAAGACACTGTGCTAGGCACCGTGGAGAAAACGATATACTAAATATAGCCACTGTGTTCTAGAAATTCACAAACTGGCATTTCACAGGCATAAAATGTGCAGTGAACCTAATTCCACACCCCCAAGTGCTCAGAACATCCACGTATCAAAAAAATATTAATTTTCTATAGTGTGCCTTAAACTGCTAGCTGATAAGAAAAGTTACATATATATTAATTAGAGTAATGTAAATTCTAGGGGAAAGTTATATTCTTAATGATTAAAGCTGTCTACTTTGATTATAAGACCATACGTTTGAACTGAATCGTAAAAGACAAGTTTGCTGAGAGAGAAGAGCACACCAAGCAAAGTGAATATTCAAAGGCAGAGGCAGAAAAGAGCATGGCACTCTTCTTGGCAGTGCAAATAGTTCAGTAGGTCTGCAGCAGTAATCAGGAGGGGGATACCTTACAGACCTTTCTAAAAGATATGAATTTTGTTCTAATGACAATGAACAGATGACAAAAACTAAAAACAAATTCAGATCATCACCCAGGTAATGGTGATTGAAAGATAAGGCCAGTAGCAGGAAACCAGATAAGAGACTACAATAATAACAGTCCAGGTAAAAAAAATAAAGGTAGGCCTAAATTATAACTCAGTGATATTAAAAGTGAAGACAATTTCAAAGTAGCACAATCAAGAGTTTCAGTGGCTGAAGGCTGTGGCCGATAAGGAAGACGGAAGAGTCAAGCGCTTACAATTAAGTAACTGTGTGATATCAATAACCAAGACAAATAGTAGGCATATACTTGTGAATGAGTGTGTACAGTTGTGTGTAAATGACAGAAAAGATGTGGTGTTTACTGTACACATGTTGAATTTAAAGCAGCAGTTGCCAACCGGTGGTCCACGGACCACTGGTGGTCCGTGAGGTCCGAAAGGTTGGCAACTGCTGATATAAATGAAGATGTTCAGAAGAAGTTACTATTTAGAGTGAGTATAGAGGAGTGGGAGAATAATAAAATATATCTTGGAGTTCAATGTGAATGGGGAGCAACTGAAGTAATGAAGATATGTGAAATCACCAATGGGCACGGGGTGGAATAAAAGAGAAAATAATCAAGGACAGAGCTTGGGAGAGTTCCTAAAGGCAAGGCAAAGTGGACAAGAGATTCCCAAAAGAGACCAAGAACAATCTAAGAACTAAGAAAATAAAAATTTTAAAGAGACAGGAATGGTCAACAATGTCAAATGTAGCAGCAGTCAAGGGTAGTTAGGTAATCTTATTAAAAAGAATTTTAATAGAGTGGTCATAGTTAAAGGCAAAATGCTAGGAATTAAGGGATAAATGACAGGTGAAAGAGTAGTGACAATAAGTAGGAAGCCTTTCTCAGTCTATATCAGTTTCCCAAATGTACTGAGCACAGAACATTTCCTCATGAGCATTCTTTTGTTCTGGTGCTTCCAGAACGGGAGAGAATTCAACATGACATGTTTATAAGCTAGGAGGAAGAAATCAATGTCAAGGGAAAGACTGTCTAAAACTGAAAAGGGCTAAATAATATCAATTGCAGAAAGAAATAAAGACAGGTTCTGAAGCATATAATAAAAAAACACCCACTTGTCTGATCAGGAAGAAAAATAGTGAGCAAAGGTATGATTGAAAATGTTGTACAGGAGTAGAAAGCTGACACATGAAGTAATTCTCACTGACCTTTCCAACCCTTCTGAAAAAACACAAGTCATTTACTCAAAAGGGATGAGGGGAGAGGAGAGCAGGTTTTAGCAGAACATTAAAGGTTTAGAATAGCAGCTACAGAGAACAGAAGAGGGTATAGATGTAATGGGGGAAAGTAATACATATATGGTAATGCCATTTTTTTATTATTATTATTCATTTCAGAATGGGAGAGGAAGAGAGATATAGAAACATCAATGATGAGAGAGAATCACTGACTGGCTGCCTCCTGCATGCCCCCTACTGGGGACTGAGCCCGCAACCTGGGCATGTGCCCTTGACCAAAATTGAACCCAGTACCTTTCAGTCCACAGGCCAACGCTCTATCCACTGAGCCAAACCAGCTAAGGCGGTAATGCCATTTTAGCTGCATCATGGTTCTATACCTCTTCAAGCCCTGAGAGACTCTGAGCAGGTGGGTTGCAGTTTTGCCCATATATATCCAAACCCATTCTATCTAAAGTCCAAATGATCCTATTTCTTGGGGCCTAGGGACTAGAAACCACCTGAAAAAACACCAAAACTCATGACTAAAGATTCAAGTATACCCAGCACATTTACAAAACAAGCAACCAGAATTCAGAGGAGAATTTTTGGGTCAAGAGATTTTAATGTGAGAATTCTTGTAATTAAACACTTAGAAGACTTTAAGAAAGATATTGACAGCAATACAGTCATAGTAGGGGATTTCAATACCGCACTGACTTCACTGGATAGATCTTCCAGAAAAAAAAATCAAAGAAACAGTGACCATAGACAATGACAATGACAATGACACACTAGATCAGACGGATTTAATTGATATTTACAGAATATTTTATCCCAAAGCTGCAGAACATACATTTTTCTCAAGTAAATAAGGGATATTGTCAAAGATAGACCACATGTAAGAACACAAATTAAGTCTCTATAGGTTCAAGAAGACTGAAATCATGTCAACATTCTTCTTGGATCATAATGTCATGAAACTAGAAATTAACTACATTAGAAACATTCAAAAACATTCAAAACATATGGAGTGAAACAGCATGTTAATAAACAATGAAGGGGATAGGTAAACACCGGAAATTGCTGCCTCGCACGACCACTTCAAAAATACAACTAAAAGACAAAACAGACATCATCCAGAACCACAGGAAGGCTGGCTGAGTGGAAATTCTACAACTAGAAGGAAAGAGAAAAGCACACTAAGACTCAGAGGAGGTGCGGAAGTAAAGTGCAGAGGTACGGAGGCGCACGTGGAAAGGGCTGGCAATTGAGGACGTGGTTGTCTTTTTCAATCGAGAGGGAGTCTCAAGCTCCCGACTGCTCTGAACTCCAGTTCCTGGCGAGTCTCTAGGGACCCAGACTCATACAGGGAGAAACTGGACTGTCTGGCATTGGTCGGAACTCGAGGGAGGCTTTCTCTCAGAGGTGCTTGCAGCGATTACCGGGACACTGAGACGCGGGGCCTCTTAGGGTAGGACTGAGGATCAGCCATAGCTGTTTGCTCTGCCCTGTTGATTCCCTGAGACCCCGCCCCACGCAAGCTGTGTGCAGAGGCTTTTGCATATGAAAGGCCTGGCCCTTTGCAATCTGAAAATTACCTAACAAACTGCAGCTGGGTCAGAGAGACCCAGAAATTCCAAAAGAAGGCCCAAGGCCCCACAGCAGCTTGCACTGCTTCACAGCTGGGCCTCATCTGGGCACCTTCAAACCCCAAACAAAGAAGGGGGGGGGGGGGGGAGACAGTAATTTGAACTTTAGAAAAATGAAAAACCTTGAATTCACATACAGATTGATCAGGCAGAGGGAGGAGTAAACATTCTAGGTAGAGACTGAGAAAAGATAAAAGTGAATTCACAATTAGGTGGAATAAAGTATTGCTGACATGGAGTCTCAAGTAACCTTCCACCAACCATCTGATTGGTGTTTGGGCTCAGATCATGGAAAAATACAAAATGAAGAAGCTTTATTACTTAACAACACTGTCAAGAAGTAATTAAAGTTACTACCAGGCTCACAAAATTGAAAAATATCAAGAATAGTTGGATAATGTTAAACTTAGAATTCTAAAAATTGAAGATCCTCTAACATTTCAAAATAAATCACCATCCTATGTTCTAAATCAGTTGTGATAATAAAACTAAGCAGTTTATAAGTCTCAGAAAACCTATGATCAATTTTTTAAAATATATGAAAATCTTAGAAGATAATGCCACAACTTGCATATATTACCTAATAAAAAAATTAAACAGCAACATTTAGAGACAAGCAAAATACCTGAAGGGGCCCTGGCCGGGTGGCTTGGTTGATTGGAGCATCGTCCCATTCACCAAAAGGTTGTGGGCTCGATTACTGGTCAAGGCACATACCTAGGTTGCGGGTTCAATCTGCCAGTCAGGGCATGTTCAGGAGGCAACCAATCAATGTTTCTCTCTCACATCTATGTTTCCTTTCTCAATAAAAATATACCCTCCAGTGAGGATTAAAAAAAATACCTTAAGAATACAAAAATAATAAAACAAACACATACCTAGTTTCAAATGGTTACAATTCCATGGAAAAAGACAAATAGGTAAGCAAACAGTATAAAAACACAATGCAATAAGTATTAAACAATACCAAGTATTGTGGAAACAGTAAAAAAAAAAATTTAGCAGGGTCCAAGATGGCAGCAAACAGGATGGCAGTAAGATAGAGAGTGTGAGTGAGTGAGTGAGCGAGCAAAAGGAGAGTGTGTGGATGTGTGGGACATGTATGTGTGAGTGAGGGCTAGTTATATTCCACAGGACTGTGGGGGACTGGTGTACCAGACTCCCCTAGCCAAGCAGCCTCTACTACCATTGAAATCTCTCCCGGGGCAGCTGGCCCTGCCGCAGAGACCACCTGTGGCTGGGAGCCCACCCTCACCTCCACCCGGGGAGACCTTGGACACCACCTGGGACCCTACAGCCACACCAGCCAGGGACCAACTGCCATGGCTGCCAACCCACGAACAAAGAGACTCCAGCCTCCCTGGCCACGGGCTCCTAAAAAAGTCTGTCCTGGGGAAGACAAAATGGTGGCCGAATAGGCGGACTGGTCGGGCACCTTCTCACGGAGCAGATAGAAGGAAAAGCTGAATCAAATAACATCCACCCTGAATTGGCGAAGTAAACACAGCTAGAGAGGCAATCCATGGACGGAAAAGTCAGAGCTAGCCTGGAAACTGGGAAACTGGTGGGATCGGGGAATCTGGGCTGGAGGGAGAAACACGTGCAGCCTGAACTGAGCTGAACCAACACCACGTCCCTTAGGGGCAAGTGTAACACTCAACTGTGGAAGGTGTCCACAGGGCTTCTGGCAGTGGGGGACTCTAGACCTAAGCCCACAGCCATAGGAGGCTGCGCCCAGGAAGGCAGCCTGAAGTTCTGCACCGGCTGTGCAGTGCCAGGGGGAGAGAAACGCACAGCAGCTTGGGTGCTCTGTCTTTATATTCTCCTTGCTTTTATTCGCTAAACCCAGGATCTTTCAATTACAAGCATTCTCCCTGGCTGCAATGCAGGAGAAGGTGGTTTTGTGGAAGCTGGGGAACAAATTAGGGAGAGGCAATCAGGAGGCCAGTTCTGGAAGAATCCAATCCCTCCAACCCTGAACAGACATTTTTCTCCTGGAGACCAGGTCGCTCCTAGCAGCGCAGCGACACCCAGCCTTGAGCTCAGCAAGGAAAGGAAGATTCAAAATATCCCCAGAGAGCCCTTGGGGGCTGGGTTGAGGGGCCATTTGGTCCCGGAAACTAATACAGAAACACCGCCACCTAAAGGCAGTGTCAGAAATAGATGCCTGTGTAAATATGACTGAAAGCAGGCAGACAAACAAAGCAGGCAGAGTGGTCCCTCCTGGCTGACACCAAGGCTGTGGCACCTGACACAAAGGAGCTGTGGATCACTGGGAGCTTCAACACGTTGCTATCTAGCAGGAAGCTGAGATGTGGCAGACAGAACAGTGGAGAGGGGTCTTAGACCAGCCCCCATGGGGCATTAAATACTCAGCTGAAGCAAATAAACTTCACTACTTCATTTTTTTAAAACTTTTACTTAAGAAACTAAAATTATTTTTCTTTATTTTATTTTTATTAGTAGTACTATTATTATGTTTTTAACCTTTTGTTGTTTTTGTTTTTTTGGATTAGTGTTCTACATTCTATTTTTATTTATTTTTTTAATCATTACTTTATCTCATTTTTTTCCTTTATGCCAACCACTTCTTCCTAACTTCATCCTTTTTCATCCTGTTTCTCTTCTCCTGTTCCTGCTTTAGTTTTTCTCTCTCTTTTCACTCCTTGCTAAAAATTGATCTTCTTTATCTGCTTTACTGACGCATTACTATTACATTAGTCTCTATTGCAGTGGTTCTCAACCTTCTGGCCCTTTAAATACAGTTCCTCATGTTGTGACCCAACCATAAAATTATTTTCGTTGCTACTTCATAACTGTAATGTTGCTACTGTTATGAATCGTAATGTAAATATCTGATATGCAGGATGGTCTTAGGTGACCCCTGTGAAAGGGTCGTTCGACCGCCAAAGGGGTCTCGACCCACAGGTTGAGAACCGCTGCTCTATTGGCTTACTTATATATCTAATTTCCTCTCCCATGCTGATGTTTCCTAACTCTCTCACCCTCTCCCTTCCTCTCTGAAATCAATAAAAATATATTTTTTAAAAAGAATATAAAGAGGAGCCCTAGCCAGTGTTGCTCAGTGGTTACAGTGTTGGCCAGTGCACCAGAAGGTCTTGGGTTCGATTCCCAGTTAGGGGCATGTGCCTGGGTTGCAGGTTTAATCCCCGGCCCCAGTTGGGATGTGTCCAGAAGGTAAACAATTGATGTTTTCTTTCTTTCTCTTTCTCTCTCTCTCTTCCTCTCTCTCAGAAAAAAAAAAAGGAAACAATATCCTCAGGTGAGGATTAACAAAAACATTTTTTTAAAAAAGGATGCATGGTGGGAAAGGTCAATGGGGGGGAGGGGGACATATGCAATACTTTCAACAAAAATTGTTTCAAAAAAATGTTTAAAAAGGATGCAAAGAGCAAAGTTTCCAAAATAAAAAGGTAGTCAGACATATTAAGTATTGAATAAAACTGCTGGATTTGCTAATTAAGGAGATCTCTGAGAAACTTTGAAAGCTGATTCAGCAAAATTTTGCGGGCACCAAACTGTAGGCACTGAAGGAATAAATGGGTGGTAAAGAAATCAGAGACTTCCGGTCAAGGTGGCAGTGTACATAAGCGTAGCACTCACATCCTCCCACATCAACATCAAAAATTACAATTTAACCACAGAACAACCATCATTCAAAACAGCCTGAAATCTGGCTGAATGGGAGTCCTACAACTAGAGAATTAAAGAAGAAAGCACAATGAGACTGGTAGGAGGAACAGATGTACAAAATGGTCTGGCCCTACACCCACGTGTGGCATTTTTTTAACTGGGAGGAATATCTTGGCTGTGGAAGCCACCCATGAGGAGTAAGGGGTCCCAGCCCTACACTAGACCTCTCAGCCCAGTGTTCCAGTACTAGAAAGCGAAGTCCCTGTAACTTTGGGCTGTGAAAATCAGCACGGATTATGGCTGAGTGACACAGAGTCTGCTGGAGTCCCAGGCAGTTCCTCTTAAAGGGCCAGTGCATGGACTTAATCACACTCATTCCCTCTGAGCTCCAACACTGGGGCAGCAGCTTGGAAGGATCCAGGGATACACAGGAAGGAACTAAATTGACTGGTATCAGGGCAAGAACTAGGGGGCAGCTTTCTCCCAGACAAAAATGTTAGCAGAGGTCATTGTTCTGAGGCTGAGACCTCCCCCATCACAGAGCCAACAGACGGGCACCATATTTGAGTTTCCATCAACCTGGCTCAGACTATTCCCCTGGCCCTCGTGACACCCTGAAACCCAGCTGGACCCAATTTGGTGCCAGACCCAAACTGTTTGCAGAGTTCCTTCTATATGAATAGTATGTCCTGGCTCAGGCTTCAAACTTTTCTAAAATCTCTCAAAGAAGCAGTAGCTGGCCTCAGTGTGTCCCATGCCTTTCAAAATAAGATGCCCCAGGCCCGAAACTAGCAAAAGCCTGCCTTGCTTCACAGCTTGGCCTCTCCTGGGCACCTCCAAACCCAACACAAGTAGCAGCCATCTTCAGATAGCTCTGTAGCTCATGTCAGACACAGGCAGTAGCTGACTTTGCAACTCCAAGGAGGCCCCAGAGCCAGTGCACCCAGTGGTCAGCTTCAGACCATGCCACATTCACAAGTGACACACTCAAGGGGCTGATTCAGAGAGCACCAAAGCCACACTGAAGCAAGTCCTGCTCCACAGGGGTGTCTCCTGCATAGCAGCTCTTCCCCTGTAGTTGCAGCTGGTCCTCACAGCCAACTGGCCTGGGGTCAACCCCTTCTAGTGATGTGAACAGTAAGCAAGGCTCAACTACATCAGGAGAGTGCACACAGCCCACACAGGGACGCACCTGGAGTGCCCAGTTCAGATGCCTGGGGTGGCTGAGCCACTGGACTCTACAGGACACCTACTACATAAGGTCACTATACCAATGCCAGGAAACATACCGGCTCTACCTCATACAGAGAAACAAACACAGGGAAGTAGCCAAAATATGAAGACAAAGAAACATGTCACAAATGAAAGAACAGAAGAAATCTCCAGAAAAAGAACTAAATGAAATGGAAACAAGCAAACTACCAGACACAGAGTTCAAAACAATGGTTATAAGGATGCTCAAGTGACTTAAGATCTTTAAGTAACTTAGTAAGAACTTCAAGGAACTTATAAAGAACATCAATGACATAAAAAAGGACCAGTCAGAAATGAAATATACACTAACTGAAATGGAGAATAATTTATAGGGAATCAACAGGAGAGCAGAGGATGCCAACAATCAAATCAGCAATTTGGAACACGAGGAAGCAAAAAACATCCAATCAAAAGAGCAAAAAGAAAAAAGAATCCAAAAATATGAAGATAGAATAAGGAGCCTCTGGGACAACTTCAAGCATACCAATATTCACATCATAGGAGTGCCAGTAGGAGAAGAGAGGGGGCAAGAAATTGAAAACCTATTTGAAAAAATGACAGAAAACTTCCCTTATATGGAGAAAGAAATACATACATGTCCAGGAAGTGCAGAGAGTCCCAAACAAGAGGCACCCAAAGAGGCTCACACCAAGACACATAATTAAAATGCCGAGGATTAAAGACAAAAAGAAAATCTTAAAGGAACAAGAGGAAAGCAGTTAGTTACCTACAAGGGAGGGCCCATATGACTATAAGCTGATTTCTCAACAGAAACTTTGCAGGTGAGAAAGGAGTGTCAAGAAATATTCAAAGTGAGCTCGGCCAGTGTGACTCAGTGATTGAGCATCAACCCATGCAGCAAGAGGTCACTGTTCAATTCCCAGTCAGGGCACATGCCTGGGTTTTGGGCTCGATCCCTGGTGAGGGCCATGCAGGAGGTAGCCTATCAATGTTTCTCTCATCAATGTTTCTATCTCTCTCACTCTCTCCTCTCCTATTTCTATAAAAATCAATAAAACATATTTTATAAAAAAACAAACCAAAAAAATATTCAAAGTGATGAAAAGCAAGGACCTACAACCAAGATTATTCTACCTAGCAAAGCTTTCATTTAGAATTGAAGATCAGATAGGGACAAAAAAAAAAAAGCTAAAGGAGTTCATCACCACCAAACCAGTATTACATGAAATGTTAAAGGTCTTCCTTAAGAAGAAGAAGAGAGAGAAAGAAAAAAAGATAAAAAATATGAACAATAAAATGGCAATAAATACAAATCTATCAACAATTGAATTTAAAAATCAAAATAAGCAAGGAATCTAATGAACAAAATAAACTGATGAATAAAATAGAACCAGAGGCATGGAAACATGGAACAGACTGAAGAATCTCAGAGGGAAGAGATTAACCAAAAAACTTACATGCATACATGCATAACCCATGGACACAGACAATAGGGTGGTGAAGGCCTGGGGTGGAACGGGATCCAGGTGGAGATGGGCAATAGTGGGGGAAACAGGAGGACATCT
The DNA here is from genome assembly GCF_000147115.1 of Myotis lucifugus. Lineage (NCBI taxonomy): Eukaryota > Metazoa > Chordata > Mammalia > Chiroptera > Vespertilionidae > Myotis > Myotis lucifugus. Next base: position 1,284,771 of record NW_005871275.1, on the reverse strand, counting down.
ATAATACTCTCAACAATACAGATTTAAAAAATAATAAAATGATAAAAATAATTTTGGGAGAAAAAAATCAGAGAAAAGATTGAATCTATTCAAAGGGTCCCCACATAGAAAATTCACAAACATAGTAAAAGAGACCAGATTGGCATTATCAATATTTCAAACAGCCATATGAAAACTAAATTTCATTTCCACCAAGCTACAAAAGACTAAGAGAAAAATATTAAGTTCCTTTTATTCTCTAATTAGCCTATTACAGGTTGCAAATGTATGCTCGGTAGACAGGTTCTTTCATATTATGAGATTCTTGGTAGAAAATAAATTAAAAGATTATTAAGCACTAAAAGATTGGGAATCATAGCTCTTGAAAGATATCCAGCACTAAATAGAGTATATGCAATTATGAGTAATACAGGTAGAAACCTTCAGCAAAAGGCTTTTTTGTTATTGTTGCCATTTTAAGGTTTTTGTTGGTTGGCTGGTTTTCTTTTGTTTTCAGCAGCAACAGCAACAACAACAAAAACTACTAAAGATGTTAGTAAGATCAAGATATCAATGTAAGGAAATGTTTAAAGTTCTAGTTAAAGATCACTGAAAAAAAGATGCCTCAGAAGAAAAAAAAAGCTGACCTTACAAACGTTGTAGTCACGCATGAGTCAAGTCCATGTCTGGAAAACTATGTATGCATAGTTCAGTCAATGAGTTAGATAAATAAACCAATTAAAGTTCTAATACAACTAGAGCTATATCACACAGAAACGTAGAATTTTAAGTCTGACAAACATGGGTTCAAATTTCTACTCTTCTACTAACTACTGCTTAGCCTTAATGTTACTTAGCTTCTCTGACAATACTTCATTTAACAATAACTTTTGTCCCATAAACTACTCGGAAGACCAAGAGAGATAATATATGTAAAAAAATTAGTACAGTGCCTGGCACTAAGTAACCATTTAATAAACAAAGCTATAATTACTAAAATAAAATATAGACAAATATCTCTCTGATTTTAGGATTGAGAAGACCTAAGTTTTAAATGAAAAGGAAACAAATGAAACAGGAAAGATTAATATATCTGGCTAAACAATCCCTTTAAAATTTATGTGAAAAATATACAATATTGAAAAGTAAACATCACACAAAACTAAAGAAATATTGGTATAGAATATATTTATATAAATTATTTTTCTTATACAACAAGAAGATAAAAATCCTAAGAGTAAAAAATTATGTATTGACATACTCTTTGCTCTGCATAAACAACACCAAGTACCCAATTTAGGGAATCCACAAAAATAGTAATGGAGACCAAACCAGATGGGTATTTTCAGTACTTCAACGTAAGACTCACAGTGTGAGGTATTACTGCCCCTCCAATATTTATACCCTTAAAGGAAAAGGACTATTTGCAGCATAATAGTAGTATATGAAATATAAGTCAGATAACACCAATTCAATCTTCCTCACACTGAAAGCAAATCTATTACTAGATGTTTTAATTAAAAATAAAGCATAATTCTATCATATATTCTTATCCTAACAATAATTTTTCAAGTTGTGCTAAAAAGATGTATCTGAAAACTGCCACTGGGATAAGGGGGACAGGGGCAGTTGTGTGAAGTTGAATGGCTATGCCTCTGTATTTACCAGTGTTTCACTCCACAACCTACAAGCAGTTTCAGTTCCACTTATATCTATTCTTATACAGTTCATGTTCAATTTATTTTCAGACTTTCTTTTTAAACCTGAATAAGCCTGGCCAGTGTGGCTCTGTGGTTGAGCATCAACCTATGAACCGGGAGGTCACAGTTCATTTCCCAGTTCAGGGCACATGGCTGGGTTGCAGGCTTGATCCCCAGTGGATACAATACTGAATAATAAAGGTAGAAACCTTCAGCAAAAGGCTTGTTTTCAGCAGCAACAAAAAAATTACTAAAGATGTTAGTAAGATTAAGATATCACCATCACTGATGTTTCTCATCACGGATGTTGCTATCTCTCTCTGCCTCTCAGAAATCAATAAAATATTTTTTAACTGAAAAATAATTGTAACAATCCACATCAAATCTCTCTCCTCTGATCTCAGACAAAAATTCAGTAAACTCTACTGCTACCCAGAATTGACATATCCAAAACTTTACACTTAAATTTAAGTATATGGACCTAGCCGGTTTGGCTCAGTGGATAGAGCATTGGCCTGTGGACTGAAGGGTCCGTGGTTCAATTCTGGTCAAGGGCATATGCCAGGATTGCAGATTGGCTCCCCAGTAGAGGGCATGTATGAGGCAGCCAATCAATGATTCTCTCTCATCATTGATGTTTCTATCTCTCTCTCCCTCTCTCTTCCTCTCTGAAATCAATAAAAATATATTTAAAAAATAAATAAATAAATAAATAAATTTAAGTATATGATTATGTGGACCCCCCCCACACACACACACCACTATATCTTTATATTTATTACCAAACTTCAGTCGGGCAAATACCACCACATTTTGCAATATTTAAAATAACTTCTTTATTCTGTGTCCAAAGCAACATGGGTATTGCTAAGATAGTAATATTAAACAGACCAAAATATTGTGAAATCCCTTCATAATACAAGTTTATTGACAGAAATAAAACCAAGTTGTTAGCTTTGTTTTATCTTTTCGGTATATGGTACGTGTATGTGAATTACAGGCTTTTGGCTAGCAATATATTAAAAATACAAATTTACTCAGAGAGGAAAGATACTCTATCAGAGGTCCTCAAACTTTTTAAACAGGGGGCCAGTTCACTGTCCCTCAGACATTCCACACATGCGCACTGCGGGCCCGGGACGAGTCTGCTGCTAAGCAGGACAGGCAGCAGCGGCAAAAACACCCGGCGGGCTGGATAAATGTTTTCGGCGGGCCACATGTGGCCCGCAGGCCGTAGTTTAAGGACCCCTGCGTCTACTTCCAGCTAAACTAAAATTCTGATTAATAGAACTATATTATATAATTACCAATTTTTAAAAATAAGACTATAATAATTATAATCCAAATTGAAAGTGAATATAATTCAATTATTTTGTATGTACTTCAGAATTTCATACCAAAGCTAGCCTTTGAGTTATAAAAATTCATTTTCATTATTCAGCACTCATAAGGCAGAGTCAAAGACTGAAATGTATCTATCATAACTCTAGGTCAACATACTACTGAAGGTGGTTTTAGAGCAAACACTTGACAAGTTTGTTCACATACAATTTTTATTTCCTAATAAAAAATGTACAAAAAAACCCCCACGAAGCTTCCTGTTGTTCAAATTCCAAATAAATAAGATTTTCTATAATGAATTTTATAATATGATTTTTCAATGTATTAAAAATAATTAAACTTGCCCTGCCTGGTATGGCTCAGTTGGTTGGAATGTCGTCCCATACACCAAAAAGTGGTGGATTCAATTCCCAGTCAGGGCATATAACCAGGCTACGGGTTCGATCCCCAGGCGGGGCTCATGTGAGAGGCAAACCATCGGTCGGTCTCTCTCTCTCTCTCTCTCTCTCTCTCTCTCTCTTCTCTCTCAAATCAATAAATAATAAGATTTTAGCTCTTATTAACTGTTAACAAGATCCAAAAAGAAAAAATTAAATTTAATAAAAGAATAGGAAAATATACAAGCAGAGAAAGCTAAAAAAAAAAAACACCAAACAAAATCATTTTGTTGGTTAATGGGCCACTAGCCTCACTTTTGTTAAAAAAAAATCACCTATGTATATCATCTAAGCCACCCAATCTCAAACCCATCACCCCACAGACACAGAAAGCAGCCAAAATATTCACTTTCAAAAAATGTCTAGTAAAATTATTTTTACCTGTAAATTGTTTTCTGTGAGTCTGTTCCACCAAACCATATTGATGGGTACTCCTGATTTACACCTGTCAGCAAGGCAGCCAATAGGGTTCTTTGCTTTTCGTGCCTTTGATCCCATCGGAACTAGCCTCTCCTCCAGCATCCCCAGGCGATACTTCCTTGGCTAGGAAAAAGAAGGAAAGAAACCAGGCCACTCCTAACATCCCCCACACTAATCTAAACTAGCATAACTAACAGAGAAGATACCAGGAATGGTGGAATAGAAAACAAAATTTCTAAGACACTCCCTCTAATTTCCTTTTCACCACCCAGCATTTCCCACCCCCACCCCCAATACACAACTTCAAAATAACCCACAGTCCTAACAGGCTGAACAGCAATATTATATAAAGCAACAGATGTTTTAGAGACATACATTATAATCTAAGTTGGTAAGACTTTAATGAATAGAAATTAACGTATCAGCAAAACGCTTCACAAAATTTTTTCCACTGGCACTTACCTATTCTCATTGCAATATGAAGAAATGGCTTCAAGGGTACAAAATACAAGTAAAAAATTGTCTCCAAATTATACCTTTTTCAGCTCCCCATATCACTGCCTCAATACCTACTGAGAATTACCCCACTTAAAAGAAGCTAAAGCCCAAAGAATAGAGTTTTTAAAAAAATTTTTAAAACTCTTTGCACATTAGACCAGAGTACAAGTCATTCTATCTGAAGTGGGCATTCAATTTAAAATACTCAATGAAAAGAAGTAATCTCAGACTTTAAATAAAAATACACAAATATCAATGGTCTTATAAATCTCAGTAATTTGAATAGACCGATGCTAAATAAACTGTCCAATAAAAGGATGAATTCACTGGCTAACAATGTATATAATAAAGTTAGTAAACAATCTTAGTGACTGGCAGGGTTTTTTATTATGTGAAAGTTAATTACAATTTCCACCATCTTACTTCTCTTAATTATATCAAATTTGTACTAAATTGAATCTTAAAGGGAATTTGTATATATATTTTTCCTTTAAGGAATAATGACACATTCTTGAGAAGGTATCTAATTTAAGACCTGAAATTTTAAAATCTATGTTTACTCATTGTTCTGTCATAAGACTGCTAAAGCAAATAATTAAATTAACTTTCTTCATAAAAGGTGTCATAACCAGACAAATATATAAAAAATATTTATTCCAGAATAAAAACAATCTGAAGAAAACACTTGATTCCTAAATTTCAAAATGATCTTGTAAATTATGCCAATGGAAATAATTCTATGCAACTTAGATTCTCCGCTCCATGAAAGGCCCTCCACTATGCTATCTTTGGTTTAAGGAGGAAAAAAAAATTTTTAACTTGCATAAGAAAGGCAACTGTACTACCTACATACCCAATAATTATAGCAGTGGATAAAGTTTCATGAAGGTAAAATATTTCCACCTCTATGCAATCATGAACCAATTCAATTACCCTCTATGTCTACATCAGAAGCAACTTTTGTAGATGAGAAAATGTAGCTTTCGGAACCATATTACAAATGAAAATTTTAAAGCGAGTTATTTCTAGTAACTAGAGTTCACAACTATAAAGATTTTATATACAGCAAAAATAATATAATCTTAATTAAGCCTTCACTAATTTAAAATTTACATTTTAGAAAATGTCTGGGCTAAGAATTATCCTATTAGAAAAGTTCAACATATCAAAGAATATTTATTTAACCTATCAAATAGGACTTATACAAGGACACCTAAATTCCAGTCATATATTTGAAAGCAAGAAAATTATTGCTTTAAATGTTCTTCTGTTAAGATCCTTTACAAATTCAGACTTGCTTTTGACCCGAAAATAATTATAATTAGTGAAATTTATTTTTTTACAGTAAGGCATAGCAACATAGAAAAGGGGTTAATCCAATGTGTCATTCTCCCTCCCTAACAGTTCTCATTATATGTTTTTTATTTTTCCAAAGAGGAATTCATCACTTCTCCACTTCTTTACCATTCCCCACCCCCCCAAAACCTATAATTAGCCTAAGGATTTTTCCTTTTAGGTAAAAGAGATCTCCAAACATGTGCCATTACAGATTTAAGTTTCTTCAATAAATAGCCAGCAATTAAAGTTTCATCTAATGTGATACTGAGTGATATGGCCTAGATGATATTTTTTTAGAATAGCATCTAAAATACCATTATAAGCAACAGAAGACAAAATGACATCTGAAAAGAGAGGACAGCAACAGAAAGTATGATGGAGAGGCAAAAAGATTAAATATAAAAGTCTCATTGCCTAGGAAGTAAATTACAGTAAAATCTCATTTGTAAACTAATTTCCAAATTATTTGAACTATTATTAATGCCTTGGAGGAAAAAAAAAAGTGTTTTCAACTAATCATTTAAGAGCCTAATTTGTATTAGGAACAGTTCTAAGTACTTGGAATACAATAATGAATAAAGCACTCACATTTCCCTCAAAAAGAGGACATAATCTATTAGGTAACAAAATCATGCAAACAGAACATATTCACTGTGATAAAATAAGTGCATATATCATCAAGGTACCAACAGTTCAGAAACAAAGGCTTCAACGAGAAAGTGAAGGCCTGAGCAATTTTGAAGGAATACTAAATGTGCCCAGATAGATAGATAGATAGATAGATAGATAGATAGAGCTGTATTATAAGCTTCGAAAAATGTGTAGGTAGAAGCATAAAGGCACCGTGGTGTTAAGGGAAAACTGTTACCGTAAGTACTGAGTCTACCATTAGTAGAGGGACAACCTTAAGAGCAAAAGATGAGGTTTGAAAGCAATAAAAACAAACAAACATGAACTGTTTTATATCCTATGGCAAGGAGTTTGGACTTCATTCCATGGACAACGAAGAACTCTCGAAAACTTAACAATGAGAAGTAAACTGGAAGCAGGTAGACAAACTGCTGCACTCTGGCAGCAATCCAAGTGAGAGTTTCCCAACCTCAGCAGTAGACTTTGGGTAATTCTTTGTTGTACAGGTCCTGTATTGTAAGATGTCTAGCAACATCCCTGGCCTCTACCCACTACGCCAGTAGTACAACAGCACCAGTTTTGACAACCAAAAATATCTTCAATGTCCCCTTGAAGAAGGGGGTCAAACTGCCCCCATTTGAGCCCTGGCCAGTTGCCGGAAGCCGGTCCATCCTTGCTGGTTGACACAGTCGCTGCAGGAAAGAAACATCTGCACAGCATATGTTTCAAGGGACCTGGCATATATAGCATATTGTTCTTAATATGTTTGCTCTCCTTAGTGCCATGTGTTTTAACCAAGGTCACCTCTCCGAGAAAGGTTGTTTCCCCAGGTGGGGATTTTTCCCTGAGGTTAGGGAGGAGATACAACCCCTTAATTAAGTGCCAGGCGGGTAGTTAAGCTACATAATCTTTACTCCCTGGAATGTAGATAAGAAACGCCCTAACCTTTGTAATAGAAATTGACAGGATTAAAATTGGCTGGTATAAATACGGATGTAACAAGACAATAAACATCAGATCCTCATCAGATCCTGATCAGATCCTAACCAGGACTTGGCTGGAGATCCTATACAGAACCTAGACTCAGAACCTAGACACAGAACCTAGACACAGAACCTAGAAACAGAACCTAGCGAGAGAACCTGGCTGAAGAACCTAGACACAGAACCTAGAGACAGAATCCAGAGACAGAACCTAGGGAGAGAACATGGCAAAAGATCCTGGACAGAACCTGGCTACAGAACTTGGCTGGAGAACCTGGAGAACCTGGCTAAAGAACCTGGCGACCGAACCTGTCTGGAGAACCTAGCGAGAGAACATGGCAAGAGAACCTGACCAGAACTTTGCTGGAGATCCTGACCAGAACTTGGCTGGAGTTCCTGGCTAGAGATCCTGGCTAGGCTGCTGATCAACTGAAGGCTGTCTCCGTATCATCCCTTCTTCGCCGACTCCGTCCACACCTTTGGGGATCCCTGGACCTGCTGGGGTTGGACCCCAGCAGCCAGTGTGGCTAGATTCGCTGAGGGTCTTCTCATGCACCAAAAGATCACAGGTTGGATTCCCGGTCAGAGCACATGCCCAGGTTGTGGGTTTGATTCCCTGGTCCAGGTACGTGTGGGAGGCAACTAATCAATGTTTCTCTTTCACATCGATGTTTTTCTCTTCCTCTCCCTTCCTCTCTCTCTAAAATCAATAAAAACATATTTAATTAAAAAAAAATGTCCCCATTTGAGAACCCTAGTCTTAGTAAAGGATGTGAACTAAGGATATCGAAATGGCCTGGCTGAAGATGGATCTGCTAGGTTAAAAACAGCTATTGGGGATGAGGGAAATGGAGAAGCCAAATGGAAGATGAGAAAATAAAAAGGGCAAACAAAATTTGATGGGAAATGTTTGTTTACCCCTAAAGTTGATGGGAAATGTTTGTTTACCCCTAAAGTTAATCCTCTCAAGTTTTCTGAGTTCTATAAGGTCCAAACACTTCCTCCGGAACCAATAAAAGTAACCACTCCTGTTCCCTTTCTATTAACTTGCAGCAATCCTTTCCTTGACCAATCTTGAGAATTTGATGGTCAAATAAATTAATAAGTTCCCATGTTGATCCTCCCTTCTTCATAGCCTTGCCAGTCTAGCCTACTGGTTATTATGGAGGAGAAGCATTCTAAAATGCTATGTCCTATTAGTAAATAACCAGCTTTTCTTTTCCACCTTCTAGTAAGTCAATATTGTACACCAAAATTCGCAATCTCTTTTTGTTCATCTGGCAAAATATCCAGCAGAGCCTGTAACTGGCCTTCTCTTCTCCTCCCCCTACTCCTTCCTTCTTTCTTTCTTTCTTTCTTTCTTTCTTTCTTTCTTTCTTCTTTCTTTCTTTCTCTTTCTCTCTTTCTGTCTCTCTCTGTCTCTCTCTGTCTCTCTCTCTCATATATATATACAAATCTCAAGATTCACTACAAAAGTGACTTTTATCCTTCTTCACAAACTCTAAATAAACAGCATAAATAAGATAGCTGAAAATAGTGTTGCCCTTCTTATTGGATGTTTAAAAAATAACTCAGGGCTTGAACAAAAGTTTTCAAGGATAAGAAAGTTTGATTATGTATTCTAGATTAGCACTCCTCAAACTGTAATGAACATATGAATTGTCTAGGGATCTTGTTAAAATAAAGGTTCTAATTCAGTAGGCCAATTGTGAAGCCCGAGATTCTACATTTACAAAAAAGCTTCCGAGACTGCTAGTGCTACTGGTCTGGTGACCACACGCTGAGAAGTAAAGTTCTAGAGCATGTCAAAGAAAAGACCTGGATAAGGAACAACTAGTGGTGCAAACAGAAACTGGAGTCACCCCCTACCCCCAGATAAAAAGGAATAGGAGTTCAATAGTGTAACAGCCCAACTCCTTTAAGCCTGACCAAGATACTTAGAACCTTCACTACTCATAGTCCCCAAAGCCCTGGCTCTTCAAAAATCTTTGCCCTAATCCAAAAAAGCCCATTCCAATGGTTTAAGACTAAGGGAAGTCAACTCTCATTCCTAACTAGACTATGTCAAAGAACAGTAAAAGCTAATTTTAAAAACTGTTTTAATTCCACACACATATTTTTTTCATTCATTCATCCATTCATTCATTCACTCAACATTTCAGCATAAGGTTCTTTGCCCTTCCTAGAAAAACAATGATAAGCTCTATTCTCTTCCCCTAAAAATTCACAGTCTAGCAAAAGTAAAGTCTATAAATACCACTGCTAACATAGAAAATGTAGTTAAAGCTACCAAGTAACAGACCAATTTCCAATGCACAACTTTTTTGGTAAAATTTCAAAACAGCCTCATCTCCAGAAGGCTTCAGATCATCAACCATATGTTACTACGTATGATATAATCACCCTATATAATAAAAGCCTAATATGCTAAGTGTCCAGTTGTCCGGTCAACCAATCCAAGTGTGATATGCTAAAACCACTCAACCACTCATTATGACATGCACTGACCACAAGGGGGCAGACAGTCGATCGGTTGACCAGTCGCTATGATGTGCACCGACCATCAGGGGGCACACAGTGGACCAGTCGACCAGTCACTATACGTGCACTGACCACCAGGGGGCAGACGCTCCAACCGGTAGGTTAGGTTGCTGCTGGGGTCCGGCTGATCGGGACTGAGCAAGACAGGCCAGACATGCCCTGGAGCCCTCCCACAGTCCCTCCCCGGAAGACCAACCTCCCACATCCCTCCCTGGCTCCCCTGTACCCTCTCGCAATCTGGGACTCCTTGGAGGATGTTGGACAGCCGGTTTCGGCCTGATCCCACAGGCCAGGCCAAGGGACCCCACTGGTGCACAAATTCGTGCACTCGTGGATGGGGGGGGTTCCTCAGCCCAGCCCAGGAGCCCTCGGGGATGTCCGACTGCCGCAGAGGCAGGAGAGGCTCCCGCCTCCACCACTGCTGTGCTCACCAGCCATGAGCCCAGCTCAGGGCTTTTTGCTGAGCGGTGCTCCCCCTGTGGGAGTGCACTGACCACCAGGAGGCAGCCCCTGCATTGACCGTCTGCCCTTAGTGGTCAGTGCGAATCATAGCGACCAGTCGTTCCTCCGGTCAGTCGATTTGCATATTAGCCTTTTAGTATATAGGATGAGAGAAATCAAATTGTTACCGATGACAAAAAGTTTCCAATGCCCTGAATTTTGAGAAATCCTTTTGAACAGCAAAAATACAGTAACTGTGCTTTCACTATTTGTACTCTGAAACAATGAATGATGACTTAAAGTTGCTATGGATAACACTTTAAAATAATTTGCATTTTATTAATCATAACATCTTCACATACTTAGAAAATAGTACCCATGTATGAAATATTATCTCCCTTCAGATAATGCTCAATAAATATATTAATTCATTACCTTTTGCAGTAACAACTCGTCAACCTACTTCCTGCCATTCCTGAAGGTCCACTAGTATTAGGAACCTCTGACCTATAACTTACTATATATTTATTTGAAAGTAAACTTGCATTTCTTTCACAATCTCTTCTGGCTCACAATGGCCTTCCCTCAATTAAATAAATATCTTGATATTTTATAGTATTTGTAATGATAAAAAGTAAATATAAGATTATAATTCCATTAGTCATCAGTGATCAATGTAAACTCACTGGGGAAAAATAAACCCCAAACTGATTCAAATCATTTAAATGTTTTAAATCAAGTAAATTAATTTCCAGGGGTAAAAAACTTTAAAAATAAAAAAACAAAACAAGTCAACCTCAAAGATTATGTTGTATTTTGTCTTGTCATTCATTATTATTTTTTTAATATATTTTATTGATTTTTTACAGAGAGGAAGGGAAAGGGACAGAGAGTCAGAAACATCGATGGAGAGAAACATGGATTAGCTGCCTCCTGCACACCCCCTACTGGGGATGCGCCCGCAACCAAGGTACATGCCCTTGACCGGAATCGAACCCGGGACCCTTCAGTCCCCAGGCCGACACTCTATCCACTGAGCCAAACCGATCAGGGCCATTCATTATTATTAACTGTGGGCCTTTCATGACATTATATTAAGTGTCTTACATTTTAATTATTTAAATAAAGACAATAATAGGATGGGATGGGTGGGTGAATAGACCTACAAAAAGTAGTTCTAATGGAAAAACAGACTGTCACAGTTAAAGATCCACAGACAGGTAAATATCTGTAAATGAAAAGATCTTTTAATTTGTGGAGTTAATACACAAATCACATATAGGATGAGATACAAATACACAAATCACATATAGGATGAGAGAATGAAAAAAGAGGATGCTACTAAGTAAAAACTGATATAAATTATATCAAATATAGCAGAACAGGATATACATATTCACACAAACATATTTTTAAGCTCTACTATGAGCCAGATCCTGGGAAGAGTCCTTCTCAAATAAGACACCATGAGATAAGTCAGTTCCTTTTGACTCCCCTTCCCTTATCCTAACAAAGAGCTTTAAAATCAAGTACAGAAAAAATGAACATGATATTTCAGAAATGTTTGTCCCCTAATCCCAAAGAATTTAGCTTGTTATGGAAACCTTAAAAATTTACAAAAGTGAAAATCTGTTATCCCACTATTAGAAATACAGTGGGGCCTTGACTTACGAGTTTAATTAAAGTTCCGAGACTGAGCTTGTTAAGGAGCTCGTTAAGGAGCTCATTAACTCAAATTACTCTGTCAATTCAAAGCAAAAAATCGGCGGAGAGATAGCTGGTATCTCAAAAAACTCGTTAGTCGGGACACTTGTAAGTCAAGGCCCCACTGTAAAATGCAAATGACTTGGTAAAGCTGCCTATTGATAGAAATAGCGTCCTAAAGCACAACTAAAACAAGGAAAGTAAATGGCAGGCACCTGAGCCTATTTTACTTAAAAGGGTGGAGAGGAGAAGAAGAATAGAATAATGACTAGATGACTGAAAAAGAGAGCAGAAAAGGGCCAAGAAAGATACAAAAGGAGAAACCAAGAATGCCAGACATTAATTTTGAAACTTTGCCTAGGATTTGTCTCAATTATCTGGGGTTGCCCTGCATAAAAACTCAGAGCTTAGCAAGAACAGTTACCAAACTGTCATGCTGAATCACTTCAGTTAAAGAATATGTATAGGCCTTGGCTGAGTAGCTGAGTTGGTTAGAGCATCATCCTGATAAAATGCCAAGGTTGTGGGTTTGATCCCCAGTCAGGGCAAATACAAGAATCAACCAATGAATGCATAAAGAAGTAAAACAACAAACTGATGTTTTTCTTTCTGTTTCTCTGAGACAGATAAGAGAAAGAGACCTTATCTGCCTCACTATTAAGGTCTCCACGTGTATTGCTCTAATACAGGATGTATCCAAAAAACTGTATATACAATTTTAACAGCTGATAGCTCAATTTTGAAAATGAAATATATTTCAATAACACTGTCTTTATAATTATTCAAACAGTATGTATACATTTTTGGGACACCCTATATATTAACTCCCATTTTTAACAAAACTTCATCTCCAGTGTGTTGAACCTTAACTCCCCATCAGTTTATAGCCATAATTCAATTTTTCTACTACCACCCTTGGCCAACTATAATTATACACATCTACACTAATAAAAGAGAAACATGGTAATTAGCGTACAACCGCTACCCTTTTCATTGGCTAATCAGTGAGTATATGCAAATTAACTGTCAGCCAAGATGGCGGCCAGCAGCCAGGCAGCTGGAAGCGAGCATGAGGCTTGCTTGCTGCAGACTCCAACGTTCCCCGCCTCACTTGCCGGCCTCTGAGCTACAAATCTAAGCAACTATGTACTATGTTGCAAATAAGAAGATAAACAAAACTCCAGAAACCAGCTGGACTGAAAGCCAGGCGGACCGAAACTTTTTATCGATGTTTTCAGCAGCGAGGCCTCAGAGCTAAAGCTGGCCCAGAATAAAAAAAAAAAGAAAACAAGGAGCGGTTGGAAGCTTCAGTCACTCGCTTCTGGAAAACAGCCCTCAGCCCCTCACCCAGACTGGCCAGGCACCCCAGTGGGGACCCCCACCCTGATCCAGGACACCCTTCAGGGCAAACCAGCCGGCTCCCACCCGTGCACCAGGCCTCTATTCTATATAGTAAAAGGGTAATATGCCTACCAGCACCGGGATCAGCGGAGCAGTGAGGCTCCCGGCACCGGGATCAGCGTGACAGGGGGCAGCGCCCAAACCCCCTGATCGCCCTGCGGCTCTGTGTGTTACAGGGGTCGGGGCCACAACCTCCCTATCTGCCCTGCTCTGTGCCTGATAGGGGGGAGCTCCCCAATCCCGATTGCCCTGCGGCTCTGTGTTTGACAGGGTGCGGCGCCCCAACCCCCCCCCCCCCCCCCACGGGCCCTGCTCTGTGTGTGACAGGGTAGAGCCCTAACCTCTCCATCGACCCTGCCCCGAGTGTGACAGTGGCGGCGCCCCAACCCCCTGATCGGCCCTGCTCTGTGGGTGATAGAGGGTAGCGCCCCAACCCCCCTCCACGGGCCTTGCTCTGTGTGTGACAGGGTAGAGCCATAACCTCCCCATTGGCCCTGCCCTGAGTGTGACAGGGTGCAGCACCCCAACCCCCTTATCCGCCCTGCTCTGTGTGTGACAGGGGGCAGCGCCCCAACTCCCCAATCGGCCCTGCTCTGAGCCTGACCAGGGGCTGCACCTGGGGATTGGGCCTGTCCTCTGCCACCCAGGAGCAGGCCTAAGCCAGCAGGTCGTTATCTCCCGAGGGGTCCCAGACTGCGAGAGGGCACAGGCCGGGCTGGGGGACCCCCCTCCCCCGAGTGCACAAATTTTTGTGCACCGGGCCTCTAGTGCTATATAATAAAGCGGTGATATGCAAATTGACCATCACTCCAACACACAAGATGGCTGCCCCCATGTGGACACAAGATGACCAGCAGGGGAGGGACCAGGCCTGCAAGGGAGGGCAGTTGGGGGCGACCAGGCCTGCAGGGGAGGACAGCTGGGGGGAACCCAGGCCTGCAGGGAAGGGCAGTTGGAGGCAACCAGGCCTGCAGGGGAGGGCAGTTGGGGGTGACCAGGCCTGCAGGGGAGGGCAGTTAGGGGCGACCAGGCTGGCAAGGAAGGGCAGTTAGGGGTGACCGGGCCAGCAGGGGAGGGCAGTTGGGG
>NW_005871275.1:1260949-1270172 GCF_000147115.1 Myotis lucifugus | reverse complement strand
GGTGACCAGGCCTGCAGGGGCGGGCAATTGGGGGCGACTAGGCCTGCAGGGGAGGACAATTAGGGGCAAGCAGGCCTGCAGGGGAGGACAGTTAGGAGTGATCAGGCCTGCAGGGGAGGGCAGTTGGAGGCGACCAGGCCTGCCGGGAGGACAATTAGGGGCAATCGGGCCTACAGGGGAGCAGTTAGGCGTTGATCAGGCTGGCAGGTGAGTGGATAGGGGGTGATCATGCTGGCAGGCAGAAGCAGTTAGGGGCAATCAGGCAGGCAGGCAGGCAAGCGGCTGGGATTGGGCCTAAATGGGCAGTCGGACGTCCCTCGAGGGGTCCCAGATTGTACAGGGTGCAGGCTGGGCTGAGGGACACACACACACACACACACACACACACACCCACCCGCCCCAGTGCACAAATTTCGTGCACTGGGCCTCTAGTTTTTAAATAATTGTCATTTGTTCTATCTATAAAAGTATGTATTCCTAAAGTGAAAAATGAAAAAAATTACTGCTTCCAATACATTGTGAAATATCGTATTTTTAAAATTTTCCTATATATCATGATCCAATACTTTGATAAAATAAAGATGAATTGCTAGAAAAAAAGATCACATAACTGGATATTGCTATATTATCAAGCAGGAAAAATATCAATCCATCCTTAAATTCTGCACATAGCTCATATAAGACTGCCTACAGTAAAAATACTTAACTAATCTGATCCCAATAATTCACACTCTGACAGGCAAAGAAAAAGCAACACTAGGGACTCACCCAACTGAGACTTTCAGAAAATAATTTACCTAACTAGCTTTCAAATATTAGTAACTATGGCCTAAGTACCTGTTCTCCAATACCATTATGAAATAAAAATGTCACTAAGCAATCATGATAGCCTGCTTAGATCAACATGGAATTATAATTAAATATTTACACAAATTTGAATTACTTCCACTAAAATTACATCATTAAATATATATGATGAATTACTATAACAAAATAGACAGTCTCCATATGCCTTCAATTCAGTGTGTGCCATGCAATACCTAATGCCAAGAGTATTTCTAATATAGAGATTTTAAACCTTCTAAACTCAACCATTAATAATTTCAAAATATATGCAACCTGCACTCTCAGATTACTAAGTATATATAGCCCACTATTGAAAAAAAATCTATGTCCCTACATATTATTTTAAATGTAAATGGCAAGAAAATATGGTCCTTCTAAGATATACTCTGTGAACTATAAATTTCTAAGTAGAAACTGACACATAGGTCCTTTCAGTTTGGACAGACATTGAATTTTAGAGATGAAAGAAAGCAATTATCCAGGCCATGCTCATCACTTCACAGTTGTGAAGATTATATTCTAGAAAACTGGCCCAAGGCCACAAAGCTAGAGATCCAGGACCTCAAAAATCGCAGCTATATTAATCTGTTTCCATTAGGATATATTCTAGTATCGCTCCAAATATTGAGGTCATATTCATGGTAACGTTTCCTTTTATTATTTTCCTTTATTAAAGTAAATTTTAAAAGGATGCACACTATATCTTCCTTTTTTGAGTCTCTAGGAATTTTTACTATTTTCTCAAAAATAACATCAGTACCTCTAAATTATATATTTCTACTACAGTGTGTAGTGCACCAAACCCTCATATCAGAAATCTTGTATTTATTTGCCATTCTACTTTAACCTTCTATTCATACATCAGAAACACTACTTATCACAGTTAACCAATTATTAATTCAAGGATGTGAAAAGGCTCTAGCTCGGATTGGCTCAGTGGATAGAGTGTCGGCCTGCAGATTGAAGGGTCCCGGGTTCGGTTCCGGTCAAGGGCACATGCCCGGGTTGCGGGCACGATCCTCAGTGGGGGGCGTGCAGGAGGCAGCTGATCGGTGATTCTCTCTCATCATTGATGTTTCTCTCTCCCTCTACCTTCCTCTCTGAAATCAATAAATAAATATATTTTAAAAAAAAAAAAAAAGGATGTGAAAAGGCCATTAAAGGGATCCCTAAGACCACTTCAGTTTCCCCTACACTAAATAGGTCCAGATAATTTGATTTCTAGGTTGTTTCTGCTTTTCAGCATTTTACTGTTTCCTTCCATATTGACTGGCTTTGTCTGTTGTCACTTCTTATTACTGCCAATGAGCCTGCTTGTATCCAACTCTATTACACTTACACCATAGGCAAGAGTAAATGTGTTTCCGGTGAAAACCTATAAGAAAGTCTATAAAATCAAACTCATACATTTTAGTCTATTAATTACAGATCCTTAAAAGCATTTTGTAATTAATTACCTCCTTGTTCTCAACTGTTTCAAAATGAAGATAATACTAAATACATGAGGTACTGACATAATTCATACCTCACCTCACAAATTTTTTATCTTGTTAATATCTAATCTTCTTGAATTTCATTTTATACCACCCTCTGATCAGATACTTCCTATAAGCATTTTAAGCTTATATGTTTTCTAAAATCAGTATTCTCTTCTTCTGGGTCTTTCTTTCATTACTTAGGAAAATGAATTAGTTATAACTTTATAGTAATTTCCACCAAGTTTTACAACATGTTTTTAAGAGATTTAAACTGTTTTTAAACAGTTGGGCCAATTATGAAAAGTTAGGGATTTTAAGTTTGCCTTGTAAGGAGGAGTTTAAATTAGGGTAGAAATCTTTGAAAGTTAGACAAAGCAGTCAGAAAATAAAGTTAAAACATGATCAAATATGGTGACAGAAGAAGATCGGACTTTGAGTGATGAGCACACAGTGCAATATACAGATCTTGTAACATAGAAATTCACACTTAAAACCTGTATGATCATATTAACCAATGTCACCCCATAAATTTAATAAAAGGAAGAAAAAACCACCATAATCACTATACCTAAAATGAGTCACATTGATAGCAACTACATTAAATTAGATGTTATCTTAAAAACAGAATACTAAAGTATCTTAATGCATACAAAAATAAGTATTTCAAGCCTTTACATAAAATGTTTCTATTTCATGCACACAGATGAAATAAAATTCTACATACAGGGGATATATAACAAAGAAAAGGGTAAACAAAAAGAAAGAAAAATACTACAGTCCATGAAAAGCCCTCTCCCCACTTAAAAGAATATTGCACGATATAGGTAATGACTAATATCACCTCTACATTCCATTTTGCTTCAAATAAGTTTCAATTTCACCTACCTTTCTTCTCTGAGAGATGTTGAGGGCACCAAAGTCATTAAACAAGGATGAAGCAGGTGAAGTGAGAGGATCTGGAAGGTAAGTTACATAAGTTTCCACACAGATAACTCCAGTAACCCACAAGACTAATAATAAGTGTTTAACTTGGCAATGCTCACAAAAGTAATGAAAATCACAACCTACACTAACAGTTAAACTCAATGCCTCAAATACAGTGAATATTCAAATATTTTCTGAGTGAATGAAACACAAATTGGAGAATACAAATTGGCATTCAGCCAATACTCAGTACACATTTATTCAAGAAGCTACGCAGATTAGGATGCTTCTATTTGCTTAAAACTATAAGAAAAATCAAACAGAAAACAAAAAAGATGACTTTTAACCATGTTATTAGGAATGTGTTTATGAAGGAAGTCTACCTGTAGTAAATGTTTATTTAGGGACCAAATCATGAGAAAAATAAAAAAGGGGGTGAGAGAGAGGTAGTCACCCTCTGAGTGATCACGCTTGGTTTTAACACTTAGGCAAGGCCATAACCATCTACTCTATACAATATTCCACACTTTTAAGTTTATCACAGATATTTTATATTCTTACTAAAAAAGGTAAATTAAGTTTTAAAACACAATCATGAAATCCAGGGGGGGGAGGGGGAGTTAAGGAGGGGGATGAGGACACATTTGTAAAACCTTAATAAAAAAAAAAAAAAAAGAAAGAAAGAAAGAAAGAAAGCAATCCAAAGATTTTATAGATTCAGAGTTCTATTATTCTATGGTCAGAAGTTATAAACAAAAGTGTAAGTCTAAATTGTTTTTCACTTAACAAATCAGAAATTTCTGAAAAGGTGTGCATAATATACATTAAAATATTTATCTTCGTTTCTGAGCTTTAAGTTAATCTTAAGTTTCTCATTAAATTAGGGACTTTAAGTGAACATTTATTGAATAAAATATAAAAAAAGAGATCATGCCGAAACCGGTTTGGCTCAGTGGATAGAGCATCAGCCCATGCATGGCCTGAAGGGTCCTGGGTTCAATTTCAGTTAAGGGCAGATACCTCGGTTGCAGGCTCATTCCCCTGGGTATGTGCGGGAGGCAACCAATCGATATGTCTCTCACATTAATGTTTTTCTCTCTCTGTCTCTCCCACTCCCTTCCACTCTCTCTAAAAATCAATGGAAAAATATCCTCTGGTAAGGATTAACCAAAAAATAAAAAGGAAATAATCCACATGCAAATTCTTATTGTCACCATTATTAATAACTGTTAACATTTTACTGATGCAGTCTTAATACTCAATTGTTGCTTTTTTTTTTTTTTTAAATCATCCTTTGGCCTGGCCAGTGTGGGTCCGTTGTTGTACCGAAGAATCTCAGGTTCGATCCCAGCCCCAGTCCAGGCGCATGTGAGAGACAGCCAATTAATGTGTCTCTCTCACACTGATGTTTCTCTCTTTCTCCCACTCTTCATCCCTCCCTTCCACTCTCTCTAAAAAGCAATGGGAAAAAAATCCTCCAATGAAGATTAACAACGCCTCCCACCCCAAAAAATCCTTGAATATTTATTTTTTTTAAAGGATACAGAAATATATCTGGAACTTCTATATCAAAAGCCTTAAAAATGTCCATAATCTTTGAAACAGTAATTCCATATCTAAGAATGTTCCCAAAGCAAATAACTCAAAATATGAACACAGATTTGAAGTATAATTGTTTTTTTAAAAGAATAAAAACAAAAATAGTTCAGAAAATTATTAAGAGAAATAACAGAATTCAGTTTATAATGATCAAGAAATATTCATTAAAATATATTTAATGTGATCTTGAAATTAAGTATTATAATGTATATACTTAAGTACTGCTATGTATTATGTATATATGAGTAATACAAATTTTAATAGTTCCTGAATATGAAATAATAGATCATTTTTTTACTTTCTTCCTTATACCTGTCCATAACTTTCAAAATTTCTACAATGGACATATTGTTTTTAGAGTCAGAAACATACATATAAGAGAGGAAAAGGAACCAAGCCTTACCATGGCCTGCATATGGCTTGGCACTGTCATTTAGAAGGCTTGGGGAGCTGCTACTATTAGTCATTCTCTGAAAAAGAAAACATAGGTACATAATATCACTAGAATTAAGAATATTCAACCAATTAAGACTTTCTTTGCTTCTTCCCCTCCTATCCATCTTTCACATTACTAATACTCTAATCACTGCTGCTTAGATTACAATAATCTATGCAAAAACTTCCAAACACTCTGCATAACACAGCAAATGAAAATTTTACTCACTAGTCAGGTGTTTAAAACCAAAGCTGGAGACCTATTTTGAATGCACTTCTATTAATTTGTCAGCCTGGACAAGACACATATAACTACTAAATTTCCTTGTCCATAAAATTTAAATTCCAATATCCATTCAAGATGTAAAGTGACTACATATAAAGTCGAGAAACGCTCTCTAATATCTTCTCCCAATGTATATTATCCTTTGTTTACCTTAGAGACTCTATAAAATTAGGCTATTCACTGTTCTCTAAATGTGTTTCATGGTTTCTCAACACACTCCATAATCTCTATGGTGTGTCTCTCCATCATGAAAGGCCTTCATTCCACAACCACAAAACAGACAGAGGAGTGAAACTAGTTTCTTCCTATCTATCTCTAAATACTCCATGGTTGTCCCAACCCTAACCCCACCATTGAAAGCTCACTCTGACTCCAAACCTACTAGGAGATAAGATGCCTTAACTATATCCCAACTACTTCATTATCTTAAATCCCACCCCCTCCTGATAAATAAATTTAGGAATAAATTAAGACTTTAGATCAGTGGTTCCCACATGGGACACATGTCACATGGGTGCAATTTGATTTTTAAGGGGGATAATCCAAGAATGAATTAACAGTGAATTTTTTAAAATTTCTTATGGTTCTAAGGGCCTCATATACAGTATATAAATATATTGTAATATATTTATGCATTTCAGTTCTCTATTATGTTTTAAACTTTATTTGCTATTTTTTCATATCACTTTACATTTTTTAAAAAATATATTTTATTGATTTTTTACAGAGAGGAAGGGAGAGGGATAGAGAGTTAGAAACATCGATGAGAGAAAAACATTGATCAGCTGCCTCCTGCACACTCCCTACTGGGTATGTGCCCGCAACCAAGGTACATGCCCTTGACCGGAATCGAACCTGGGACCCTTGAGTCCGCAGGCCGACGCTCTATCTACTGAGCAAAACCGGTTAGGGCCACTTCACATTTTTTTAACAATTTCTTAGTGATTTCTTCCTCAGTACTTCAACTGTCCTTTCGTTCTTTTATTTTTCTCTTTCCTGGATGCCATGTTCTTTGGAAGCTAGTTTAGACCAAGTTAATGGCCTTTTAGCTTCCTCCACATGAATAGGAGTTCACTTTTTGAATAATAAGAATTATATGTCATGGCGGGAGGGGACATATCAGGATTTTATGCTTAGGTGGGGCATGGCCAAAGAAAGGTTGGGAACCACTGCTCTAGATGCTCTCCACCCTCAGAATAAACTTCATTGTTTAAACTCATACTAATGATACCTGCAGCAAGGGATACTTTGTTTCTACAGGGCTTCCAAATCCATTGACTCCTATAAAGCTGGTGCTGAAATAGGAATCTGTGAGACTGGTATCAGTTAAAGCACCTCCATCTATTCCAGGAACTGAAAGAGAAAAAAAATTCAAGTATTTGATTATTTAAAAGCACAAACACTGATGTGGTTTCGGTGTTCCTAGATAACTTTTGAAGTGTCAATCTGCCACACTTATTTTTATTTACTTATTCATAACAAAAGATAGGACCAAAAAAAATTGGCTCAGCTCTAAACATTTGTTAAACAATGCTCAAGTTGACTGTTGTTTTCCTACAGAGATAGTAATTTATTTTATATCAGTCACCTAAAAGCTACCAAGCACAACATGAAGAAACAAATCAGACTTGGATTTCAAGTTTCTTTCTTTAACTTTGCAAGAGGCCAGCAGAAACTATAAACCACTGCAATTTCCTCAGGACTGTTTCTCAAATATATTATGGGGGAAAAATCAGCAGACTCACATTAATTCATAGTTCAGTAAAAATTTTACAGAAGTAGAAATGGAATAGAGTTCAGGAATGACACCCTGTCTGTGGATTTTAGGACAGGATAATACAGAATGATTTTAAGTAGAACAATCCATTTATATAAGAACAAAGTCATGGACAATATGTTTTAGATACTAGTTCTTGGTAAGTACTTGAAATGCTATTTTTAAGCTGCTAGTTAAGTACAAAGCCTTACACTTCATAACAGCTGAACTGCAAAGAGAATTGCCCTCTCTGTGCAGAACCTCTAAGAACCACTGAAACCACTCCCACTCCCAACAAGTAGTAGTCAACCCTAGCTGGTTCCATCACAGACTCAAAGAGTCCCAGGTCCGATTCCAATCGATGGGTCTCCCTCACTTTGATGTTTCTCTCTGTCTATCCCAGGGGTGGGCAAACTTTTTGACTCGAGGGCCACAATGGGTTCTTAAACTGGACCGGAGGGCCGGAACAAAAGCATGGATGGAGTGTTTGTGTGAACTAATATAAATTCAAAGTAAACGTCATTACATAAAAGGGTACGGTCTTTTTTTTTTTTTTTAGTTTTATTCATTTCAAATGGGCCGAATCTGGCCCGCGGGCCGTAGTTTGCCCACGGCTGGTCTATCCCCTCCCTTCCACTCTCTCTAAAAATCAATGGGAAAATATCCTCAGGTGAGGATTAACAACAATTTTTAAAAAGTAGACTAAAGAAATACTGATAGTTGGATGTAGGGTGCTATAATCTGAATTTTGGTATATCCTCAAAATCATATATTGAAATCCTAAACCCTAAAGATGATGGTATTAGGATGTGGAACCTTTAGGAGGTGCCTAGGTCATGAGAGTGGAGCCCTCATGCATGAGATTAGTGTTCTTATAAAAGAGAACCTACAGAGAGTCCTAGACCCTTCCACCATGTAAGAACACAACAAGAAGGTGCCCATCTATGAATCAGGAAGTGGGTCCTCAACAACCACCACACATAATCTGCCAGTGCTATGATATTGGACTTCCCAGCTTCAAGAACTGTAAGAAATAAAATTTCTGTTGTTTATAAGCCACCCAGTCTGTGGTATTTTGTTAGAGCAACACAAACTAAGACACAGAGATGTGGGCATGTAAATTGGTGCAGCTACTATGGAAAAGGGTATGGAGGGGCCTCAAAAAATTAAATATAGCCCAGCCAGTTTGGGTCAGTGGTTGAGCATCAACCAATTAAACAGGAGGTCACAGTTCAATTCCTGGTCATGGCACATGCCAAGTTTGCAGACTCAATCTCCAGTAGTGGGTGTGCAGGAGGCAGCCAATCAATGTTCTCTCTCTTCATTGATGTCTTTCTCTCTCTCTCTCTCTCTCTCTCTCAAATCAATAAAAACATATTTTTAAAAAACTAAATATCAAACTACCACATGATCCAGCAATCTTAATTCTGGCTATATATCCTAAGGAAATAAAATCACTATCTCAAAAAGAGGTATCTGCACCTCTATGTTCACTGCAGCATTATTCATAATAGTCAAGACATGGAAACAACCTAAGTATTTATAGAGAGATGAATAAAGACAATCAATCTCTCTCTCTCTCTCTCTCTCTCTCTCTCTCTCTCTCTCACACACACACGTGCGCACACACGTGCGCACACACGCGCGCGCGCGCACACACACAATGGAATATTATTCAGTCATAAAAAAGAAGGCATCCTATAATTTGTGACACATGGATGGACATTTTTGGAATTTGTTTTAAGTAAACTTTACAACATCTTCTGTGTATAACAATTTGCAATCCACTTTAAATAAGGCTTACTATTTCTATGAAAGGTCTACTAAAATCTTCTCCTTTTTTTTTTTAAATTAATCTTTATTGTTCAGATTATACAGGTTGTTCCTCTTTTTTCCCCA
>NW_005871275.1:1257512-1260807 GCF_000147115.1 Myotis lucifugus | reverse complement strand
CTTAATATGCCCGATTCTATTATATTCACCAGTTTATTCTGTTCGTCAGATTATTTATTCACTTGATTTTTAGATTCACTTGTTGACAGATGTGTATTTTTTGTTCATAATTTGTATCTTTACCTTTTCCTTCGTCTTCCTCTTCTTAAAGGATACCTTTCAGCATTTCATATAATACTGGTTTGGTGGTGATGAACTCCTTTAGCTTTTTCTTATCTGTGAAGCTCTTTATCCGACCTTCAATTCTGAATGATAGCTTTGCTGGGTAAAGTAATCTTGGTTGTAGGTTCTTGCTATTCATTACTTTGAATATTCCTTGCCACTCCCTTCTGGCCTGCATAGTTTCTGTTGAGAAATCAGCTGACAGTCGTATGGGTACTCCCTTGTAGGTAACTGACTTTTTTTTCTCTTGCTGCTTTTAAGATTCTTTGTCTTTTGCTCTTGGCATTTTAATTATGATGTGTCTTGGTGTGGTCCTCTTTGGATTCCTTTTGTTTGGGGTTCTCTGCGCTTCCTGGACTTGTAAATCTATTTCTTTCACCAGGTAGGGGAAGTTTTCTGTCATTATTTCTTCAAATAGGTTTTCAATATCTTGCTCTTTCTCTTCTTCTGGCACCCCTATAATTCGGATGTTGGTTCGCTTGAAGTTGTCCCAGAGGCTCCTTACACTATCTTCATATTTTTGGATTCTTTTTTCTTTTTGTTTTTCTGGTTGGGTGTTTTTTGCTTCTTCGTATTTCAAATCTTTGACTTGATTCTTGGGATCCTCTAGTCTGCTGTTGGAACTCTGTATAATATTCTTTATTTCAGTCAGTGTATGCTTAATTTCTAGTTGGTCCTTTTTCATATCCTCGAGGGTCTCACTACATTTATCAGCAGTTTCTTGAAAATTCTTGAAAAACCTTATAAGTGTGGTTTTGAATTCTATATCCTGTAGTTTGCTTTCCTCCATTTCTGTCATTTGTGATGTTTCTTTGTCTCCGCATTTTTTATGTTTCTTTGTCTCCGCATTTTTTATGCTTCCCTGTGGTTGATAGAGTGACTTTCTGTGCTAGGTGTCCTATAGGGCCCAGTGGCTCAGCCTCCCCAACTACCTGAGGTGGACACTCTTGGTGCACCCTTTTGTGGGCTTTGTGCACAGTCTTGTTGTAGTTAAGCCTTGATTGTTGTAGGTATCACCGGGAGGAATTGACCTCCAGGCCAATTGGCTGTGAGAATCAGCTGTGTCTGCAGTGGGAGAACTTCTGTGCTGAAGACACCCTTCTGGGGCAAGACTTGCTTCAGTGGGGCTTTGGTGCTCACTGAGTCCGCCCCCTGAGTGTGACCCTTATGGATCTGAGGAGTTGTAATCTGGATGGTCCCACTCTGACCACTGGGTACACTGGCTCTTGGATCTCTAAGGAGGTGCTAATTTAGCCTCTGCCTGAGGCTACCCAGCAGGAGCTATGGAGAGATCTGCAGATTCCTCTTCTTTGTTTGGGGTCTTGGAGGTGCCTAGATGAGGCCCAGCTGTGAAGCAATGTAAGCTGCTGTGGGGCCTTGGGCCTTCTTTTGGAATTTCTGGGTCTCTCTGACCCAGCTGCAGTTTGTTAGGTAATTTTCAGATTGCAAAGGGCCAGGCCTTTCATATGCAAAAGCCTCTGCACACAGCTTGCATGGGGCGGGGTCTCAGGGAATCAACAGGGCAGAGCAAACAGCTATGGCTGATCCTCAGTCCTACCCTAAGAGGCCCCGTGTCTCAGTGTCCCGGTAATCACTGCAAGCACCTCTGAGAGAAAGCCTCCCTCAAGTTCCAACCGATGCCAGACAGTCCAGTTTCTCCCTGTATGAGTCTGGATCCTCAGAGACTCGCCCGGAACTGGAGTTCAGAGCAGTGGGAAGCTTGAGACTCCCTCTCGATTGAAAAAGACAACCACGTCCTCAATTGCCAGCCCTTTCTACGTGCGCCTCCGTACCTCTGCACTTTACTTCCGCACCTCCTCTGAGTCTTAGTGTGCTTTTCTCTTTCCTTCTAGTTGTAGAATTTCCACTCAGCCAGCCTTCCTGTGGTTCTGGATGATGTCCGTTTTGTCTTTTAGTTGTATTTTTGAAGTGGTCGTGCGAGGCAGCAATTTCTGGTGTTTACCTATGCTGCCATCTTGGTTTCTCTCAGCAATATGTGTTTTTAAAAAGTCTTAAACTGTTCCTGTTTTCTCAGCAAAGTGACTTGGAATTTCATAATGGAGAAGAGAAAATTTGTTGCTAAAACCAATTTATTACCAGTTTCAGATCACCTAAACCTATGGTTTCTTGAGAACTAGTAGAGATGGGGGGTTTTATATGTTTTATGTAGTACTTGTCATCTTTTAACATACTTTAAAATTATTGGGGCTAATGCATCCCAAGAATCTAAAAAGCAGTACCTGACACAAAGTAACTACTCAATAAATGTTAATTAATTCAATGAATGATGAATCTCCACGTTTAGCCTAAATCATACTAAGTTGAAAGCTTGCCATAATTTTTTTTGAACACATTATCTGTATACATTAAATCTTTTTATAATACACTAGTGACCTGGTGCACAGATTCATGCACACTGAAAGGAAATTAATTAGAAGGTGGCCAGCGGGGCAGGACTGGGGGAGACGAGCCGGACACACCTGGAGCCCTCCTACAGTCTCTCCCCAGCTGGCCAACCTCTCGCGTCCCTCCCCAGCCTTGATCATGCACCAGTGGGGGTCCCTCAGCCTGGTCTGCACCCTCTCACAATCCAGGACCCCTCAGGGGATGTCTGAGAGCCTGTTTCAGCCCAATCCCGCAGGCCATATGCAAATCGACCAAACAGCAGAACTACTGGTCGTTATGACACGCACTAACCACCAGGGGGCAGACACTCAACACAGGCGCTGCCCCCTGATGGTCAGTGCGCTCCCACAGGGGAAGCGCTGCTCAGCCAAAAGCCAGGCTCACGGCTGGCGAGCACAGCGGCGGTGGCGGGAACCTCTCCCGCCTCCACAGCAGCGCTAAGGATGTCCGACTGCCAACTGGGAGCTGGCCTAAGCCATCAGTCAGACATCCCCCAAGGGCTCCCAGACTGCAAGAGGGCGCAGGCCAGGCTGAGGGACCCCACCCCGACTGCACGAATTTTGTGTACCGGGCCTCTAGTGTGTATATATTGCAAAATGATTGCTAAAATGAGTTAGGTTAATGTCCAACACCACACAGTTATAATTTTTTTTCTTATGATGAGAACTTTTAAGATGCCACTCTACTGAAAAACTTTCAAATATACAATATAGTATTGTTAACTATA
>NW_005871275.1:1244373-1257335 GCF_000147115.1 Myotis lucifugus | reverse complement strand
GAGGGTAGTTGGGGGGCAATCAGGCCAGCAGGTGGAGCAGTTAGGGGGTGATCACGCTGGCAGGCAGAAGCGGTTAGGGGCAATCAGGCAGGCAGGCGAGCGGTTAGGAGCCAGCAGTCCTGGATTGTGAGAGGGATGTCCGACTGCCAGTTTAGGCCCGATCATCGGATATCCCCCGAGGGGTCCCAGATTGGAGAGGGTGCAGGCTGGGTTGAGAGAGAGAGAGAGAGACACACACACACACACACACACACACACACCTGTGCATGCATTTCGTGCACCAGGCCTCTAGTAATGTATATAAATAATGAATCACTGTGATGTACACCTGAAATAAGATACTGTATGTTAATTATACAGCAATAAAAATACCAATCCCAAAAGGTTACATGCTATATAATTCCATTTATAGAACACTGTTGAAATGACAAAATTATAGAAATGGAGAGCAAATTACTGATTACCAGTGGTTGGGAGAGAAAGCAAGTTACAAAATGGCAATTTGAGACTGACAGAACTATCTTATGCCTTGATTGTGTTGGCAGGTACACAAGCATAAACAGAACTAAATTCACACACATGTACACACGAGTGCAAATAAAACTAGGGAAAAGTGGAAAAGTGGGTTACTATGTCAATCAATGCTGACTGTAATACTGTATTATAGCTATGAAAGATGTTACCACTGGGAGAAACTGGGTGATGCGACAATATCTCTCTGTATTATTTCTTACAACTGCATGGGATTCTACAATTATCTCAAAATAGAAAGTTAAATTTTTTAAAATCTATAAAAGGTCAAAATAGATGTTAAGTTTTTTTTGGCAATAATTTTTCTTACAGGGTCATTCAAATGAACTTTCATGTAAAGAAGTGTTTTTACTCATTAACTGTATCTTACCTAGACTTATATTAGTACATCCCTCTTTGAGTATTTCTCATAAACCTCTGAGTTCTTCTCATAAAACTTATCAAGACCTAATATTAACTTATGCATATGTTTGTATACCCTACTAGAAGGTAAACTGCACTAGGGCAGAGTTTCGTTTCCTTCAATGTTGTATTCCCATCACCTAGATCACAGCTTGCCATGTTGCAATGCACAATATTAAATGAGTAAAATGAATGGTATTATGAAGTCTATATGTAACCTATATAATAAAAGGCCAAACAGCCGAACGACTGGTGGCTATGACGCGCACTGACCATCAGGGGTCAGATGCTCAACGCAGGAGCTGCCCCCTGGTGATCAGTGTGCAACCACAGGGGGAGCACTGCTCAGCCAGAAGCCAGGCTCTGGTGAGCACAGCAGCAATGGCAGGACCTCTCCTGCCTCCACAGCAGCGCTAAGGATGTCCAACTGCCAGCTGGGAGCGGGCCTAAGCTGTCAGCCCGACATCCCCTGAGGACTCCCAGACTGCGAGAAGGCGCAGGCCAGGCTGAGGGACCGCCCCAAGTGCACTGGGCCTCTAGTTGTCCAATAAAAATGTGTAAACCTATAGAAGCTATCCTAATTGCAAATCCAGTACTCACTTTCCTGTCAGATCATACAAGTTTATGGAAAGAAAAGTGTAATCCTGGCTTAAACAAACAAAAACAGTTTTGCCACAAACATTATACTTTCCAAAGTTATTTTATGAACTTCAGGTTATCCACTGCTTTCTTCCTGTGGTTGGATAGGCAACCACAGTTCAATAATTTATAGCTATTTTACTGGTCTTGAAAGTACAGCTGTCCTTCAGTATTGAAAGGGACTGGTTTCTGAACCCTTGTGGATACAATAACTGAGGACACCCATGTCCCTTATATAGAATACATATAGTCTACGCACACATCCTCCTGTATACTTTGAATCACCTCTAGATTACCTATAAAATACAATGTAAATGCTATATAAATAGTTGTTACACTATATTGTTTGGATAATAATGACAAGAAAAATAGTCTATACATGTTCACTACAGACACAACCGTCATAGGCCTAATTACACAGTGCATGTAAGCAAAAGCGTAACATTTTTTTAAAATATTTTCCATCTGCAGTTGGTTGTATCTGCAGATGCGAAACCTGTAGATAAGGAGGGCCAACTGTATACTCTCAAATATTAGGGGGGGAGGGAGGACTAGGGACATAGATGTACATGTTAATTATAGTTATTAATAATAATATCCAATAACAGCAGCAACTAAGACTGATATTTCACTATGTACCAGGCAATACACACTGATAGTGTCACATGCAATCCCACCAAGTAGGTACTATTTTTACCTCCATTTTTTAAAATGAGAAAAACTTGGGCTTAAGATTAAAAATTTGCCCAAGAGCCTTAACCGGTTTGGCTCAGTGGATAGAGCGTCGGCCTGCGGAGTGAAAGGTCCCAGGTTCGATTCCGGTCAAGGGCATGTACATTGGTTGCGGGCACATACCCAGTAGGGAGTGTGCAGGAGGCGGCTGATCGATGTTTCTCTCTCATCGATGTTTCTAACTATCTCTCTCCCTTCCTCTCTGTAAAAAATCAATAAAATATATATTTTTAAAAAAAATTTGCCCAAGATCACAAAGCTAGTAAGAGAGCCAGAAGTACACTTTAGATGTCTTATATCAAAGCTTCACTACTAACTAAATTAGTAGAACTGAAAACTAAGTTTATTTTGATAAACAAATCTATTGGGTTTCAAATAAAGTAATGTACATAAAATACAAATCGTGGGATAATAAATACTTTAGCTGCTAAAAATTGAGCACGTTATAGATTAAAATTCTAGCCCTGGCCAGTGTGACTCAAGAGTTAGAGCATGGTCCTGCGCACCGAAGGATTGCAGGTCCAATCCCCACCCCCACTGGAGCTCATTTGGGAGGCAACCAATCGATGTGTCTCTCTCACATGGTCACATGTCTCTCTCTCTCTCTCTCTCTCTCTCTCTCCCTCCCCCCCCACACCCCCCCCCATAAAAATCAATGAAAATAAATATCCTCGGTGAGGATTAACAAAATAAACCAAAAGTAGGTTAAAATTCTAGTTGGAAATGTAATTACATCATTAAAATGTTATCAGTAATTCAACTGAACTCAAATAAATCCACAGCTAGGCCTTGGAAGATCCCAAGTCCAAAAGAAATATGAAATAGCAAAAACTTAGAGTAATAAGAAAAAAAAATTTAGAATAACCTTTTAAAAAATAATAAACTGTTATTTCCCAAACAACAATCTTTTTTGTATAAATTGCTACTCTTTTTTTAATATTTTTTTATTATTAAAATAATTTTTTTAATGATTTCAGAGAGGAAGGGAGAGGGGGGAGAGAGATCGAAACATCAATGATGAGAATCATTGACTGGCTGCCTCCTGCCCCACCCCCCACCTTGGGATTGAGGCCTGCAACCTGGAAATGTGCCCTTGAACGGAATCAAAACCGGACCCTTCAGTCTGCAGGCTAATGCTCTATTCACTGAGCCAAACCGACTAGGGCCCAAACAACAAATTTGAATGCCAGAGCATTGCCTGGTCAATATAAGAGCAGGATGGAGTAAGAAAATATAATATTTTATGTACATAAAAAGTAAGCAACAAATGAAACTATGGTTCCTTTACAAGATTGAAGCATCATTTTAAGTAACTGTACTAAGAAAAAGCCTTTGTGCTAGTTTTCCAATGTTTGAAAATAAGGATAAAGTTTTCTCCTGTGTTTACCTCTAAAGTTTTAACAGGATCTGAAACACAAAACAATTCTGCAAATGTGAAGTACTAAAGCAAAGGTCAAAGACTCAAATACCTAGAAGAGCCATGTATATAAAAGTCACCCAGTTGGTTAAGCATGGTCTCATGCAGCAGGATATCACCAGTTCAATTCCTGGTCAGGTCACATACTTAGGTTGCAATTTCGATTCCCCGGTCAGGATGCACACGGAGGTAACCGATATCTATCTATCTATCTATCTCAAATTAATAAACATGTCCTCTGGTGAGGATAAAAAGAAAATTTTCATCCTTTCAAGAAGTAAGGCAAAATGAAGTCTTGCCCCATCAACAGGTCTAACTCCAATACAAGAGTTGCCCTTCAAAGGAAGCCAAAAATCTGTATTTGATTTTTTTTAATGCTGTCAACTAATTCAATTACAATCCACACACATGCAAATTAAAAACAAAAAATACCATAAATATTAGCCACCAAAATGGTTAAAATTATAACACAGTTAATCCAAGTGTTGGGGAGAATGTGGAGCAACTGGAACTCTTATACACTGCTGGAAGGAATGTAAACACGGTATAATCACTTCAAAAAACTGTTTGACAGCAACTACTAAATCTGAACATATGCATAGTTAGTACACCCTATATATACCCAGATATTCCACTTCTAGGTGATCTAACAGAAATGCATATATTTGTTCACCAAAAAACATGTTCAAGAATGTTCAAAGCAAGTATTCTTCTTAACATACAAAACCTGGTAACATTCCATTGACCACCAACAGTAAAATAAGAAAATAAAATGTGGCAGCTCATCCCATATAAGAGAGGAATATGCTAATTAGCTGTTACAGGAGGCGTAAAGACCAAGGGCAACATGACCAGATCTCGGATCAGCGGGGGGTGGGCCAGCGAGGTATAAGTGGGCTGCGGAGAGCTACAGGAGGGGGCAGGGCAGCAAGCAAGCGGGAGGTGGAGAGCTACAAGAGAGGGCAGGGCAACAAGCTATGGGGGGGGGGGGGTTAGGGGGAGGTACAGGAGGGAGGCAGCGACCTACTAGCGCACGAATCCGCGCACAGGGCTACTAGTATAACATAACACTATACAGGAATGAGACTACAGAGGCTATTCCTACATAACACAAATGAATCTCACAAACATGCTGAAAGAAAAAAAAAACCACGAAAAGAGTACAACTACATGACTCCATTCCTTTAAAGTTCAAAAAAAGGATCTATACTGTTAGAATGTAATGTTAGAAATCAGTAGTTACCTTTGGGAAAGGGTAGTAACTGGAATGGGGACAAGAGCAGGATTTATGGGGGTACTGATTATGTCCTTTTTTTTTTTTTTTAATCCTCACCTGAGGATATTTTTCCATTGATTTTTGGAAAGAGTGGAAGAGAGAGGGAGAGACAGAGAGAAACATTGATGTGAAAGAAACACATCGACTGGTTGCCTCCTGCATGAGCCCTGACCAGGACCCAGGCCAAGGAGGAGCCCACAACTGAGGTACATGCCCCTGGCCAGAATCAAACCCAAGACCCTTTGGTCCACAGGCCAACACTCTATCCACTAAGCCAAACTGGCTAGGGCCTTTTTTTTTTTTTAATCTGAATGCTGGTTATTTATTCACTTTGTGAAAACTGCAAGAACTTACAATTTGTAAACTTTTCCCAATATATGAATACTTCAATAAAAATTTTTAAATCACACATACACAAAGATTCCCAAACTATTTCTACAGGCAGATCCAGCTAATCAAAACAGATCAGTTTATGACCTCTCAGCTAAAGAAACACTGTACAATCTTATATTTAAAGAAGAGCAAAAAACAAATAAAAAGCAAAACAAAACTGTTTCAGGGAGGCTACATGATCAGGTCAGCAACTAACATTTAAATTTCTTCTAATAACAATACCTCTTAGAATGTGCCATTTTAATTGCCTCATATCCTTTTTTGTGGAGGGGGATACTGAAAGGCAAGTCTTTTTTTTTTTTGTCTTTTTTTTTTTTTGTATGTTTGTTGTTTTTCATCCATTCCTCATGCACCACCTCCCCTCTGCAGCCATCAGCTTGTTCTCTATTTCTACGAGTCTGTTTCTATTGTTTGTTCATTTGTTTTTTTAGATTCCACATATAAATAAAATCATATGGTATTTGTCTTTCTCTGTTTAACTTATTTCACTTAGCATAATACCCTCTAGGTCCATCCATGTTGTCATAAATGGCAAGATTTCATTCTTTTTTATTGCTCAGTAATATGCCTTTCTATATAACTTATTCTTTATCCATTCACCTATTGATAGATACCTAGGTTACGTCTATATCTTTGCTATTGTAAATAATGCTGCAATGAACACAGGAATACATATATACCTTTTTTAATTAGTATTTTCATTTTCTTCAGATAAATACCCGTAAGTGGAGTGTCTGGGTTGTATGGCAGTTCTACTTTTAACTTTTTGAAGGACCTCCATACTATTTTCCATGGTGGCTACACCATTTTACAGGTATAAGGTGATAACTCACGGTGGCTTTCATTTGCATTTCCCTGATGATTAGAGAGGTTGAGCATCTTTTCATATGTCTGTCATCTATATGTCTTCTTGATAGAACTATCTATTCATGTCCTCTGTTGATTTTTTAATTGGATTGTTTGTATTTTTTATGTTGAGTTGTATGACGTTTTCATATATTTTGGATATTAACCCTTATTAGATATATCACTTGTGAATATATTCCCCCATTCAGTGGGCTGTCTCTTTATTTTATGATTTCTTTCACTGTGCAGAAATTTTTAAGTTTGATGTAGTTCCATTTGTTTATTTTTGCTTTGGTTTCCTTTGCTTAAGGAGATTTATCCAGAAAGATATTATGAAGACCAGTGTCAAGGAGTTTACTACCTACATTTTCTTATAGGAGTTTAACAGTTTCAGGACTTACATTTAAGTTTTTAATCTATTTTGAGTTACTTTTTGTATATGGTGTAAGAGGGTGGTCCAGTTTCATTTTTGTATGTATCTCTGCCACTTTTCTGAACACCACTTACTGAAGAGACTGTCATTTCTCCATTTTATAATCTTGCTTCCTTTGTCATAGATTAATTGACCATATAAGCAAGGTTTACATATGGGTTCTCTATTCTGTTCCAATGACCTATGTATCTGTTTTGTTTTTTTATGCCTTTACTTGTGCGTGTGTGTGTGTGTGTGTGTGTGTGTGTGTGTGTTTCCAACTGAAATCAGTCTCTTATAGGCAGCATATAGAAGGGCCTTGTTTTTTTTTTTTCTTTCTCCATTTAGTTGCCTTAAGTCTTTATACTGAGGCATTTAGTCCATTTACATTTAAAGTAATTACTGATAGGTATGTACTAATTACGATTTTGTTCATTGTTTTTTGGCTGTTTTGTAGTTCTCTGTTCATTTCCTCTTTCCTTTCAGTTTGCTTGTTTTCTTTAGTGTTTTGTTTGGGTTCCTTTCTCTTTATTTTTTTGTGTATTTTTTGTAGGTTTTTGGTTTGTGATTACCATGAGGTTCCTATATATCCATCTATAGCTATAGCAGCCTATTTTAAGGTGACAGGAATTTAAATTCAAACACATTCTAAAAGCATTACATTTTTATTTCCCCCTCCACACTACTGTCTTTGATATCATATTTTAAATCTTTTTGTTTTGTATATCTCTATTTATTACAGTTATAGTTAATCTTCATACTAGCTTTTTTAAGTAGCTGATTCACAAGTACCTATGAAGTACCTGTGAGATTTTTTTTCTTTCATGTATTTTCTTATTTCTGGCCTTTTCTTTTCTGATTAAAGAAAACCTCTAACATTTCTTGTAAAGCCAACTTAGTGGTAATAAACTCCTTTAGTTTTTGTCTGGGCAACTCTTTATCTCTCCTTCAAGTCTGAATGAAACATTTGCTGGGTACAGTCCATTGTAGATTCCTTTCTTTCAGCACTTTAAATATTTCCTACCACTCCCTTCTGGTCATAAAGTTTTTGCTGAGAAATCAGCTATTAGCCTTATGGGGTTTGGGAGAGGATGGAGTTCCTTTGTTTATGAAATGCTGTTTTCTTCTGTGGCTTAAAGATTATCTCTTTATCCTTAACTTTTGTCATTTTAATTACAATATCTTGGTGTGGGCCTCTTTGGGTTCATCTTGTTTGGAACTGTGCTTCCTGGAATTAGATGTCTGCTTCCTTCCCCAGATTAGCAAAGTTTTCAGTCATATTTCCTCAAATATTTTCTCCTCACTTCTTCTGGGATCCCTACAATGCATATGTTAGTGCACTTGATGTTGTCACAGATATTCCTTAAATTATTCTTTTTTCTTATTGCTGTCCTGATTAGGCAATTTCCACAATTCTATCCTCCAAGCAGTAATCTGTTCTTCTGTATTATCCAATCTGCTATCGATTCCTTCTAGTGTATTTTTCATTTTAGTTATTCTTAAGTTGATTGTTTATTAATTTTTTTAACTCTTCTTTGTTGAAGTTCTGAGTTCCCCTATTCTACACGTAATTTTGGTAAGCATACTTATGACTGTTACTTGAAAATTTTTTAATGTTTTCAACCTGGTTGTTTTGGCTCAATGGTTAGAGGATCAGCCCGCGGACTGAAGGGTCTTGGGCTCAATTCCCAGTCAAGGGCACATACCTGGGTTGCAGGCTTGATCCCTGGCTGAGGCAAACAATCATTGTGTCTCTCTCACACTGGTCTCTCTCTCTCCCTCTCCCTCTCTGCCCCCTCCTCCCTCCCTTCCATTCTCTCTAAAAGGAAAATTATGTTTTTATTCATTTTAGAGAGAGGGAGAGGAAAGGAAGCGGGGGGGGGGGGGGGGACGGGACACTGATGTGAGAGAGAAACACTGATCAGTTGCCTCCCATACACAGCCCAACCAGGGATCAAACCCACAACTGGGAATCGAACCGGCAACCTTTTGGTCCATGGGACGATGCTGAACCAACTGAGCTACATGGGCCAGTGCTATTTGAATTCTTTATCAGGCAAATTACTTATCTTTTTTTCATTAGGATTTTTTAAAGATATTTTTACTGATTTCAGAGAGGAAGGAAGAGGGAGAGAGAGAGAAAATCATTGATTGGCTGCCTCCTGCACACCCTGTACTGGGGACCAAGCCCACAACCTGGGCATGTGCCCTGACAGGCAATCGAACCGTGACCACCTGGTTCATAGGTCAATGCTCAACCACTGAGTCACACCAGCCAGGCTATTAGGGTGTTTTTCTTGTTCCTTCGTTTGGAATATATTCCTCTGTCTTCTCATTTTGTTTGACTATCTGTATCTGTTTCAATGAATTAGATAAAATAACTTTCCCAATCTTAAAAAAGTAGACTGTACCAGGTGGTTTTAGCAGGCCAGTTGGAGTAAGAGTGGGCACATGTGATGCCTGAGATGCTTCCTGGCCAGAAAAAGCAGGCTCAGGGCAGGGCAGTCTGGTGTCCATGCACATGTGGTAGCTCCCTTTTGTTCTGGCTATCCACAGCTAGAATGGGGTTTAGGCAAGGCAGACTGGTGTCCCAACACTTCAGTACCCTGCTGATCTGAGTGAGGCAACCTGGTGCACACACTGCAGTGTCCTGTTTGACCCACTGTGTCAATCTCGAGGTGGGATGACCCTATATACACACTCTACAGCACCCTGTTGTAGCTGGTGAAGCTAGTAGCTCCAGGAGTGGCCAGGAAGGCACTACTGCTGCCTTGCAGGTTGGGCAGTGCACCTGAATAGAACTCCTGCTTGCACTATCCAAGTGGAGGGAGAATGTAAACAATGGCATTCACTGGCTTCTCTGATCCTGAAAAGTTACCTCAGATCCCAGAGAGTTCTAACAGTTCCCCAATCCTCTAATCTCAATCTCAATCTCTCAATCTCAATTTGTCTCTCTCTCTCTCTCTCCCTGCCCCCGCCTCTCTCCTTTGGTGTGCAGTAGCTATAGAAGATGTTCAATTGGCCCTCAGTTATCTCTCAGAAAAGACTGTCCTATATATAGGTATAAATTCAGTATGTTCATGGGAGGTGAGCTCATCATCTTCCTAAACTGCCACCTTGGTCCCTCTCTTCCTATTGCCGCACACAGTATAATTATTAAGATACAGTATAACAGCCCTAACCGGTTTGGCTCAATGGATAGAGCGTCGGCCTGCAGACACAAGGGTCCCAGGTTCGATTCCGGTCAGGGGCATATACCTTGGTTTCGGGCACATACCCAGTGGGAGGTGTGCAGGAGGCAGCTGATTGATGTTTCTCTCTCATCGATGTTTCTAACTCTCTATTCCTCTCCCTTCCTCTCTGTAAAAAATCAATAAAATATATTTTTTAAAAAAGATACAGTATAACATATTAAAGATAGAAAGTAAACTAAAAACAATCAATTAATTGCAAAAATTTAAAGCAGTTAGCCATTAAATCAACAATACAATCCTTTTCCCTGATTCCTGAGCAACTTAATACTTACTGATATGAAGCAATTTTCTTACCCATAAGAAGTCACAACCTAGGTACTACTGAGGATTATTAGAATAATAAAAAAAAAAAAAAAGACCTACAGCAAAAAAGAGGAGCCTCAGGTTTTACCCAGTCAAGTTAAAACAAGCCTACTGAATCCAAATACACAATTCAGCTATTTAAGTAAATAACTGTTACATGACTAAATATTAATTTTTAAAGGCTTTCTTAGCATTAACTGCCTGACCTCTCAAGACCCTATAACCCAGGCAATTACATTCCCTTTTTGAGATATGAAGTGATTCCCACACCTTTGAACCATTGCTAGTATTTTTCTCCACCTCCCATCTTCACCTAGCTTTCATGTCCCAAATCCACTACTTCTATGTATTAGAAAACCCTAGAAAGATCAAAGATTAAATCAAAAACCAGCATTTTTAAAGTCACTTTTTTTGTAGGTGACAAAACTACTGTTCATTGCTTACTAAACATTACTCTTAAATAAATTTGAGCCACAATTTACACATCCAGCAGATTTATCTTGAAATTGTAAAGTTTCTTCTCAAAAGTGATAAAATTCCACCAATAAAAACTAATTCTTACAAAACATTTTAAGTTACAAATTAATCTTCTTAGCATATCAACCTTACCAAATATGTCTCCGTTAAAGTCAAGCCCATCCCAGCAAAAGAAATATGACTGGCCAGGCACAGTGGTTGAGCCTGGGCCTAAGAACCAGAAGGTCACGGTTGGATTCCTGATTAGGGCACATGCCCTGGTTGTGGGCTTGATCCCCAATAGGGAGCATGCAGGAGGCAGCACATCAATGATTCTCATCATTGATGTTTATCTCCCCCCCCCCCACCCCGCTTCCTCTCTAAAAGCAATAAAAAAGGAAGGAAGGAAGGAAGGAAGGAAGGAAGGAAGGAAGGAAGGAAGGAAGGAAGGAGAGAGAGAGAGAGAGAGAGAGAGAGAGAGAGAGAGAGAAAGAAAGAGGAAGGAAGGAAGGAAGGAAGGAAGAAAGAAAGAAAGAAGGAAGAGAGAGAAAAAAAGGAAAGAAACAATCTCTCTGCTCCACACACACACACACACACACATCTCTGGGAAGACACTACTCCTTATAGAGCAAATAAGTGCTACAAGAACAGGTTCATTTGCAGGCTTACAAAAAAAGACAAAAATGTTCTGACATCCAAGTTACCTATCAAATTATTTTAAGATCTGCCCTGACCGCTTTGGCTCAGTGGATAGAGCATAGGCCTGCGGACTCAAGGGTCCCAGGTTCTATTCGGATCAAGGGCATGTACCTTGGTTGCGGGCACATCCCCAGTAGGGAGTGTGCAGGAGGCAGCTGATCGATGTTTCTCTCTCATCGGTGTTTCTGACTCTCTATCCCTCTCCCTTCCTCTCTGTAAAAAATCAATAAAATATTTTTTTTAAATGTCAGCTATTTAAAAAAAATTATTTTAAGATCCAAAAACTGTATAGAAATGCCAAAAAAAAGTAGGACTTTCCCATTTGGTTTAGAAATGCTCAATATATTCAGAAAGAGAAAAGGAAAGTCTGACACCTGTTCTACTTTTTCCTTTAGAGCAACATTCTGTAAAATAGATTACACTTAAACACTTATTATAATTCTAAATTCTACTCACTAACTAAAAAGGTTCGTACGTCCAGAGAGAATAACAAATGTTTTAAAAGACGTACATGCCTCAAAACTTCTGCACCCAAGAGCTCACTCACTCACTCTCTCTCTCTCTCTCTCTCTCTCTCTCTCTCTCACACACACACACACACACACACACACACACACACACACACACGTTCCCTACACAAGACATGCTTTCAAGGCTCCACGCTGAGAGTTCACTGGATACAAAGTTGTAGAAGACATAACCCCCTACTGACACCCAGCAAACTTGCTCCAAAAACTATGTTGAAATGCAAGTCTTGTGAAATTCCTACTCTACATTCTCAACTAAACCTAAACACACTAAGAGCTGCTGTTTATTCACTCCCAATCCCTCGAAAGCATTTTCTGCCTGGGAAACTTTTCTCCCATAAGCCTTAGACAAACTTTTCCGAGCTTTCAACCTCCTCCAGGAAGCCTTAACCCCGCCCCACTTCCTACACACCCACTAGGGAACCTCAACCCTCTGCAGACACCGCTCCACACGGGCACGCAAAACACAGGTGCCTGCAAACCCAGCCCCTTTCCACACACCCCGGAAACGACACCCCCCTTCTCACACACCGCACGCCAAAGCCGATCCCCCTTCTCCCCCGCCCCCACCCACACACCCCCAGTCCACCCACCCAGGTTCCCGGGAACCCAGCCGCCCCTCACTCCTCGGCTCCCCGAGGCCGTGGGAAGGGGAAGCAGGAAGCAGGCAGGAAGCAGCAGGCCTAACCTAGGCCTCTCGGACCGCCTAGGGAGGCAGGGGGAGGACCCGCGGGCCAGGCTCATCCGCAGGGCCTCATCCGGCCTCACCCGGCCCCGCGGGCCCTAGGCCTTCCGTCCG
This sequence comes from Myotis lucifugus, assembly GCF_000147115.1. NCBI lineage: Eukaryota > Metazoa > Chordata > Mammalia > Chiroptera > Vespertilionidae > Myotis > Myotis lucifugus. The sequence goes on along the minus strand of NW_005871275.1, from coordinate 1,244,649 downwards.
CCGCCACCCTCCCGGCCCGGACCACACTCACTTGCCAGCCGCGGTCCATCGAGTCCTCCGCCGCCGCCGCCAGCTGCGGCTCCTGCCCCCGGGGCCCCCAGGTCCGGCTTCTTGGACCCCGGGGGCGGCCCGGCCCCCCCGCCCGGGACCGCTCCGGGCGGAAAGCCTGCCTCGGGCGCGCCCGCCAGCGCCAGGGGGACGCTGTTGCTATGGAGGCCGAGGCCCGCGGCCGCCCCGGCGGGGTCCTCGTGCAGAACTAACACTCTTCCCGTAAAA
>NW_005871275.1:1191665-1244273 GCF_000147115.1 Myotis lucifugus | reverse complement strand
ACCCCTCTGGAGCTCCTTGACCTCAGTATGAATAACATAGTTTGCGTGTCGCGCAAGAAAATGAGGCTGTAGAGCTGTCTCTGAATTTCGCCTCTCCCCCTCTTCTCCCACTCTCTCCGGCGGCTCCCAATTGACGAACGTGTCCAAAGGCCGGGTTTATACTCTTGCGCGATTCGAAAACAGGACCTGCCAGTCCCGCGACTGACACTGTATACACTGCGCCAAACCAGTTAGGGCATGATGACACTTATTTTGTACCCTTACACAAGTTGTTTGCTTTTTGAATACCCTCCTCTCTTTTCTTATAAAAGAATCGCACGCGAATGCAAGTCCCGCTTCGTTAAGCTTGCCTTCCCGTTGATCCTGCAATAGTAGAAAGGAGGGAGGACCGGGTAGGAGGTCGCGGAGGGGAGTGGGAGTTGGGATTCTCTCACTCACTCTCTCGTTCTCTTGTCTTAAAGGGGCCGTGCGGGACGACGGGGTGGGCGCGAGGGCCCAGGCAGGGATTTCGAGGGCGCAGGCTAGGGGAGGGGGAGCGGCAGCCGCGAACAGGTGGGGAGGGCGGAGGTGCCGGTTTATTTTTAAATTCTGCCTCCACTCGCTCTCTCGCGCTCTGGTTCCTCCGAGTTGTTTATTCCATTTTCCTCTTCCTGAGACGTCCGTCGGCGCTGCGCATGCGCGGCGAGGCGCGGGGCCTTGTGGGTAGCGGGAACGCGAGGGGAAGCCCAGCCAGGCGTCCGGCCGCCGGGCGTCCGCGAGCCTGCGTCAGAGAGACGGGCGGTCCGCAATGGCGTTCCCGCACGCTCCTCCGGCTGGGGACGTTCTCACGAGACGAACTGTTTTGTACATCCTCTTACTTGCAAAGCCAGATGTTGTTTTTTGATGGAAAGGACAAAGTATCTGAAAAACCGCGCTTGGCGGGTCCGCACCTGGAGACGGAGCCCACGCCCTTGCTTCATTTGAAGAATAGTTTTATCCTGTTTGCCATACTTCCTCTTTTTTCACCACCCTACTTTTTTTCCTTCCCCTTGAAGGTGATGACAACTACATGCCTGATTAAATTCTGGCGTTCTATTAAAAAAAAAAAAAAAAAAGACTGAACCTAAAAAAGGTTGATTTAGGCAAACCCCCTGCTCGGTGCTGCACCTGTTTTCTCTGAATTTATGAATTTATGTTCCTGAAAGGCTTCAGTAAAATATGAAAAATGAGATGCTTCCTGGTGACAACACTGTCTAGGCAGCAACGGAAGGTTTCATTTATAAATATATTAGGGTGTTTTTTTTTTTCAGCCTAGCCTTGATTTGAAATTCATTTTATAAAAGATAATTTTTCCCCATCAGAACTCTCTGATGTTTTGCTCTGCTATATTAAAAAGTTTTCAGGACTTGTAAAGAATTGCTATGAAGGGAAAAGTAATTTTAGCATTTTAATTTTTCTTCTCTGTAAAAGATTTTCTCAAAAAGCAGTATGGCAGTTATTAAGGGGGACGGGGGATGTTTGCTGGTAGTACTTAAGGAATTGTGGCAAACAGAAGAGATCACGAACAGATACAAACAAGTGTGCCACACGGCAAAAAAGGGGAAAAGTGGATTCCATAGACCACAAACTGGTAAGCCTGGTGATGTTCCTTAGCTAACTTTGAAAATAATTACATTGTATTATGTCTTTGTTTTAAAACATTTTCCCATATTTATTTATTCACCATATTTATTAATGCCTATTACATGTACAAGGAACTGTGCTAGGAGCTAGGGAAGTAAAAGTAAACAAGATGCAGTCTTGTCTGTGTTAAATGTTTTTTTATCCTCAGAGGCAGAAAGTACACGGGCAATTATAAACCAGTGTCTTAAGTGCTAACCTTATCACACTGGCTGTTAGGGGATCTTACAGATGTTATACTTCATGGAGAAAGTTGATACCTTAAGAGTAGGAGTTGAGAACATCTACTTTTAATTCAGAGAGAGCTGAGTTTGTAACCTAGTACTTACAATAGCTGTGTTATGCTGGATAAGTTGCTTCATTTTTCTATGCTGTAAAGCAGATAAGAATAGTACCTACTTCATAAAGTATAAAGGAATGTATTTAAAGTATCCCATGCTTAGTAATAAGTATGTTGCACCTATTGCTATTAGTAATATCACGGCTAGTATTAATCAACCTAAGAGAATGCAAGAAAGAGCATTCCAGGCAAAACAAACAGCTTGTACAAAAGGCCCTGAGGAGAAAGAAAGATTAGACTGTTAGAATAGTGATCATGCAGGATTGAGCAGGGACCATATTACAGAAGTCCTTATAAAGCATGTTAAAGGATTAGGTTTTTTTCTTGAGGGCAATAGAAAGTTATTAAAGGGTTTTAAAAAGTCAAGTAATGACATTATCAGATGTCCCTTTAGAAAATAGCATTTTGATCCATCTAAGAACCCTATGAGGAAAGTAAAGAAGGTGGGTTACCACCATTTTGTCGTCGATGAACAAACTAAAACCTGGAGTTACACAAAATTAGCAACTGTAAATTGCAAAGCCAGAACTTAAACTCAGAACTTCCAATTACAAAATATGTGCTTTTTCCATTCATTACACATTTCTAAGTGAAAGTATATGTCTATTGATGCTTAGAAAGTGGTGTCTTATGGAGAGACAACAGAGGTTCATTAAGTTCATGCCAAATTAAGCATGTCATTCAAATCTTTATTGAGAATCTACTATATACTATGTACCAGTCAAGTTCTGTTCTAGACTCTAATATACAAAAATGTGTAAGATACAGTCTGTCATCAAGAATTACTGGGAATCATGAGGGAAACGCCTAAGATAAGTAACTCATCCCTAAAAACCATGTTTGACAAAGTCTTCCATTAAATCCGGTGAACAAGATGAGAGAAAGTAGACTGAGATACTAGAGCTAGGTGACTTCAGTACTCTGATTAGTCATTATCAACGTGCTGATAAAGCTAGCTTTGGAGCTCCTTAAACAATATCCATAGAGCATTGATAAATTGGTATATTTCAACATGGTCTTTACAATCTTCCTTTGGACACTGTCCTTACCTATTTTTATGGGGTGAAAAATGGTATCTACTGCCTAGATGAAGAAATATATAGCATATTTAGTATGTTGCAAAAACAGTGGGCATAAATAATTCAATAAGTGACAGGTTAGGATTTGTAAATCTCCATCAGCTGGAAAAATTGGCCACTGCTAACGAACAAAACCTGAATTAAATTGGGGGAAACAGAGCAAACAGTCACTTATTTTGTTATTAATCCTCGCCCGAGGATAATTTTCCATTGATTTTTAGAGAGTGGAAGAGAGAGGGAAAGACAGAAACATCAGTGTGAGAGAAACACTTTGATTGGTTGCCTCCTGCAGGAGTCCCTACCAGAGCCTGGGATGGGAAAGAGCTGCAACCAAGGCATGTGCCCTTGATCAGAACCCGGGACCCTTTAGTCCGAAGGCGGACGCTCTATCCATTGAGCCAAACCAGCTAGAGCCAAACAGTCACTTTAATATGTTGTTGATGATACAATCTCTTATCCCACCCCACCCCAGGCAAGTTAGCAGTGTTTTTTCAAAAGCCCTTTAAAATGTACATTGCCCCTCTCAAAAAAAATAAAATGTACGTTGCCTTTGAAATATTATTATTCTATTTAAATAATTCCTAAAAAAAAAATAAATATAGGTGTAATGCTCCAATGTGCTCAATGCAAAAGAGAAAAAGTTGTGAACAATCTAAATTCTGAAACCAAGGGGAATGGTTAAATAATGGACTATCCACTTGTCATATTATGCAGTATTAAAAAAAGCATCAAGCCTAGCCAGAGTAGCTCAGTGGTTAAGTATCGACCTATGAACCAGGAGGTCACAGTTCGATTCCTGGTAAAGGCATATGCCCGGGTTGCAGGCTTGATCCCCTGTGTGGGCTGTGCAGGGGGCAGCTGATTAATGATTCTCTCTCATCGATATTTCTATCTCTCTCCCCCTCTCTGTTCCTCTCTGAAATCAATAAAAATATATTTTTTTAAATGATAGCATTGAAAATGTACAACAATGCTTATGACACATTGTCAATATTTAACAACAAAAAATTATATATGCTGCATTGTTATAGTGATGTAAACAATTTAAAAAATAAAGATTAAAGTAACTGCCTCAAAACATTGTGTTTTTACTAAGATGGGAAAATAGAGTAGATTTTCCTATACTTCCCAAATTTGTATCATAAATATATTTCTATAATAGAAAATAAGCATTAAAATTTCTGTAACTTAATCTTAACCTTTTAATTCTGAGGAGTACATGGATGTATATTAAATTGTTCTCTGTATTTTGGAGTCTTTTTTCAAATAAATTAATTTTATGAATACAATTGGACACTCATTATTGGCATTTCTTCAAATTTTCATAGTCCAGTGTTTCTTAAGATATATTTCATGGAAGACAGTTCAACAGTATGTTAATTGTTACTACACAAAGAAAAACGTCTTATTGTTGAGAATGTTTGGGAAACATTGAAGTAAATAACTTTATTTACTTCAAGTTTTTTTCTACCCTTTAATACCCTTTTTTTCTACCCATGATGTGTTGTAATTCTCTAAAAGCAGGAGATAATATGCAGAATTTACAAAAAACATTTTGCCACAGGACACTGTTTTCTCTAGTCACCTTGAGGAGTTAGTGTTCCTGGATTTTTGAGAAACACTATCCTAGTCACATGCCTTCTCATTTTCCTGTTATAACCTACTTCAAAATTGTCCACATTTTAAAAAATATATTTTTATTGATTTCAGAAAGGAAGGGAGAGGGACAGAGAGATAGAAACATCAATGATGAGAGAGAGAACCATTGATTGGCTGCCCCCTGCACACCGCACACTGGGGATCAAGCCTGCAAACAAGGCATGCACCCTGACCAGGAATCAAACCATGACCTCCTAGTTTATAGGTCAATGCTCAACCACTGAGCCACACCCACCAGGCTGTTCACATTTTTAAATTGATTTTAGAGGGAGAGAGGTAGGGAAACATTGATTTGTTTTTCCACTTATTTATGCATTCATTGGTTGAGTCTTGTATGTGCCCTGACCAGGGATTGAACCCACAATCTTGGTGTATCCAAGGCGACACTCTAACCAACGGAGCTACCCTGCCAGGACTGTCTGCATTCTTGAATCCACCCCATTCCAACCCTTCTAACTTGTTTTCTAGTTTATACATCTATTTTAAAACAAAAAACAAAACACTGTCCTAGCTTATTAGAACACGAGCCCATTCTATCTAGAACTAACCTTTTCTCTCATGCTCTGAACCTCCCCTAACATTTCCTCAGGAATCTAGTCATTTTTCATCTTATCTTTTCTGACTCTTCTTTAAGTATATGTGCTGCTGAAGGGAGCGCTCTGACTCGCCTTTTAGTACATGAATATGAAAAGTCTCATATTTAAATAAATTTTAAGGCAGTCATTCTATTGTGAACCTTCCCTAGCCTGTTTGACCTGCAGACTGAAGGGTCCCGGGTTTGATTCCGCTGAAGGTTACATACCTCAGTTGTAGGCTCGATCCCCCACCCTGGTCGGGGCATGTGTGGGAGGCCACTAATCCATGTGTTTCTCTCACATCGATGTTTCTCTTTGTCCCTCCCCTTCCCACTCTCTCTAAAAAATCAATGGAAAAAATATCCTCGAGTGAAGATTCACACAAAAAAAAAAAGAAAGAAAGAAAAATCCCAGGAACAAACTGCTGGTAGGAGGGCTAACTGATATAGCCACTTTGGAGGGCAATTGGTAACATGTATAAAATTTTTAAATATTCATGCCTTATTACCCAACAGTTCCACTCTTGGTATCTACTCTAGACGAACACTTGTGCACAAGGAGGCATGCATAACAATGTTCGTTTGAGACATTGTTGATAATCAAATAACCTAAATGTTCATAGAGAGATGGAATTATATGTGCCATTATTCTCTAAGATTTATTGTTGAATAAAAAAGGCATGATGCTGCCTGGTCAGTGTGGCTGTGGCTCAGTGTTTGAACCACCCATGCATGAACCTGGAGGTCAATTCCCAGTCAGGGCCCATGCCCAGGTTAGGGGTGGTACAGGAGGCAGCTGATAGATGATTATCTCTCATCATTGATATTTCTATCTCTCCCTCTACCTTCCTCTCTCTGAAATCAATAAAAACATTTTTAAAAAACGGTATGATGCAGATAAAAATTAGTCTCTTCTCACATTTTGTATCTCCTAAAAACATTTTGTAGGCAACTGCCTACCTCTGTAATAGAGTTGTATCTTTAGATAGGGTTCATTCTTGACTATTCTAAACTAAAAATAAATCTTCAGTCAACTCTAAGTCACTCTTATGCTAATGAAGGTTACATCCAAACCTGCAAATAATCCATCAATTATATTTTGTTATATACTTTATTGATTTTTTACAGAGAGGAAGGGAGAGGGATAGAGAGTCAGAAACATCGATGAGTGAGAAACATTGATCAGCTGCCTCCTGCACACTCCCTACTGGGGATGTGCCCGCAACTAAGGTACATGCCCTTGACCGGAATCGAACCTGGGACCCTTGAGTCCGCAAGCCGACGCTCTATCCACTGAGCCAAACCGGTCAGGGCTCCATCAATTATATTTATTTTGGGATATAGTGTGAGAAATTATTTTTTGTCTGGGTGGCCTCCAGCAACATTCCCCTAGCAACAGATTGCTAAAAGCTAACGTTAGTATTCATTTGTATTAAGTACCAATAATTGGGAAGAAACCTTCACATTTTCTCAATGATTCATTATTGTGTTAGTGACAGTAACCTGAGTTTAAAAATTCTTCCCCAAGGTAAGCCTAGAGTGGAAATGACGTGTGGATAAGTGAGGGTTGACTATTTTCAAATCCCAGAAATGAAGTTTAAAACTGTTTTTATATATATTTATTGTATATTCATAAAGTTCTATGTCATCTTATGCTCTAAGTTCTGCTCTAAAATTCTATATACGGTTATTTGCAGCTGCCTAGTGTTAATCTTGTTTTTGGGGGGGGAGTTGTTTTTGTTTTCTTTAATCCTCACCCAAAGATATTTTTCCATTGATTTTAGAGCGAGTGGAAGATAAAGGGAAAGACAGAGAGAAATATCAATGTGAGAAAAACACATCGATTGGTTGCCTCCTGCACACGCCCTGACCAGGGCCCAAGAGAGGGAGGAGCCTGTAACCGAGGTGCATGCCCTTGACCCGAATCCAACAAATCCAACGCAGGTCCCTTCTGTCTGCAGGCCGACCACTGAGCCAAACCAGCTAGGGCTGACAAATTTTGGCTGCACCAAAAACAAAAACCTTCCTGTTTGTGGTAATTATAAATAAATTATGTTGAAAGATTGTTTAGTGTATGGGTGACACTCTGCTAGACAAGATAGTCTTTTAGCACCGTAATACTTATATCCTTGTATATATTGTACAGATTGTTCATTCAGTCTTTGTGGTAGTAAAAGTAATGTGCTACCTTAAAGTTTCCAAAGGACTTAAAGAGTCTCATTCTTTTAAATTCCTTTGAGATTATATAATTTTAATATTACTAGGTGTATTGGTTAATAATGTGGATTTTGTAATCAAAGAAAACACAATAATTTCAAGAGAAACGTCAAAAGTGCTTTATTCAAAGTAATGTCCATCGCTAGCTACACATTTCCCCCATCTTTCAGGTTATTTGTGGATACTGTCCCAATAGAACTTTTCTTGTTTTGAGGCAAACCACTTAGAGACCCAATTTTCCACTTCTTCGTACGTTTTGAAGTGCTGCTCAGAAAGTGCATGTGCCATCGATCCGAACAAGTGGTCATCTGAAGGAGCAAGGTCTGGTGAATGCAGCAGGTGGGTTAATACTTCCCAGGCAAGACCTTTTGACGTGTCTTTAACTGGTTTTGAAGTGTGTGATGGTGCGTCATCATGAAGCAAAATTACTTTGCCATGTTTTCTGGCACATTCTGGTCGTTTCACGATCTAAACATGGTTCAAATTGATTATTTGTTGTTGGTAGCGATCAGTATTAATGGTTTCACCTCGTTTTAGAAGCTCATAATACACCACACTTTCCTGATCCCACCAAACGCAGAGCATTGTCTTCTTTCCGAAGCGATTTGGCCTTGCAGTCGATGTTGATGATTGACCTGGATCAACCCATGATTTTGTGCGTTTGGGATTCTCAAAATCCACTTTTCATCACCAGTCAAAATTCGATGCAAAAAGACTTTCTTTCGTGTCATTGAAGCAACATTTTACTGATGACTTTTCGGTTTTCCATTTGTCTTTCGTTCAGTTGATGTGGCACCCATTTTCCTTCAAAATCTTTCCCATTGCTTGTAAACGATTGGAAATTGTTTACTGAGCAACATTTAATCTTTCTGCAAGTTGTTTTTGAGTTTGACACGCATCTTCATCCAATAATGCTTGTAATTGTTGGTCTTCAAACTTTTTTGGTTGACCTGGATGTTCTTTGTCTTTCACATTGAAATCATCACTTTTAAAGCATTTAAACCAGCGTTCACAAGTATCTTGAGATGGAGCATGTTCACCATAAGCTTCCCGAAGTATTCAGCAGTACTTTTCTTCAAAATAATGAATTAAAACTTCCCGCAAATGCTCTTTTTTGGCACAAAATTCGACATTTTTAAGTGTAAAAATATCTATGATGTTACCACCTTCAGAAAATTTGACATATGAAGTTTTGAAGCTTATTGTCAATACAACAGAATAGCATACATATCAAATCATATATATACCAACATATGTGTAACTCCATCTATTGACAAAAATCCGCATTATTAACCAGTAAACCTAGTAATTGTACTTTGGAAATAACCCTGATAATCAAGTATATCGTTGTTATTCTCCCATACAGTTACCACCAACCTTACAGGAGTACCTGTAACTTAGCAAAGCCCACTGCCACCATTTCTGTTGGTTAAGCATGCTACTCCAGAAAACCACTTTAATATTTCCACTATGTGTAATATGCTGTAATATTATATTTTATAATATAATTTTAAATCTGATAGTTCAATATAGTTCAGCATTAATAATTGATTTTACTATTTCAAAGATCATATATTTGTTTCAGTGCAGATTTTCTAGTTTATACTCTTTGATGAAAAGCTTTAAATCAGAAGACTTACTGAAAAAAATGTATTAAAGCAATACATACTAATAAAATATGTATTAATACATAAAAATATGTATTAATAAGATATGCCATTAGTAAAATTAAAATGATGCTCCTGGAAGCAAAAAATGTCTTTTACAGTCTGTTAAGGACTTCACATTACCTAGTATAGAGCAAGGGTCTGGGTAATACAGTTTATTTAGGATTTTTGAAGTTTGCTTAAATGCAAGCAAAACTCAATCATGAAGGCATCCTGGTGCCCTGTACATGTACTCAGCAGTTCCCTGCTAAAGACTGGCGTACTCAGCCTGCCACTGGAGACTGGGCTGCAGCTCCCACTGCACAGGCCACTGAATGGGTAGGAACAACCATTGACTGGTCTTAAGCTGTCCAACAGACCCTTAAATAGGAAATGGAATAAAGAATGGTGGAAAATAAACATTTTCTTATTTTAAAAAACAACAACTTTCAGGTTAGATTAAGGAAAAAAGGCTATATTGTATCAAGATTCAATCAGAGAAGCACAACTACTATGAGTGGTATCTGTGCAGCAGCACTGGTGTCTGCATCTGGTGCAGAGCTGGGTTGGCCTATTCAATAATGTAGAAGGAGTGCTGGATGTGAATAGGAATAGGACAAACTGGAGCTTAAAAGGACAACTGGAGCTGTTTAGGATGAACTGGAACCCCCATCTGTTTCTCACTGAGTTCAGTGGTTGTCATGGTGTTGCACATGCACTTGGCCCAGGCATCATAAAAGCTGAAAGAAACTGAAGCAACTTCAGGTCCTGGTGCTTCCCCACACCAATAAGGGCAGCTTGCAGATAAGTGGCCTTAATGCCTGGTGCCCTCCACCTTCCAGATTACATGCACATTCCTCTTGTGCTCAGGATTAATTAAGAACCATATGGGAAATAAATTATGCTAACTACAACTTCCAGTTTAGCTAATTTGACATAGTCCATGACTTGTCAACTTGGTGTCTCTGCATGCTTTTTCTTTAAATATTTTAACTTGAAAATAAAGATGATAGCAAAGTATGGTTCCAGCTAGGTTAATCTTAAGTTAATCTTCATAAACTTAAAACAAGAAACCCGGGGGCGGGGGGTGTGTGGGGGAGCAATGGGCGGATAAGGCCACATATGTAATACCTTAATCAATAAAGGAAAAAAAAACAGCCAAAACCGGTTTGGCTCAGTGGATAGAGCGTTGGCCTGCGGACTGGTTCGATTCCGGTCAAGGGCATGTACCTGGGTTGCGGGCACATCCCCAGTAGAGATGTGCAGGAGGCAGCTGATCAATGTTTCTCTCTCATCGATTTTTCTAACTCTCTATCTCTCTCCCTTCCTCTCTGTAAAAAATCAATAAAACATTTAAAAAAAAAAAAGAAAAGAAACCCTACGCCCAAGAAGGATGTAAAGTTTCTTTGTCCATGTTTGGGTGATATTCACTCCTGATGGAATTACTCTTCTATTGATATCCTGTAACTTACTATTAACACAAATTGTGTTAAATTGTAGGGGAATCAGAGAGGAGAGGAAAAGGTTGTTTAATATACACAAAGTTATTCAAATCAAAAGAAGAAATTGTTATTCCAACTCTGTTTCTTCAACTTAATCACATAGTCATGGCTGTTTATATTACTACCTTCTTGCCCTGGCCAGTGTGGCTCAGTGGTTGCAGTGTTGTCAGGTACACCAAAAGGTGGCGAGTTCAATTACCAGTCAGGGTACAGATCCAGGTTGTGGGTTCAATCCCCAGTCAGGGCACCTGCAGGAGGCAATGGATCAATGTTTCTCTCTCTCTTTCTCTTTCTCTCCCTCCCTTTCTTTCTTTAAAATCAATTAAATGGCCTGGTTATGATTCAATTCCCAGTCAGGGCACATGCCCAGGTTGTGGGCTCGATTCCCAGTATTGGGGGTACAGGAGGCAGCCAATTGATTATCCTCTCCATCATTGATGTTTCTATCTATCTCTCCCTCTCTTCTCTGAAATCAATAAAAAGAATTTCTAAAAAATCAATTAAAAAAAATACACACACACACACACACACACACACACACAACTACCTTCTTCCACTACCCATTCCTTCCATATTCCTCTGGCATCAGCAAGCACCCTTGGCTGTCTGTGATTCCTTATCTGTTGAGGTGACCCAAACCTTAATTCCTGAGGAGGGTGAATTTTTAGCAGTCCTGCCAGTATTAGGTAGTTGTAGTTTGCTCTTGACTTTAATCACTGAGCAGGGGAGTACTATGAAATGCCCCAGTGTATCTCCTGCATTCCAGACACACTCCCTACTTGTTTGTGTAGTAGCAATGCCATTTTCTCTTGATAGTTAGAATCAGTCCCCCGAGCTACTACAATAATTCCCTTCTTTGATTTACAAGCATGAAAAGCTAAATATAGCCAGATTCAGCCTCAACCCCTAATTCAAAATATCTGTTAACATGTGCCCTGACAGTGGAAACAGTAATTAATATCTTTAAACTTAATCAGATCAGAGAACTAAATCCAAATACTGTAATCCAAAACAATACAGCTGATCAATCCATAAGATTCCATTCCACTGCTGCTTGTCAAACCACTCAAAACTTAGTGGCTGAAAACCGTAGCAGTCATTGATTTCTCCTCATAATTCATAATTTTGGTAGTATTTGTCAGGAATGACTCATCTCTGCCCCATGTCATCAGCTGAGACAGCTTGTCTGGGAGCTGGGGATTCACTTTCAATATATCTCACCCACCTGGCTGGCAAGTTGAAGCTAGTTGTCATATGGGAACCCACCCAAGACTATGGGCCAAGTGTCTCCACGCTGCTCCACCTGATCTTCAATATAGGCTGCTTGGGCTTCCTCACAGCCTGGTGGCTGGGTTCTCAGAGTATGTATCTGATGTGCATCAGGCAGAAACTTCATGGTCTTTTCTAACTGAGCCTAGGGAGTCACACAGCATCACTTCCACTACAGTCTAATCATGAAAGCAGGTGGGGAAAGCTGATGAGAAGGTCATTTCTATGAGCATGTGGGATGGGAGATATTGTTGAAGCCATCTTTGGGAAATATAATATGCTAATTTAAAAATCAGGACTCAAAAATTTGCAAGTAAAAGGATGGTAAAATATGTATAAGAACATGGCAAGAAGCACTTCCAAAGATAAAGCAGGACATTTCATATTGAGAGTTAAAGTCACCAAGAAGATTTAATAGTTCCAATCAATCTGCAGGCAGAGGCAGGTCTATGGAGGCTTCAGTCTTTGCCTCATCTAATTAGTCAGAAACGGCATTTGGATCGGTGCCGAAGACACCACTCTAGACTGCACAGGGAGGCAAACACCAGAGAGACATCACCTGCACCCCCCCTTCCCCCCACCACCACCACCACCAAAGACACCATCCCGGACCACTCTGTGAAACAAAAGCCAGAGGGACCCCAAGTATCTGCAGCTGGCACCTGAGGGGCCAGATCTGTGGGGGAAGGGAGTACAGCTCAGACCAAGGATAATCAAGGTGTGAGACTCAAAGCAGACCCAACCTCTGGGCTAAGGAATCCCCAACCATTGGACAACTAGGGACTTCAACCTCTCAGACCGTAATCAAGTTGCCCAGGGCCAGAAAGGGACAGTGACTCATATGCACGTGCACTAGAGAAGCTCCCAGGAAACCCAGGATAGACACCCCAAGGAATCACATTCAACAACATCAGAGCAAAATCCAGTGAGCCCCACTTGACCCCAAAGCACTTGTATAACAGCTGGCATTATAGCACTGGAGTTGAACCTCACTGGCAGCATGTTGGAGGGGAGATCCCTCCCACAAACAGGACATCAAAAATCAAGTTACAATTACAATAGGAGAGCCCAAATAACTCACACAAGAGACATTCCTAGAGTAGCCAGCTCAGATGAACAAAGAGACTGCACCACTGGACCTCTCAAGACACTTTCTACATAAGGCCATCCCACAAATACTGGGAGGCATAACAGTTTTATCTAATACATTGAAGCAAATACAAAGATATAGCTAGAATGGGGAGACAAAGAAACCCCAAATGAGAGAAAAGAATGAATCTCCAGGAAAAATAAACAAAAACAAAAAAACACTAAATGAAATAAAGGCAAGCAACCTATCAGACATTGAGTTCAAAGCAACGGTTATAAAGATACTTAAGGATCTTAGTGAAAATTACAAGAGCATGAAAAGGGAAACAGAAGCCATGAACAAGAACAAATGAAGAATGATATATCTGACATCAAGAACACACTGGAGATATTAAAAGTAATTTGGATGAAACAGAGGATCAAATCAGCAATTTGGAAGACAAGATAAAAAGAAATACCTAATTACAGCATGAAATAGAAAAAGCAGGAAAATGGCTTAAGGGAGCTCTGGGACAACATGAATTATAACAACATCCTCATTATAGGGATACCAGAAGGGGAAGAGGGTGAGCAAGGAACAAAGAACCTGTTTAAAGAAATAATGACAGAAAATTTCCCCAGCTTGGTGAAGGAAAATGTCACACAAGTTCAGGAGGCACAGGGAATCCCAATCAGGATGAACCCAAAAAGACCCACACCTAGACACATCACAATTAAATGGCAAATGTTAAAGACAAAGAAAAAATTCTTAAAGGCAGCAAGAGAGAGACAGTAGATTACCTACAAAGGAACTCCCATTAGAATGTCAGCTGACTTCTCAATAGAAACACTTCAGGCCAGAAGGGTGTGGCATGGAGTACTCAAAGTTATGAAATGCAAGGGTCTAAATCCAAGACTATTGTATCCAGCAATGCTATCATTTAAAATCTAAGGTAAATAAAAAGCTTTCCAGACAAAAAAAGGTTAAAGGAGTACATTACCACCAAACTGGCAATTCAAGAAATGTTAAATGGACTTCTTTAAGAAGAAGAAAAGAAGAGAGAGAGAGAGAGAGAGAGAGAGAGAGAGAGAGAGAGAGGATCATAGGCATAAAGGAAATAAAAATGGCAATAAATAAATACTTAAGAATAATAACCTTAAATGTAAATGAATTAAATACTCCAGTCAAAAGACATAGGGTGGCTGGATGGATAAGAAAACATGACCTATATATATGCTGTCTACAAGAGACCCACTTCAGAACAAAAGATACACACAGACTGAGAGTGAAGGCATGGAAAAATATATTCCATGCAAATGGAAAGGGAAAAAAAGCTGGGTAATAATACTCATATCAGACAAAATAGACTTCAAAACAAAGGCCATAACAAGAGACAAAGGCCATTTCATAATACTAAAGGGAATGACTCAACAAGAAAATGTAACCCTTGTAAACATATATGCACCCTATATAGGAGCACCCAAGTACTTAAAAAAAAACTCTTGATGGACTTTAAGGGAGAGATTGATAGCAATACAGTCATAGTGGGGGATTTTAACACCTCACTAACATCACTGGATAAATCTTTCAGACAAAAAATAAACAAGGAAACAGAGGCCATAAATGAGATGCTAGATCAGAAGGATCTAACCGATATTTACAGAAAATTTCACTCCAAACCAACAGAATATACATTCTTTTCAAGTGCACATGGAACATTCTCAAAGATAAACCACATGTTATGGCACAAAACAAGTCTATACAAATTCTGGAAGGTTGATATAATACCAAGCATCATCTCAGATCACAGTGGCATGAAGTTAGAAATCAACTACAATAAAAAAACTAAAAAACACTCAAATACATGGAGGCTAAATATCATGTTATTAAACAATGAATGAATTATCAATGAGATCAAGCAAGAAATTAAAAACTTCCTGGAAACATGAAAATGAACATGCAACCACCCAAAACCTATGGGACATGCCTAAAGCTGCCCAAAGCGGGAAGTTCATAGCACTACAGGCCTACCTCAAGAAACAAGAAATAAGGACTAATAAACTATCTAACCCTACAACTAAATGAATTAGAAAGAGAACAGCACGAAAAGTCCAGAGGCAGTAGAAGGAAGGAATTAATAAAGATCAGAGTGGAAATAAATGACATAGAGACTAAAAAACAGTACAAAAGATCAATAAATCCACAAACTAGTTCTATGAAAAGATAAACAGGATTGATTAACCCCAAGCCAGACTCATCAAGAAAAAAAGAGGGAGGACCCAAATAAATAAAATCAGAAATGAAAGAGGTGATATAACAATGGACACCACAGAAAAACAAAGGATTGTAAGCAAATGCTATGATCAACTATATGCCAACAAACTGGAAACCTGGGAAAAATGGGCAAATTCCTAGAAACATAGTCTTCCAAAATGCCATCAGGAAGAATCAGAAAACCCGAGTAGGCCAATAACAACTGATGAAATTGAAGCAGTAATTTTAAAACTTCCAGTAAACAAAAGTCCTGGACCAGGTGTATTTACATCAGAGCAATTTATAGGTGAATTTTACCAAACATTCAAAGAAGAACTAACACCTATCCTCCTCAAACTTCAAAAAAATCAAGAGGAAGGAACAATTCCAACCTCTTTTTACGAAGCAAGCATTATCCTAATTCCAAAACCAGGTAAGGACACTACAAAGAAATAAAATTACAGGCCAGTATCCCTGATGAACACAGATGCTAACATCCTCAACAAAATATTAGCAAATCAGATCCAGCATTATGTTAAAAAAATCATACACCATGATCAAGTGGGATTTATTCTGGGGATGCAAGGCTGGCACAGTAATCACAAATCAATAAATGTGATACATCACATAAATAAATTGAAAGATAAAAACCACATGATCATATCAATAGATGCAGAAAAAACATTCAACAAAATCAAGCACCCTTTTTTGATAAAAACTCTCAGTAAAGTGGGAATAGAGGGATCATAGCTCAACATAATAAAGGCCATATGTGACAAACCTACAGCCAACATAGTACTCAATGGGCAAAAATTAAAAGCATTTCCATTAAGAACAGGAGCAAGACAAGGATGTCTGCTTTCACCACTCTTGTTCAACATAGTACTGGAAGTTCTAGCCACAGCAAGCAATCAGACAAGAAGAAGAGATAAAAGGCATCCAAATCAGAAAGGACAAAGTAAAACTCTCATTATTCTCAGATGACATGATATTGTACATAGAAAACCCTAAAGATTCCACCAGGAAACTACTAGACTTTATAAATGAATTTAGCCAGCTAGCAGGAAACAAAATAAACACCCAGAAATCAATGGCATTTTCATACACCAATAATGAACTCTCAGAAAAAGAAACTAAAAAAGCAATCCCATTTACCATTGAAACAAAAAAAATATAAGATACCTAGGAATAAACTTAACCAAGGAGGTAAAAGAACTGTACTTGGAAAACTATAGAACTTTGAAAAAAGAAATAAAGGAAGATACAAACAAATGGTAGCATATACCAGGTTCATGGATTGGTAGAATTAACATCATTAAAATGTCTAAACTACCCAAAGCAATCTATAGATTCAATGCAATCCCTATTAAAATACCAATGGCATACTTCATAGAACTAGAACAAACACTCCAAAAATTTATATGGAATCAAAAAATACCCTAAATAGCTGCAGAATCTTGAGAAAGAAGAACAAAGTAGGAGGGATCACAATACCAGATATAAAACTATACTACAAAGCCATTATAACCAAAACAGCCTGGTACTGGCACAAGAACAGCATATATAGATCAATGAATCAGAACAGAGACCCCAGAAAGTGACCTACAACATTAGGATCAATTAATATTTGACAAAGGCGGCAAGAACATACAAGGAGTAAAGACAGTCTTTTCAACAAATGGTGCTGGTAAAACTGGACAGACACATGCAAAAAAAATGAAACTAGACCACCAACTTACACTATACACAAGAATAAACTCAAGATGGATAAAATACTTAAATGAAACCATAAAAATCTTAAGTAGGCAGTAAAATCATACATCTCATGTAGCAATATGTTTACAAATACATATCCTAGGGCAAAGGAAACTAATGAGAAAATAAACAAATGGGACTGCATCAAAATAAAAAGCTTCTACTCACAAAACAAAATAATAATAAAAAAAACACAAACCATCAGAATGAAAAGGGAATCCACTGTATGGGAAAACATATTTGGCAATGACACATCTGATAAGGGGTTTATATCCAAAATATATAAAGTACTCATACAACTCAACAAAAGGAAGACAACCAATCCAATTGAAAAATCGTCAGAAGACTTGAATAGATATTTCTCTTCAAAGAGGACATACAAATGGCCAAGAGACTTATGAAAAAAATGCTCAAAATCACTAATCATTAGAGAAATGGAAATTAAAACCACAATAAGATATCACCTCATACCTGTCAGAATGACTAGCATCAAAAAATCAACAAACAACAAGTGCTGGTGAGGATGTGGAGGAAAGATCACTGCTGGTGGGAATGCAGATTCGGTGCAGCTGCTATGGAAAACAGTATGGAGTTTTCTAAAAGAATTAAAAATGGAACTTCCATTTGAGCTAGCAATCCCACTTCTGGGAATATATCCTAAAAACTCCAAAACACCAATCAGAAATATATTCACCCCTATGTTCATAGCAGCAGTATTTACAACTAGTGCCCCGGTGCACAGGTTCGTGCACATTAAAAGGAAATTAATTAGAAGGTGGCCAGCGGGGCAGGACTGAGTGAGACGGGCCTGACATGCCCTGGAGCCAACCTCCCAGGGTCCCTTCCTGGCCGGCCACACCTGGGGTGGCACCACAGCTCAAAGGGCATCTGTGGAGTGAGCAGGTTCCTTCCGGCAGGTGGGGTCTCTTGGCCGGGCCTGCGGGGATCTGGCCAAAACTGGCTCTCTGACATCCCCCAAGGGGTCCTAGATTGCGAGAGGGTGGTTCTCAGGTAACATATCCCAGAATCGGGCTCCCTTCTCTCTGGTTCCAGGGTGTATCACCTGAGAACGCCACTGCCAAGTCACCACAGCTTGGCAGCTCCTGTGTGAGCGTCTGCCCCGTGGTGGTCAATGTGCATTATAGCTACCAGTCGGATGGTTGCTTTGCCTTTTATATATATAGATAGCTAAGATTTGGAAATAGCCTAAGTGCCCATCAGTAGATGAATGGATAAAAAAGCTGTGGGACATATAGAAGCATGAACAGACTATTAAACCTCAGAGGGAAGGCAGGGGAGGATGGGTGGGAAGAGATCAACCAATAAACTTATATGCATATATGCATAACCTGTGGACTCAGACAATGGGGTAGTGAGAGCCTGAGGGCAGGAGCAGACGGGAGTGGGCTGGAAGAGGTTAAAGCAGGGGAAAAGGAGGACCTATGTAATACTTTCAGCAATAAAGTTTTTTTTTTTAAGCTGTGGGACATTTACACTATGGAATATTATGCAGATGTGAAAAATGAGAGATCTCTTACCCTTTTGGACAGTGCTGGGGCTGACCAGCAGACCCTGAGCAACGGATGAACAGATTGCTCTGAGACACGTTTCTGTGAAAGAGAGGCTAAGAGATTGTTTTACTTTAGAACTAAAAATCAGTTCTGTTCGCCTGCCTTCATAGGCTTTCATTGTCACAACAGCTTGAACTAAAATTAACCTCTAGATTCAATCAGCAGGGTAAGTATCCTTGAGGTATATGCTTCTACAAGGTTGGGTCTTTAAAGACTAAACATTCTAGCAAATCACCCAGGGGATCGGACTTGTTTGAAAAGTCAAGGTAGGGGCTGCCACCTTTGGCAAGTTCCCCTCAGAGACCCCCAACCTTAAGGAGAATCCTCCTTACAGACATTCCAACCAAGTCCCATGCTTCCCCACAGGTCAGCATGGGTGGACCCAGAAAATATTATGTTAAGTAAAATAAGCCAATATGAGAAAAACAAATATTACATTATCTCACTTATTTGTGGAATCTAATGAACAAAATGAATTGACCAACAAAATAAGACCTGAAGCATGGAGGCATGGAACAGACTGACATATTTCGATGTGGGTTTGGGGGGATGAGAAGAGATAAACCAAAGAACTTATGTACTTATATGCATAGCCCATGGACATAGGAAATAGGGTAGTGAAGACCTGGGGCGGGGGGGGGGGAGGGATTAGGGGCTGGGAGGAGAGAGTAAAGGGGGGGATGGAAGATATATGTAATACTATCAATAATAAAAAATATATTTAAAAAATATTATTTAAAATTATTTTATACTCATCATAAAAGCTCTTTTATACTTATTTAAACACGTTTTTCTTTAAATTATATATACTCTTGGCCTACATAAAAAGGAAAATAAAAGCAAACTTAGCACCCATTTATGATAAAAACTCTGAGCAATGTGGAAGAGGAATCATACCTCAACATAATAAAGGTCATATGTGACAAACCCACAGCCAACATCATACTCAATAGGCAAAACTAAAAGCATTTCCCCTAAGATCATGAACAAAACAGGGATGTTTGCTTTCACCATTCTTAGTCAACACTAGAGGCCTGGTGCACAAAATTTGTGCACTCAGGGGAGTCCCTCAGCCTGGCCTGTGCCCTCTCACAGTCTGGGAGCCCTTGGGGGATGTCCGACTGCCACGGAGGCTGGAGAGGCTCCCACCACAGCTGCTGCGCTTGCCAGCTGTGAGCCTGGCTTCTGGCTGAGTGGCCTCTCCCTGTGGGAGCGCACTGACCACCAGGGGGCAGCTCCTGCATTGAGCATCTGCCCACTGGTGGTCAGTGTGCATCACAGTGGCCTGTTGTTCTGCCATTTGGTCAATTTGCATAGTACCCTTTTATTATATAGGATAGTACTGGAAGTCCTAGCCACAGCAATGGAACAAGAAAAAATATCGTAAAAGGTATCCAAATTAGAAAGGAAGAAGTAAAACTGACATTATTTGCTGATGACATGATACTGTGTATAGAAAAACCTAAAGATTCCACCAAAAATTTACTGGAACTGATAAGTGAATTTAGTAAAGTAGCAGGATACATATTAATATTCAGAAATTGGTGGCATTTTTATACACCAATAAGAAACTATCAGAAAAAGAAACTAATAAAACAATCCCTCGGGTGGAAAGCAATAATGCAATATACAGATGATGTATTATAGCATTGTACACATGAAACCTGTATAATTTTATTAACCAATGTCACTCCAATAAGTTCAATTTTTTAAAAATTTTAATGTGTTAAACAAAAAAGAACACAATCCTATTTACAATTGCATTAAAAAATAAGGTACCTAGCCTGGCTGGTGTGGCTCAGTGGTTGAGCGTCAACCTATGAACCAGGAGGTCACAATTCAATTCCAAGTCAGTGTACATGCCCGGGTTGCAGGCTCAAACCTCAGTGTGGGGCATTCAGGAGGCAGCTGATCAAGGATTCTCTCTTATCATTGATGTTTCTATCTCTCTCTCCTTCTCCCTTCCTCCCTATCTCTCTGAAATCAATAGATATATAAATAAGGTACCTAGCCCCAGCTGGGTGGCTCAGTTGGTTGGGGTGTATTCCCTTACACCAAAAAGGTTGCACATTCCATTCCTGGTCTGCCGGAAGCTGGTCCATCCTTGTTGCTTGACACAGTCGCTGCAGGGAAGAAACATCTGCACAGCATATGTTTCAAGGGACCTGGCGTATATGGCATACTGTTCTTAATATGTTTGCTCCCCTTCTTTTTTTTTTCTTAAGATATACTTCTTTTATTTATTTTTTTAAATTTTTCTTTTATTGCTTAAAACATTACAAAGGGTATTACATCTGTGTCCTTTTTTTTCCCCCGCCCTTGACAATACCCCGGCTTCCCCTACCCCCCAGTGTCTTACGTCCATTGGTTATGCTTATATGCATGCATATAAGTCCTTCAGTTGATCTCTTACCCCCCTCCCTCCTGCCCCCCAACCCTCTCCGGCCTTCCCGCTGCAGTTTGACAATCTGTGTGAGGCAGCTCTGCCTCTGTATCTATTATTGTTCAAAAGTTTATAATGGTCTCTATTATCCATGAATGAGTGAGATCATGTGGTATTTTTCCTTCATTGACTGGCTTATTTCACTTAGCATAATGCTCTCCAGCTCCATCCATGCCATTGCAAATTGT
Organism: Myotis lucifugus; assembly: GCF_000147115.1. NCBI lineage: Eukaryota > Metazoa > Chordata > Mammalia > Chiroptera > Vespertilionidae > Myotis > Myotis lucifugus. The sequence continues at coordinate 1,223,049 of NW_005871275.1, read as the reverse complement.
AAGAGTTCCTTCTTTCTTACAGCAGCATAGTATTCCATCATGTAGATGTACCACAGTTTTCTAATCCATTCATCTACTGATGGGCATTTAGGCTGTTTCCAGATCTTAGCTATGGTGAATTGTGCTGCTATGAACATATGGGTGCATATATCCTTTCTGATGGGTGTTTCTGGTTTCTTGGGATATATTCCTAGAAGTGGGATCACAGGGTCAAATGGGAGTTCCATTTCCAGTTTTTTGAGGAAACTCCATACTGTCTTCCATAGTGGCTGCACCAGTCTACATTCCCACCAGCAGTGCACAAGTGTTCCTTTTTCTCCACATCCTCTCCAGCACTTGTTGTTTGTTGATTTGTTGATGATAGCCATTCTGACAGGTGTGAGATGGTACCTCATTGTTGTTTTGATTTGCATCTCTCGGATGATTAGTGACTTTGAGCATGTTTTCATATGTCTCTTGGCTTTCTGAATGTCCTCTTTTGAAAGGTGTCTATTTAGATCCTTTGCCCATTTTTTGATTGGATTGTTTATCTTCTTTTTCTTAAGTTGTAAGAGTTCCCTATAAATTTTGGAGATTAGGCCCTTATCAGATATGACATTGGCAAATATGTTTTCCCACGCAGTGGGTTTTCTTGTTGTTTTGTTGATGGTTTCTTTTGTTGTGCAGAAGCTTTTTATTTTGATGTAGTCCCATTTGTTCAGTTTCTCTTTAGTTTCAACTGCTCTAGGAGCTGTATCAGTGAAGAAATTGCTTCGGCATATGTCTGAGATTTTGTTGCCCTTGGATTCTTCTAGAATTTTTATGGTTTCCTGTCGTACATTTAAGTCCTTTATCCATTTTGAGTTTATTTTTGTGTATGGTGTAAGTTGGTGGTCTAGTTTCATTTTCTTGCATATATCTGTCCAATTTTCCCAACACCATTTATTGAAGAGACTATCTTGGCTCCATTGTATGTTCTTGCCTCCTTTGTCAAATATTAATTGAGCATATTGGTTCGGGCCGATTTCTGGGGTCTCTATTCTATTCCATTGATCTATATGTCTGTTCTTGTGCCAGTACCAGGCAGTTTTGAGAACAGTGGCTTTGTAATACAGCTTGATATCTGGTATTGAGATCCCACCTACTTTGTTCTTTCTCAGGATTGCTGCAGCTATTCGGGGTCTTTTTTTATTCCAGATGAATTTTTGGAGAGTTCGTTCTAGATCTGTGAAGTATGCCGTTGGTATTTTAATGGGAAGTGCGTTGAATTTATAGATTGCTTTGGGTAGTATGGACATTTTAATGATGTTGATTCTACCAATCCATGAACACGGTATATTCTTCCATCTGTTTATGTCTTCCTCTATCTCTTTTTTCAATGTCCTGTAGTTTCCTGAGTAGAGGTCTTTTACCTCTTTAGTTAAGTTTATTCCTAGGTAGCTTAATTTTTTTGGTGCGATGGTAAATGGGATTGTTTTTCTAATCTCTCTTTCTGCAAGTTCACTATTGGTGTATAGAAATGCCTCAGATTTCTTGGCATTAATTTTGTATCCTGCTACTTTGCTAAATTCATGTATTAAGTCTAGTAGTTTTTTGACGGAGTCTCTAGGGTTTTGTATGTATAATATCATGTCGTCTGCAAATAAGGACAGTTTTACTTCCTCTTTTCCAATTTGGATGCCTTTTATTTCTTCTTCTTGTCTAATTGCAATGGCTAATACTTCCAGGACTATGTTGAACAGGAGTGGTGAGAGTGGGCATCCTTGTCTTGTTCCTGTTCTTAGGGGAAATGGTGTTAGTTTTTGTCCATTGAGTATGATGTTGGCTGTGGGCCTGTCATATATGGCTTTTATTATGTTGAGGTATGATCCTTCTACTCCCACCATGCTGAGAGTTTTTATCAAAAATGGGTGTTGGATTTTGTCGAATGCTTTTTCTGCATCAATTGATATGACCATGTGGTTTTTTTCTTTCAATTTGTTTATGTGATGTATCACGTTTATTGATTTGCGTATATTGTACCATCCTTGCATCCCTGGGATAAATCCTACTTGGTCATGGTGTATGATCTTCCTGATGTACTGCTGGATCCGATTTGCTAAGATTTTGTTGAGGATTTTGGCATCTATGTTCATGAGGGATATTGGCCTGTAATTCTCTTTCATTGTGTTATCTTTACCTGGTTTTGGTATTAGGGTGATGCTGGCTTCATAGAATGAGCTTGGAAGTGTTCCTTCCTCTTGAATTTTTTGTAGTAGTCTGAGGAGGGTAGGTTTTAGTTCTTCCTTGAATGTTTGGTAAAACTCCCCTGTGAAGCCGTCTGGCCCTGGGCTTTTGTTTGCTGGAAGCTTTCTGATGACTGCTTCAATTTCTTCCATAGTTATTGGCCTATTGAGATTTTTAGATTCTTCCTGATTGAGTTTTGGAATGTTGTATTTTTCTAGGAATTTGTCCATTTCCTCCAGGTTGTCTAGTTTGTTGGAGTAGAGCTGTCCATAGTATTTTTTAACAATCATTTGTATTTCTGTGGGGTCTGTTGTTATTTCGCCTCTATCGTTTCTGATTTTGTTTATTTGGGTCCTCTCTCTTTGCTTCTTGGTGAGCCTGGCTAGAGGTTTGTCAATCTTGTTTATCCTTTCAAAGAACCAGCTCTTAGTTTCATTGATTTTCTGTATTATCTTTTTGGTCTCTATGTCATTGATTTCTGCTCTAATCTTTATTATCTCCTTCCTTCTGCTCACTCTGGGGTTTTCTTGTTGCTCTCTTTCTAATTCTTTGAGTTGTAGAGTTAGATGATTTACTACCATTTTTTCTTGCTTTTTGAGATAGGCCTGTAGAGCTATAAACTTCCCTCTCAGGACTGCTTTCATTGCGTCCCATAGGTTTTGTATTGTTGTGTTTTCATTGTCATTAGTTTCCAGGATGTTTTCAATTTCTTCTTTGATCTCAATGGTAATCCAATCAATATTTAATAACATGCTATTCAGCTTCCAAGTGTTTGAGTATTTTGGGGTGTTTTTATTGTAGTTTATTTCTAATATTATGCCATCGTGGTCTGAGAAGTTGCTTGGTATAATTTCAATCTTCTTGAATTTGGGGACACTTCGTTTGTGACCCAATATGTGGTCTATTTTTGAATCTGTCCCATGAGCACTTGAGTAGAATGTATATTCCGTGGCTTGGGGGTGAAGTGTTCTGAAGATGTCAATTAAGTCCATCTGATCTAGTGAGTCATTTAGGATTGCTGTTTCTTTGCTGATTGTTTGTCTAGAGGATTTATCCAGTGATGTCAGTGGGTGTATTAAAGTCCCCTACTATGATTGTATTGTTGTCGATCTCTCCTTTGATATCTTCCAGGAGTTTTTTTATGTATTTGGATGGTCCTGCATTGGGTGCATAAATGTTTACCAGGGTTATATCTTCTTGTTGTATTGATCCCTTTAGTATTATGAAGTGGCCTTCCTTATCTCTGGTTATGGCCTTCACTTTGAGGTCTATTTTGTCCGATATAAGTATTGCTACCCCAGCTTTCTTTTCCTTTCCATTTGCCTGGAAGATATTTTTCCATCCCTTCACTTTCAGTCTGTGTGAGTCCCTTCTAATGAGGTGGGTCTCTTGTAGACAGCAAATGTATGGGTCATGGTTTTTTATCCATTCAGCCACTCGATGTCTTTTGGTTGGAGCATTTAGTCCGTTTACGTTTAAAGTTATTATTGAAAGGTACTTGTTTGTAGCCATTTCTTTTTTTGTGTGTGGCTGTTTTCTTTCTGAGCTTTTTATTTCTTCTTTTTACACCAGTCCCTTTAGCATTTCTTGCATTGCTGGCTTGGTGGTGATAAACTCCCTTAGACTTTTTTGTCTGTGAAGCTTCTTATTTCCCCTTCAAATTTGAATGATAGCCTTGCTGGATAGAGTATTCTTGGATTCAGACCTTTGCTTTGCATCACTTTGTAAATTTCCGTCCATTCTTTTCTGGCCTGATGTGTTTCTGTTGAGAAATCATTTGATAGTCTAATGGGAGATCCCTTGTATGTAACTTTCCGTCTCTCTCTTGCAGCCTTTAAGATTCTCTCTTTGTCCTGAACACTTGCCATGGTAATTATGATGTGTCTTGGTGTGGGTCTTTTCGGGTTCACCTTGTTTGGGACTCTCTGTGCTTGTGTGATTTTTTTCTTCCCCACCTCAGGGAAGTTTTCTGATATTATTTCTTCGAATAGGTTTTCTAATCCTTGTTCCTCTTTCTGTTGTTCTGGCACCCCTATTATTCGTATGTTGTTTCGCTTCATGTTGTCCCAAAGCTCCCTTAGGCTCTCCTCCTGTCTTTTAATTTTTTTCTCCAATTGCAGTACAGTTTGGGTGTGTTTTGCTTCCTTGTCTTCTAATTCACTAATTCGGTCCTCCGCTTCTCCTAGTCTACTGTTGATGCTTTCAATGGTGTTTTTTATTGTAGCTATATCGCTCTTCATTTCTTCTTGGGTCTTGCATAAGTTATTGATTTTTTCATCTGTTTCTTCTTGCTTCTTGCATAAGTAGTTGATTTTTTCCTGCATCCGGTTTATGCATGCTAGGACCCTTATTCTGAATTCTATTTCTGTCATGTTGCATGCCTCTGTCTCACTTAGCTGCTTTTCTGGCGAGTTCTCCTTTTCTTTCCTTTGGGGGTTTCTTTGCCTACCCATGTTTGATCTCGCTGACATATGTAGATGTTGAGATGTTCAGTGGCTGCTCCCTGGGTGGCAGGGGCTCCTTGGGTTGTGGTTGCTGCTCAGACGGTTGTAGTAGCAGCTGCTTTCCAGTTGGCAGCAGCTCCTCTGGTGGGTGTTGTTCACAGCTGTGTTGGCTCTTCTGGCTGGTGGGGGGAGGCTTCACGTACAGCTGCTGTTCCACAGACAGAGGGTGTGGTGATCAGGAGGCTGTGGTGATCAGGAGGCTGCGGTGATCAGGGGGCTGCTGTTGCTTGGATCTGCTGCGTTGATTTAAAGGCACAAAATACAACAGAACAAGGCACAACGTACCAGGCACTGAACACAAGTATATTCACAATATTAATAACCCCAAATAAAGGTGACCACCCGAATTAAGAGAATTAGGGGATAAGGGAGAAAGAAGAGAAGAAGATAAAAGAGAGAACAGAAAAGAAAAATAAGAAAAAAACAAACAAAAAAGGAGTGCAAAAATAGAATTGGGAAAAAAGAGGGGGGAAAAAGAGAGCGAAAAAAGAGAATGAAGTAGAAGCGGGGAAGAGACTATTTGTATGAGGAGCAAACTCCAATAGAACTGCCACTAATCTCAACAAATTCCAGCAACAGATCCCTGGAGGTGAATTCAAATTACAAATCACCAATAATATCAAGAGGGGTAAGGGAAAACAGAAGCACAAAAATAACCGGGGTGGGGTGGGGGAGGGAAGAGAAAAACCAGCAGAAAAAAAAAAGAAAAAGAAAAAGAAAAACAACCTCACAACCAGTCCTAAAAAAGAAGAAGAAAAAAACACAAAACAAAACAAACAAACAAATAAAAAAAAAACCAATATATTCAACAATCAAGGAAACAATAGAAAGATAAGAGAAAAAAAATGTTTGGAAAATGAAGAAGGATAAAGAATAGGTGTATAAGGATTTAGAGCAGTGGATTGGAAATAGGATATATAAGGTGGAATTAGACAGGGGGTAAAAAGACGGAATTGGGAAAATCTGAAGCAGGAATAGGGAAAATCTGAAACAGGACACCAAAAGGGGAAAAGTGAGGAAGAGGGTTTTAGCAAAGAGGTGAAATTGAGATAGGGAAAATTAATGCTAAAGGAACGATGAAAATAGAATGGAGAACACTAATCCCAAAAGAAAATAAAGAGAAAATAAAATGGCACTTTAAAAAATGGTAAAATGGTAGCAGTAATAATACTGCTTAAAAATAAAATTGTGGTAATTGAAAGGATAAAATCAGGTGATGGAAAAAGAAGAAAAAGAAAAAAAAATGGTTTCTTAGTAAAAAGGCGAAAAAATTAAAAAAAAGAAAAAGAAAAAATTTGCAGTAGTGATGGTCTTTCAGTTCTTCTACTCTTCAGCCTGTTTCGCCTTAGTCCTGCCAGGTATTTAGGAGAGTGTTGAATTTCCCTGCGTTACACTGTTCCTCCGTGTTGTAAATCACAGTCCTGATTTTAAAGCAGGCCGTATTTGTGATCCAGTCTGCCTTAATTTGTATTCACCTAAGAGTCAGTTTGTGGCTCAGCCTCTGGGTGGCAGTGTTTTTGGGTTGGCCTCTGAGGCTATACAGCTTCTCTATCCTTTTTTAATCCTTACCCTGCTCTGTGTTGTTGGTGGGACTGAAAGTCCCTCTATAGGCCAGACCCTGGTAACTCCCAGGGACTAATCAGCTTGTTTTAATCCTTTATCTCATACAGGGTGGAATCTGGGTGTGGCTGTGCTCCTTGCCTGGGGGGGCTGGGGGGAGGAATTCCACCCTCTGGAGGGAATGGCTGCCCCAGTCCTGGGCCCAGGGGTGTCTCAGCACTCAATTCGCTGCCACCTCCCCCGGTTCCCCCTCTCTCCTCAGCCTCTCCCCAGATTCCACTTGTCCACACCTTCGCCCTCTCTTCAGCACAGGTGAGTGTCTGTCCTATGAGCAGGGTTCTGTTTGCACCCCTTCTTAGGGCTATGTTTCTAACCAGGGTCATCTCTCTGAGAAAGGTTGTTTCCCCAGGTGGGGATTTTTCCCTGGAGTTAGGGATTAACAGGACTAAGGAAGGGAATAAATCAGTAAAACCCCTTAACTAAGTGCCAGGCGGGTAGTTAATCACCTTAACTACAAACAATCACACTTAAGCTACATAATCTTTACTTAGGATAATCTCCTTCAGTTATTTCCTTGTAGTTTAACAGAACGTAGAGTAGTGACCTTGGAATGGAGATAACTAGCCCTAACCTTTGGAATAGAATGGATAGGATTAAACTCAACGAACTAGATGGAGATGGGATTTTTGGCAAAGGTCAGATAAACTATGGACATGAAACAAGGAACTGTAGAAGGTTAAGGGAGGACCCAAAACATACCATGATGTGATTATAGAGGCATGCTTATAGGATCAAATAGTATAAATACAGATGTAACAGGAGAATAAAGAGAGAACCTAGCTATGCTGATCAACTGAACGCTGTCTCCGTGTCATTCCTTCTTTGCTGACTCCATCCACACCTTTGGGAACCCCTGGACCTGCTGGGGCAGGACCCCAACACTGGTCAGGACACATACCTAGTTTGTGGGTTCAGTTCCCAGTCAGGGCATGTGTGAGAGGCAACCAATTGATGTTTCCTTCTCACATCTATGTTTCTCTCACTTTTTTCCTTACTCTCTCTCTCTAAAAATCAATTAAAAAAACAAAAAACATATCCTTAGGTGAGGATTAAAAAGAAAAAAAAAACCCAGCCAGTGTGGCTCAATGCTTGAGCATCATCCCATGAACCAGGAGGTCACGGTTTGATTCCTGGTCAGGGCACGAACTGGCTTGTGGGCTTGATCCCAGTAGAGGGCATGCAGGAGACAGCCGATCAATGTTTCTATATCTCTCTCCCTCTCCCTTCCTCTCTCTAAAATCAGTGAAAGCATCATTTAAAAGAAATAAAGTACTAGGAATAAATTTAACCAAGGAAGTAAAAGACCTATACTCATAAAATGTGTAAGATATTGAAGAAAGGAATTAAAGAAGTTACAAATGAGTGGAAGCATGTTCATGATAGGAAGAATTAATATCATTAAAATGTCTATAGATTGCTACACAAAGCAATCTATAGATTCAAGACAATGGCATATTTCACAGAACTAGAGCAAATAATTTAAAAATTTATGTGGAACCATAACAGACCCCAAGTAGCCTCAGTAATCTTGAGAAACAACAACAAAGTTGATGGTATCATGCTACTTGATATTAAACTATACTACAACACTATAGTAATCAAAACATCATGGTACTGCCCTGCCAGTGTGGCTCAGTAGTGAGCATCAACCTATAAACCAGGAGTTCACAGTTCAATTCCTCATCAGGGCACATGCCTGGGTTGCAGGCTCCATCCCCAGTAGAGGGTGGGCAGGAGGCAACTGTTCAATGATTCTCTCTCATCATTGATGTTTCTATCTCTCCCTCTGCCTTCCTCTCTGAAATCAATAAAGAAAAAAAACCAACATAGTGCTGGTATAAAAAACAGTCATATAGGTCAATGGAATAGAATAGAGAGCCCAGCAATAAACTCACACTTATATGGTCAATATTTGACCAAGGAGACAAGAACATACAATGGAGTAAAGATAGTATTCAATAAGTGGTGTTAGAAAAATTAGACAGGTACATGCAAAATAAAATGAAACTAGACCCACTAACTTATGCTATAGATAAGAATAAACCAAAATTGATTAAAGACTTGAATGTAGAGCCCTAGCTAGTTTGGCTCAGTGGATAGAGCATCGGACTGTGGACCAAAGCAGCAGTCGCCAACCTTTCGGACCACCAGTGGTCTGTGGACCATCGGTTGGCGACGACTGGGCCAAAGGGTCCCAGGTTCGATTCCAGTCAAGGGCATGTACTTCAGTTGCAGGCTCCTCCCCAGCCTGAGCCCTGGTCAGGGCACATGCAGGAGGCAACCAATCGATGTGTTTCTCTCACATCGATATTTCTTTCTGTCGTTCCCTCTCTCTTCCACTGTCTAAAATCACTGAAGCCCTAGCTGGTTTGGCTCAGCAGACAGAGCTTTGGCCTGTGGACTGAAGGGTCCTAGGTTGGATTCTGGTCAAGGGCATATGCCCGGGTTGTAGGCTCAATTCCCAGTGTGAGGCATGCAGGAGGCAGCCAATCAATGATTCTCTCTTCATCATGGATGTTTCTGTCTCTCTCTCTCCCCCTCTCTTTCTCTCTGAAATCAATAAAAATATATTTTAAAAATAAAATAAATGGAAAAATATCCTTGGGTGAAAATTAAAAAAAAAAAAAAAAAAAGACTTGAATATAGAGACAGAGAACCAAGATGGCAGCGTAGGTAAATGCCTATACTCGCTGCTTCCCACAACCACATCAAAATTACAACTAAAATACAGAACAATCATCATTCAGAACTGCCTGAAAGCTGGCTGAATGGAAGTCCTACAACTAGAGAAGTATAGAAGAAAGCTCATTGAGACTGGTAGGAGGGGTTGTGCGGAACAGGCCAGTCTGACACCCATGCATGCCATTTTTTTTTTCAAAGGGAGATTGTCTCTTCAGAGGACACCTGTGAGGAGCGAGGGGTCACAGTCCCACACCAGACCCCCAGCTCAGGATTCCAGAGCTTGGAAGAGAAGTCCCCATAACTTAGGGCTGTAAAAACCAGCCAGGATTGTGGCTGAGTGACATGGAGGCTGCTGGAGACCTAGGTGTTCCATTAAAATGGCCAGCACAGGAAATTACTCGAACTCCCAGCAGGGGCCAGCTTTGGGGGACCCAGACACATACAGGAAAAAACTGGAATATCTGGCATGCGCAGGAACTTTGGGGCAGCTTTCTCCCAAGCTGGGGTGCTTGCAGGGGTCATTGTTCCTATGCTGGGACCTCCCCTGTTGCAGGGCTGACTGGAAACTGTTATGCCCAGATTTCAGGATCCCCAAGAAACCACATCAGGGAGCCAGCCAGTCCGATGCAAAAGCATAAGAGTCTTTATTTGAGCTAGCTCGGCTCCCCCACCTTGCCGACGCAGCGACAGGAAGCAGAGAGAGAGAAAACTCTGTGTGGAGAGGGGTTATATAGGGGGTTGGAGTAAGGGGAGGAGGAAGGGCTGTGGCCTGCCGATTGGCCAGGCACAAGTCGGTGTCTTGTTCCTGGGTGTGGCTAGCAGAGGCTTAGACTTCCGGGAAGAAGCTCCTTGCCAAGCACGTGGCCAAGGTAAGATGGAGCACTTACCCTGGGGCAAGATGGAGGGCCTAGCCCTTACCCTGGGGCAAGATGGAGGGCCTAGCCCTTACCCTGGGGCAAGATGGAGGGCCCAGCCCTCACCCTTTCAGAAACCATATATGAGTCTCCATCAGCCTGGAGCACACTGCAGCCTGGAGCACACTGCTCTGCCCTGGGGATTCCTTGAGACCCCACCCACCCAAGATGTTTGCAGCAGCTTTTTCATATGAATGGCCTGTCCTGGCTCAGACTTTAGACTTTGCTAAAACCTCTAAAACAAGCTTCAGCTGGTGACAGCATGCCCTAAACCAGTGGTTAGCAAACTCATTAGTCAACAGAGCCAAATATCAACAGTACAACGATTGAAATTTCTTTTGAGAGCCAAATTTTTTAAACTTAAACTATATAGGTAGGTACATTGTTATTAACTTAATTAGGGTACTCCTAAGGCTTAGGAAGAGCCACACTCAAGGGGCCAAAGAGCCGCATGTGGCTCGCGAGCCACAGTTTGCCAATCACGGCCCTAAACCTATCAATAAAAGGCCCAAGACCTGGCACTAGAACCAGCTTCACAGCTGGGCCTTGCCTAGGCACCTCCAAGCCCAATACAAATAGCAAATAGCAACCTTCAAGCCCAATAAACATAGCAAATAGCAGCCATCTGCAAATTCCTCTGTAGCTCCTGATGGGTGGCCCCAGGCAGTGGCCTACTTTGAACCTCCCACGAGGCACTAGTACCAGTGCACCCAGAGGACAGCTTCAGACAATAGCAGATTACAACTCTCCACATCCATAAGAGACACGCTTAAGGGGCAGACTCAATGATCACCAAAGCCCCACTGAAGAAAGTCTTGCTCCATAGGGGTATTTCCTGTACAGAAGTTCTCCCACTGTAGTCAAAGCTGGTCCTCACAGCCAATTAGCCTGGAGGTCAATTTCTTCCAGTGATGCCAACAGCAATCAAGGCTCAACTACAAGACTGTGCACACAGCCCACACAGTGTGCCTAGAGTGCCCAGCTTAGGGAGCTGGGGAGGCTGAGCCACTGGGCCCTACAGGACATCTACTACTCAAGGCCACTCTACCAATTCCAGAAGACATAGCAGCTCTACCTAATACATAGAAATAAACACAGAGAAGCAGCCAAAATGTGGAGACAAAGAAACATGTCACAAATGAAAGAAATTGAAGTAAGCAAACTACTGGATACAGAGTTCAAAACCATGGTTATAAGGTTACTCAAGGATCTTCATGAGACTTTAAAGAAGCGGTTCTCAACCTGTGGGTCGCGACCCCTTTGGCCGTCGAACGACCCTTTTACAGGGGTCGCCTAAGACCATCCTGCATATCAGATATTTACATTACGATTCATAACAGTAGCAACATTACAGTTATGAAGTAGCAACAAAAATAATTTTATGGTTGGGTCACAACATGAGAAACTGTATTTAAAGGGCCAGAAGGTTGAGAACCACTGCTTTAAAGGATCTTAGTGAGAATGTCAAAGACATGAAAAAGGACCAGTCAGAGATTAAGCACACACTAACTGAAATAATAATTTATAAGGATTCAATAGTAGAGTAGAGGATTCCAAGAATCAAATCAGTGATTTGAAATATGAGGAAGCAAAAAACACCCCATCAGAAGAACAAAGAGAAGAAAGATTCCAAAAATATGACAATAGTGTAGGGAGCCTCTGGGACAACTTCAAGTTACCAACATTTGCATTATGGGGGTGCCAGAGGAGAAGAGAGAGAGCAAGATATTGAAAACCTATTTGAAGAAATAATGACAGAAAACTTCCCCTGCCTGGTGAAAGAAATAAACTTACACATCCAGGAAGCACAGAGAGTCTCAAACAAGAGGAACCCAAAGAGGCCCACACCAAGATACATCATAAGTAAAATGCCAAAGGTTAAAGACAAAGACAGAATCTTAAAAGAGAAAAGCAGTTACTTACCTACAAAGGAGCGTCCATATGACTGTCGTCTGATTTCTCAACAGAAACTTTTTAGGCCAGAGGGGAGTGGAAAGAAATAGTCAGTGACAAATAGTGAGGACCTACAACCAAGATTACTCTACCCAGCAAAGCTCTCATTTGGAATTGAAGGTCAGATAAAGAGCTTCACAAACAAGAAAAAGCTAAAGGAGTTCATCACCACCAAACCAGTATCACATGAAATGTTGAAAGGTATTCTTTAATAAGAGAAAGAAGAAGGGGAAGGAGAAGGAGAAAGAGAAGAAGAAGGAGAAGGAGAAGAGATAAAAATATGAACAATAAATACATATCTATCAAGAAGTGAATCTAAAAATCAAAATAAATGAACAAGAAATCTAATGAACAAAATGAACTGGTGAATAAAATAGAATCAGAAGCATGGAAGCATAGAACAGACTGATGAATCTCAGAGGGAAGGGAAGGGGGACTGAAAGAGATTAACCAAAGATCTTACCTGTGGACATAGACAGTAGGGTGGTGAAGGTCTGAACCGGTTGGAGGAGGAGAGTGGGGAGGGAGAAGGGGGACACCTGTAATACTCTCAACAATAAAGATTAAAAATAACAGACTTGAATGTCAGACTTGAAACCATAAAACTCCTAGAAGAAAATATAAGCAGTAAAATTTCATACATTTCTTGTAGTAATATTTTTTTCTGACATATAACCTTGGGTAAGGGAAACAAAAGAAAAAATAAACAAATGGGACTACATAAAGTTAAAATTTTGTGCACAGCAAAGGAAACCATCAACAAAATGAAAAGGCAACCTCGTGAATGGAGAATATATTCGTCAATGAAATATCTGATAAGGGGTTAATACCCAAAATTTATAAAGACCTCAGACAATTTAATACCAGAAAAACAACCCAATTAAAAAGTGGGCAGAAGACCTAAATAAACATTTCTCCAAGGAAGACATATAGATGGCCAATAGACATATGAAAAGTTGTTCAACATCAGTAAACATCAGAGAAATGCACATTAAGACCACAATAAGATACCACCTTACATCTGTCAGAATAGCTATCACCAATAAATCAACAAACAAGTGTTGGTGAAGATGTGGAGAAAAGGGAATCCTTTTGGTGGGATGCAGATTGGTGCAACTACTGTAGAGAACAGTACAGATGTTTCTCAAAAAATTAAAAATGGAATTGAATCAGCAATTCCACTTCTGGGAATATATCCTAAGAAACCTGAAACAGTAATTTGAAAGAATATATGCACCCCTGTGTTCATTGCAGCATTATTTACAATAGCCAAGATATGGAAGCAGCTCAAGTATCCATCAATAGATGAGTAGATAAAAAAGCTGTTGTACATTTACACAATGGAATACTACTCCGCCATAAAAAAAAAAGAAAATTTTACTTTTTTTGTGACAGCATGAATGGACCTGGAGAGTATTAGGTTAAGTGAAATAAGCCAGTCAGAGAAAGATAAATAACATATGATTTCATTTATATGTGGAATCTAATGAACAAAATAAACTGATGAACAAAATAGAACCAGAGGCATGGATACAGGGAACAGACTGACAGCTGTCAGAGGGGAGGGGGATTAAGGGGCTGGGAAAAAAAGGTGAAGGGATTAAGCAAAAAAAAAAGTCACAGATACAGACAACAGTATGGTGATTACCAGAGGGAAAGGAGGGATGATGGGAGGAGGTAGAAGATAAAGAGGGTATAAATGGTAATGGAAGGAGACTTGACTTTGGCTGGTGAACACATAATACAATATACAAATGATGTATTATAGAATTGTATACTTGAAACCTATATAATTTAATTAACTGATGTCACCCCAATAAATTCAATAAAAATTTAAAAATAAATAAATAAAAACAAACAAACAAAAAGGAATTGCCTTATGATCCAGTGATTCCACTTCTGGTGATATATCTGAAGAAACCTAAAACACTAAATTGAAAGATTATATTCACCCCTATGTTCATTGCAGCACTATTTACAATAGCCAAGATATGGAAGCTAGACAAGATATGGAAACAACACAAGTGCCCATCAGTAGATGAGTGGTTAAAAAATCTGTGGTACATTTATACATGGAATACTACTTAGCTGTAAAAAAAAAAAAAAAAAAGAATGAAATCTTACCTTTTGTGGCAGCATGGATGGACCTAGAGGGTATTATGCTAAGTTAAATAAGTCAAAAAGAGAAAGACAAATACTATATGATTTCACTTATAAGTGACATCTAAAGAACAAAATAAAAAGTAGAAACAGACTCATAGATACAGAGAATAGACTGACAGCTGTCAGAGGGGAGGGGGGCTGGATAAAAAGGTGAAGGGATTAAGCAGTACAAATTGGTAGTTACAGAATAGTCACAAAGATATAGATTGCAGCATTGGGAATATAGTCAATAATGTCAAGATAAATATGTATGGGGCTGGGTGGGTACTTGAAGCAGCGGAGGTAGGGGATGAGGGGGAGGTCACTCTATAAAGTACATGATTTTCTTACCACTTTGCTGTGTATCTGAAACTAATACAGAATAATATTGAATGTAAACTGTAATAGAAAAAAACACAAATAAAAAATTAAAAAGAGATAAAAAAAGAAAAGAAAAGAAAAGAAAAACTGGTTATTCAGACCTTAGTATGTTGCAAATTTTTTCTAATGAATTAAAGTAGTCCATCACTGCAAGGAAAACAATTGACAGTATTTATTTATTTTTTTTTGCCAAAGATAAAATTCAAGCTTTCAAGGAAAAATTGGAATTTTAGAAAAGTTGTATCCACTACCATGAATGTGACAACTTTTAAAGACTTCTGATAAGATCAATGGTAATTTTAATTAATATGATGTTTTATAAAATGAAATGTGTTAATATTTAGAATATCTGTATAATTCAATAAATCAATATTTTTCACATTAAAAAATTAAAGCTTTAATCTGTTGGTAATAGTCTTTTATCAGAATAATATATTTATGGGACATTAAATATCTGTTAAACATTTTTAAAAAGCAAAATTAATTGGCTAATTTTTCTTAAATTTCTTCACTTTTAGAGCCCAGCTTTTCTGAATCACTTTCTGTCTCAGAGTTGTGGATGTCTGTGGCTTTTCCACATAGCAATTTAAAAAAATTCTGGGAACTTATATTTAGATTTTTTAAAGGATTTTTTTCTCTGCCTTTTTAACAAATCAACAATTTTTTTTCCAAAAAGTATATAAATTACCTGCTGAAAACTAAGAAAATGTATCTGTCTAAACAAAATTTAAAAGTAGAAAACGAAAACTGCATAATTATCAGTGGGAGGATGGGGAGTTTCTATCATTGAGGGAAAAGTGTTTGATGCTAGTAATGATACCATGACATTTATATATCCTCAACTCTCAGGGCCAGCTTAGCTTTAAATCAGGGGTCCTCAAACTACGGCCCGCGGGCCACATGCAAATACAAATATTGTATTTGTTCCCGTTTTGTTTTTTTACTTCAAAATAAGATATGTGCAGTGTGCATAGGAATTTGTTCATAGTTTTTTTTTAAACTATAGCCCGGCCCTCCAACGGTCTGAGGGACAGTGAACTGGCCCCCTGTTTAAAAAGTTTGAGGACCCCTGCTTTAAATGGTTGTTTTTAAAATTTATAGATAGGAAGAAAAGAAGAAAGACAAAGAAAGAAAAAAGAAAGAAATGAAGAAAGAAAAAAGGGGAAGAAAGATCCACTACTTTTTTGATCTGACTCCTCCACTGAACTCTCACTATAAGGCTATCACACAGAAGTCATCTTGATTAATAATAGAACCTTTATGTTTCTATCAATCCACATTTGACCTCGTCCTTCCTATAAAAGTCTGCTGAGGTTCAGCTTCCAGACTAACCAGCAGATTGTTAACCACACAAATCTAATTAGACCTGAATTAAGGTGCAGACCCAAGGAAAGGTTGAAATTTGCTGTTAGGTTGGTATATGAAATTTAAGATTTCATAGGTAAAAGATTTTCAAGATGTAACCATAGAACTGAACTGATAAATTGTGTAAAAAGTTTGGCAGTGGCTAAGAGGAATACATAATGTACTGGATTTTAATTTTTGTTAATCCTTGCCTGAGGATTTTTTTTCCATTGATTTTTAGAGAGAGTGGAAGGGAAGGGGAGAGAAACAGAGAAAGAAATATCAATGTGAGAGAGACACACTGATTGGCTGCCTCCCGAACACACCCGTATCAGGGATTGAGCCTGCAACCGAGGTACGTGCCCTTGACCAGAATCGAACCTGGGACCCTTCGGTCCAAGGGCCAATGCTCTATCCACTGAGCCAAACCAGCTAGGGCCTGGATTTTAATTATTTTTTTTAATGGTTTGAAAAACTGGTTGGCCTGTGTGAATTATTCTGGGAGATGTACCCAGGTTCTCATCTCCTGATGCCAAAATTATAATCTATGATCTTAAATACATGTCACGGCCAGTTTGAGCTTCTCTTAGATAAGTAAACTCGCAAGTCTGGGAAGGTGCAAAAATAAGTTGTTAGATGATAAAACATTGATGTCAAATTACAATGTTAATGTTTTTACACAGGTGTTGTATACATTTTGTAATCATTATTACAGTTTTATGTTTTATTCATGATTTGAAGTATTTGATGTGTAAGAGAATCTTACATATTAAACTTATATTTTTAAATACTTAACCATATTTAACTAATTAAATTTATTATTTATTTATAAATTTAGTTTTTTAAGGGAATCTGATCATTAAATCTACATGTTTTGCCTTATTATGCATGCAAATACTCCTTAAATGCTGAGGAAGTTTGATTAGACTTTACTAGGTATTTGAAGTGCTATAGAGTAATACATTTATTAAATGTGTGACTTATCGTTTGAAATGTCTAAGAGAATTTGGTAAAATTTAGTTTAGTGAGATTTAATAATAAATTTTAAATTAATAATTTAAATTTATAAGATGATTGAGTATTAATCAAGTACAAGTAAAAATGAGTCTTTTAAATTTCAGGACAAACTATATTAGATTTATAAATAAAATAAGATTTGTAAATTGAGCTCAAAAACTTCAAAAAAACTAAATTCTAATATATAGCAGCTATGTCCCTGATGGAAGGGTGTCCCGACAATTGTGGGTTTTACTCCACTCCCTGGGCTCTTTTATAATTAAAGTTTGATTACTCTGTAGTTATTTGAACACCATGAGTCTCAACTCAGTTTGTTAACATTATTAAATTGCAATGGATAGGTATGTTTTATGATCTCAATACATTGCTTCACACCGGGGCACCGTCTCAGGAAGATCTAGTCTGTTCCAAATATATAAGGAAGTTGAATATTTATTTCTGGTACTTTCTCACCTCCACTACCAACATCCCCCTCTCTACCAAATATCATTCCTTCTTTGTCCTATCTTCACATCTCCTACCCTATTAAAAATAGGCAATTCTCAGCCTGTTTTCCATTAGTCCTTGCTAAAACAAGGGCTGATAATGGTTTAAGTTAAGGTATCAGTTCTCATGAGGTTATTTGTATTTTAATAAAAATCCTTGAAGATCAAATATTCAAGGTACTGAATCTCTAAGGTTAAATTTAAGCAGCGGGGAGAATATTTTAGATGGAGATGAAGGGGGTTGGGTAATTACACAGGACACAGGATGAGCAGGACTCTCACTGTGGTTCAGGTCATGGGTGTGGAGTCAGGTCTGGTGTAATGTAGAGCTGGCATTTCTGTGCTGGCATGGGGAAAATGAACGAGGCACCTGGTCAGGACATTGTTTGGCCTAGGGAGAAAGAAGATCCACTACTTTGGTAATTTATTTATTTAAGGTTTGTGGGGGAGGGGGAGGTTAGAGGAGCAAGTTGGGGAGCTCATACTAAGTGCAAGTGGAAAATCAGATACAAGGAATCAGGCCTCTACTTTCAAGGTTTGTACTCTCTGTTGTGGGGAAACAGACACATTCCTTAATAGACTAGCCCAAACATAGAATATGAAAAGAGGTAAAAAAAATCAAGCAAAAAATTAAATTTAAAAATGTGTAACCATAACTGAATACTAACTAAAATAAAAAGACCAATAAAATGACCAACAACATGGATTGGTTACATAAATTGTAATTTATCCATATGATAAAAAATTTTTAAATGTTTTTATTGATTTTTAGAGAGAGGAAGGAAGAGGGAAAGAGAGATAGAAACATTCATGAGAGAGAAACGTCATCATCATCGATTGATCAGCTGCCTCCTGCACAACCTCTACTGGGGAGTGAGCCCGCAACACGGACATGTGCCCTGCCTGGGAATTGAACCAGTGACCTCTTAGTTCATGGGTTGATGTTCAACCACTGAGCCACACCAGCCTGGCCCATATGATGAAATGTTTAACTATCCTATATAATAAAGAGGGAATATGCAAATTGACCATCACTTTGCCACAAAGATGGCGGCGCCCACAGCGGAGGCGGTTTTTCCATAACACCAGATGGCTGTACCCACAGTGGAGGCCAAGTTCCGGTAACGAGCCTTAACAAGCAATCAGTAGGGACCTGAGGCTGCGCTCCCCCCTGCCCCCATAGGGCTTGACAGGGTACCTGAGGCTGCGCCCCCCACCCTGGCACCAGGCCAGGGAACCTCAGGCCGTGCCCCCCACCAGGCAAGGCTTGACAGGAGACCTCAGGCCATGTCCCCCACCCTGGCGCCAGGCCGGGTGCCAGGCTGGGGAACCTCAGGCTGCACCTCCTGCCCAGCAGGGCTTGACGGGGGACCTGAGGCCGTGCCCCCACCCTGGTGCCAGGCCTGGGGACCTGAGGCTGTGCGCCTCACCCGGCAGGGCTTGATGAGGGATCTCAGGCCGTGCCCCCAGCCCTGGTGCCAGGCCGGGGGACCTCAGGCCACGCCCCCCCGCCCGGTGGGGCTTGACAGGGGACCTGAGGCTGCACCCCCCCACCTGGCAAGGCTTGACGGGGGACCTCAAGATGTGCCCCCCACCTGGCAGGGCTTGACGGGGGACCTCATACCATGCCCCTTGCCTAGCGGGGCTTGACAGGGGATCTCGTGCCACATGCCTCACCTGGCAGGGCTTGACGGAGGACCTCAAGACACTCCCCAGCCCGAGCCCGGGCTGGGAGTCCTGAGGCTGCACCCCCCACCCAGTGGGGCTTGACAAGGGTGGGACCAGCTGGGTCTGGATCTAGCCCAATGGTGGGGGGACAGCCAGGTCTGGGTCTTGTGCAATTTTGAGGCACTCGTGGGTGGGCGGGGACTTGACTCTGGGTCCTGTGGTGCGCCCCAGACTCTGACAGGTGGAAGATTTTCATATACATTTTACTAATTTTCTTTCATCTCTGACACTTCTATTATAGAGAAAGGGCAAATAGCAATATTAAAATATTTCCTCTAATTAATCCCCTTTTAATGTGCACGAATTTTGTGCACCGGGCCACTAGTTAAGAATAACTTTGTAGAAAAGTCAATATGGACATTTGATTTTTCCTGAAAAGCAAGCTATAAGAAAGCATGTATTGCCCTGACTAGTTTAGGTCAGTGGTTAGAGCATTGACCTGCACACTGAACCATCAGTTTGATTCCAGGTCAAGGGTGCATACCTCGGTTGCAGGCTCCATCCCTGGCTTCCATCAGGCATGTACAGGAGGCAACTGGTCTATGTGTCCCTCTCACATCGATGTTTCTCTCTCTCTTCCTCCCTCCCTTCCACTCTATCTAAAAGCAATGGAAAAAATGTCCTTGGGTGAGGATTTTAAAAATATATATTTTAAAGAGCATGTATAATATAGTCCTATTTTTAACACTGTCTTAACTGTTTTTAAATATATGTGTACATACATATATAAAGAAAAATCTGAATGGACTAACATCAAATTGGTAACAATTACTAGTTGGTACTTATAGGTATTTGTATATGACTGTGTACTTCCCAATTTTTTTTGTATTAAACATGTGGACTTCTTTTTTTAAAAGCAAATAAAGGAGGTAATGGTGTATAAGTTGCAATGAAGAGCTAGGAGGATGGGCACAGTCCAGGCTCCACCATATATGGAATTGGGGGAAATAAAGTAGAATTTGAGATGGGTTCAGGGTGGTAAAGCCAGGGCTCTAAAGGCCCAGGGTAGAGGGAATGTTTTGTAGAGACTTGACTATGCTGTCCATCAGTACCTGGCACATGTTTCCATCAAAGTTTTTATAACACTTTGGTGTAAGTATTTGTTATGTTACTGTCAAACCATATTCCACTGCATACCTCTTTGAATATAGGAATTATCTTTCTCACCTATGTAATGACAGTGTCTAGAACAGCCGTGGGCAAACTACGGCCCGCGGGCTGGATCCGGCCCGTTTGAAATGAATAAAACTAAAAAAAAAAAAAAGACCGTACCCTTTTATGTAATGATGTTTACTTTGAATTTATATTAGTTCACACAAACACTCCATCCATGCTTTTGTTCTGGCCCTCCGGTCCAGTTTAAGAACCCATTGTGGCCCTCGAGTCAAAAAGTTTGCCCACCCCTGGTCTAGAACATAGAAGGCATTTAATATGTGTTGGTTGAAAGAGGGAATGAAGAATAACCATAGAGAGCAGTGACCAAAGCGGTCCGCAGCCACCTCGGTAATGCCACTGCTGCTCCGGGGGTCCTGGGCCACCCTCCCCCCAGGGCTGCCCCTCCCAGCCCCCCTTCACTCTGTGGATTTAAGGGGCCACAACTAAACTGACAAGCTCAGGGGAGGCCTGCATGGCGGCCTTACAAATGAAAGCAACCCCATAGGAGGATGTGGAATGAAAACTGAAAGCTGTTCATGGCCCATAGTTTCCGTCCTAGGCTGGAATCTTCCCTGCAGAGGCCAGTCTTGACCTTCACTGGCCAGCTCATTGCCTTTTGCAACTAAGAGAACATGCCCTTGGCAGGTGGGGAAGCAGTCACCTTGCTAGAGCGGAGACCACAGATGCCCTTTGTCCCGAGTTGACCCTGGGAAAGGATCTGGGGTGTTTATCTAAAAGGCGTCCCTTGAGGAGAACCAAGATGGTGGCATAAGGTACAGACCTGTGCGTGCTGCCTCCCACAACAACATCGAGACTACCAACTATGAAACAGTTATCATTCAGAAGCATGGGAAAGCTGGCCCAGTGGAAGCTCTACAACTGGAAGGAAAGAAAGAAGAGCATTGAGATTGAGTAGGTTGTGCAGAGGCTCCAAGAACAGAGGTACGGAGTCGCGCGCCAGGAGGGCTGCAACTGGATGCGTGATTTTTTTTCAATCAGAAGGGGATGCAGACTCTCAAATCCACTGAGCTTGTTTGGGGCAGGATCCTGAGGTCCCAGACCCCTACAGGGAGAGGCGAGCGAGAGTGGCTGTCTCATGGAGCTGCCCGCCGGCGCTCGGGGACGCGAGACGCGGAGTCGCAGAGAGGCGAGGAGTCCCAGAGACACCATTGCCCCTTGCTCCGCCCTGGTGATTCCCGGGGACCTCGCCCTACTCAATTTACATCCCCACCCAAGCTGTGCCAGTGGTACAAAGAGAACCACCAGCGCTTTTGCAGCCCAGCCCAGCAGAATGCAGATTTCAACTCCTTGCATACATAAGGGACACAATCAAGAAGCAGAATCAGGTTCGGAGGAAGCCAGAGCCGGGCCCAGCTGTGACGTGGAACCACTGTACCAGCAAATGCACAGGCAGGTCCACCAGATCCAGTCTCACGTGGGACGCTGGGAGACGGCAGACAGGCAGTCTGTGCACTTGGTAGAAAACGAAATCCAAGCAAGCATACCAGATATTCAACCACCAGGAACGCCTGGAGATTTTGTCCAGCAGGAAGCCGCCCAACAAAGGACAGAATGCCAAACTTTGTGTTGCTGAGACGGCCCCCGTGAGGCTGAGGCGGCCCACGTAGGGCCGAGGTGGCCCCTGTGGGGCCGGGATGGCCCCCGAGGGGCTGGGACGGCTCCCGTGGGGCTGAGATGGCCCCGGTGAAGCTGGGAAGGCCCCGGTGGGGGTGGGACGGCCCCGGTGGGGTTGAGACGGCCCCAGTGAAGTTGAAACAGCCCTGGTGAGGTTGAAATCGGTCCCGGTGAGCCTGAGATGGCCTCGGTGAGGCTGAGACAGCCCCAGTGAGGTTGAATCAGCCCCGGTGAAGTCAAGACGGCACCGGTGAGGTTGAGACGACCCCGGTGAGGTCAAGACGGCCCCCGTGAGGTTGAGATGGCCCCGGTGAGGTTGAAACGGCCCATGTGAGGTTGAGACGGCCCCTGTGAGACTGACACAGCCCCGGTGAGGCTGAGACGGCCCTGGTGAGGTTGAATCGGCACTGGTGAGATCGAGACGGCCCCAGTGAGTTTGAAACGGCCCCGGTGAGGCTGAAATGGCCCTGGTGAGGCTGAGACGGCCCCGGTGAGGTTGAGACGGTCCTGGTGGGGTTGCAACGGCCCCAGTGAGATTGAAACGGCCCCGGTGAGGTTGAAACGGCCCCTGTGAGGTTGAAACGGCCCCTGTGAGGCTGAGATGGCCCCTGTGAGGCTGGGACGGCCCCATAGAGGTTGAGACGGCCCCGTTGAGGTTGAGACGGCCCCGGTGAGGTTGAAGCGGCCCCTGTGAGGCTGAGACAGCCCCTGGGAAGCTGAGAAAAATACCACATGAACTCACTCATTTATGGATAATAAGGACCATTATAGACTGATGAACAAAAATGGATACAGAGGCAGAGCAGCATTGAGCAGACTGTCAAACTACAGTGGGAACCCTGGGGAGGGTTGGGGGGGTAGGAGATCAACTGAAGGACTTATATGCATGCATATGAGAATAACTAATGGACACAAGACACTAGGGGGTGGGGGAAGCGGGGGAATGTCAAGGGGGGGAAAAAGGAGACATGTGTAATACTCTTTGTAATACATTAAGAAAAAATAAAAAAAGAATAACTGTATTTCTTTTATTGACTCTCCATTTGAAAATGCCTGCTCTGATTTGAAGATCACGTCCCAAAAAAACCCCAACTTGTTCCAAAGTATCTCCTTACCAGATTTCCACAGTGATTGAAATTCTCCTCATTGAAGCGCCCTTATTTATTTATTTATTCATTCATTTATTTATTTATTTTTAAATATATTTTATTGATTTTTTACAGAGAGGAAGGGAGAGAGATAGAGAGTTAGAAACATCGATCAGCTGCCTCCTGCACACTCCCCACTGGGGATGTGCCCTCAACCCAGGTACATGCCCTTGACCAGAATCGAACCTGGGACCTTTCAGTCCGCAGGCCGACGCTCTATCCACTGAGCCAAACCGGTCTTGGCTGAAGCGCCCTTTTTTAATTATAAGCACTATTTCCAAACACTCTGCTTTTGAATTCTATCTATCCCTCTGAATGGCAAAATGATCATGAGTGATAGAAACAGGTGTCATTGTATTGTTCCCTCTATATTTGTGTATGTTTGAAATTTTCTGTATTATTAATAAGAGTTTTAGAAACCTGTCAAAAAAATCCAGTAAGTCATGCAACAAATATTTAATGACTTACGAGAGTATACCTTGTGCTATTTAATGTGTTAAGGCAGGGGTCCTCAAACTTTTTAAACAGGGGGCCAGTTCACTGTCCCTCAGACCGTTGGAGGGCTGGACTATAGTTTTAAAAAAAAACTATGAACAAATTCCTATGCACACAGCGGCGGCAAAAACACCCGGCGGGCCGGATAAATGTTTTCGGTGGGCCGCATGTGGCCCGCGGGCCATAGTTTGAGGACCCCTGTGTTAAGGTCTAGGAATACAAGTGTGAATAAAAATTAGGTGTGTGGGTGGGGTGTGGGTCAGAGTGGGGCAAGCATACAGTGCAATATATAAACATGAGAAATAAGAGGATTGTTTCTGGTTAAGATGGCAGTATAGGTAAACGTGGTACTCAAATCTTCCCACAACCACATCAAAATTACAACTAGCCTTGGCTGGTTTGTTCAGTTGGTTGGAGTGTCATCCTGTACATCAAAAGGTTGCAGATTTGATTTCTGCAGGGCACATACCTAGGTTTCGAGTTCAACCCTTCCACCCTCCCACTCCTGGTCAGGGTATGTAGGGGTGGGAACCAATTGATGTTTCTCTCTCGCATCAATGTTTTTTTCTCTACTTTCCTCTCTCTCTAAAAATCAATAAAAACATATCCTTGGGTGAGGATTTTAAAAAAATGATTTGTTTGAGAGCTCTGATATAAAAATTCCTATGGAATAAAATACTGATTTATTTTAACCACATACTTACTGAAGCAAGGAAAGGTTTCTGACCTTTGAATCATTATGATGAACCATTTAGGTGTATTTGATGACTTAGGGGCAGGAATTAAAAAAAAAAGAAGATTCAAGACAAAACAAAAAAATACCACAGGTTAGTGAGTGTAAGTGACAACTATTGGACAGTTTCATATCTTTGGAAATGTTTTTCCTTTCTAAGTCTGTGCTACTGGCACTCAACATTAGTGCCTGCATACTTTAGGAGGGAATTCTAGTCTCAGCTTAAATATTGTCTGAATACATGCATACATACCCTTTTTTTGGTTTGTTAGTCCAAACTGTGAAGTGACATATCAAAACAGTCCCTGCTGGTAAGGACATTAATGGCTTCACTTGAATTTAAACCAGCTCTAGATAGAAAAAAAATCTAAGTCCCCTCATTTGCTTTTTCAGTAGGGTAGCACATCTCATATTTTAGAACAAGTAGGGGTGCTTTGTTTAAATAAAAATAGCATTTAATTTATAATTGTGTGAAGGGTTTATGGATAAAGCTGTACTTATGTCACATTGTGGCAGTATCTTCTACTTTAATAGTAAACAGCTTATTTAAATATTAAGTCAAAATGGCTGACTTCAAAATATAGTCATTGATAAACTAATTTTATGTTCTCTTATATTCTATGTAGGAGAATCCAAGTCCTGTATACTTTCTTTGCCTTGTTCCTCTTCTCAGGGTGATGACTGCTATATAGGAGATGCAATTCTAGATTTTAAATTGAATTAGCTCAGATTTCTGAGAGGTGATATCTGGAAGAGAGATTTTATCTGTCTTCTCTCACTCAATACATAACCACCTTTGATTATCAGCTAAGATACAAAATCACTGTACTGTAAATAGTGACGGCCCCGGTGAGGCTGAGACGGTGTTTGTGCAGAGTCAATAAGCGAGGGATTGGTTAAAAAAAAGAAAAGCCACATGGAGACTGATAGGAGGGGCTGAGAAGCAGAAGAGGCTCATCCCACACCCATGTGTGGTGGATAAAAATTGGGAGAGATTTCTTGGCTATGGTGGTTCCCCTCCCCCAGGAGTGAGGACCCAGCTCCACATCAAGCCCCCCAGTCCAGGGTTCCAGTGCCAGGAAAAGAATTCCTCAAAACTTCTGACTGTAAAAACCAGTCGGGATTGTGGCTGAGTGAGACAGAGGACTGCTGGAATCCCAGGTGTTTCTCTTAAAGGGCTCATGCAGAGACTACTCGGACTCCCTCACTCTGAGCTCCAGCACAGGGGCAGTAGTTAAAAAGGCACCAGGGACATACAGGGAGAAACTGAATTGTCTGGCATCAGGGCAAGAGCTGGAGGGGCAGCCTTCTCCCAGACAGAAGTGCTGGCAGAGGCCACTGTTCCTTTCATGGATTCTCCTCCCACTTCCCTCCCAGAGCTGTCAGACGGGTGCTATATATGAGCCTTCATCAACCAGGCTCAAACTGTTCACCCAGCCTTCGTGATTCCCTAAGACATCACCCACCTAATTTGTGGGCCCACCAAGCTGTTTCCAGTGGCTTTTCCATACAAATGGCCTATATCGGCTGATGCTTCAGACTTTCCTAAAATCTCTAAAACAAGCAGCATCTGCCCTTGGCGTGTCCTGTACCTTTTGCTAAGTGGCCCCAGGCCTGGCACTAGTGACAATTGGCCTTGGTTCACAGCTTAGCCTCTTACAGGCATCCCCAAGCCCAGTACAGGTAGCAGCCATCTGCAGATTGCTTTGTAGTTCATGCTGGGTGGCCCCAGGTAGGCAAGGTGGTGGCTGACCTCGGTCTGCACCTTCCGAGAGGCCCCAGAGCCAGTGCACCTGGTGGACAGCTTCAGACCACATCGAAACACCACCCAACCATCATACACAAGTGACACATTCAAGGGGAGACTCATGGGTCACCAGAATCCTGCTGAAGTAAGCCCTGCTCCATAGAGTAGGCCCCTGCACAGCGGATCCTCCATGGTAGTCACAGCCAGTCCTTTCAGCCAATTGGCCTGGGGGTAAATCCCTCCCACTGATGTGTCAACAGCAATCAAGGCTCAACTAAAACAGGAGGTGTACACTGCCCACATGAGGAAGGTGGGTGAGGGAGAAGGGTGTAGCCCACTGCTGTGCCCAGCTTGGGTGATTGGGGGGATAATGTCTTAGGACCCTATAGAACACCTGCTTACATAAAGCCACTCTACCAAGTCCAAGAGATGTAGTAGCTCTACCTAGTACATAGAAGCAAACGCAGGGAGGCAGCCAAAATGAGGAGACAAAGAAACATGTCACAAATGAAAGAATAGAACAAAACTCCAGAAAAATAACCAAACAAAATGGAGACAAGCAATCTACTAGATGTACAGTTCAAAACACTGGTAATAAGGATGCTCAATGAAGTTAGGGTAAGAGTAGATGAACTTAGTGAGCACTTCAACAAAGAGATAGGAAACATAAAAACAGAACTAGATGACATAAAAAAGAGCCAGTCAGAAATGAAGAATATAATAACTAAAATGAAAAATACATTATAGGGAATCAATAGTGAAGTAGATGAAACAGAGGATCAAATCAGAGATTTGGAAGATTAAGAAGCAGAAAACACCCAATCAGAACAGCAAAAAGAAAAAAGAGCTCCCCCCCACCCCCCAAAACCAAAAAAAAAGAATAGCATAAGGAGCCTCTGGGACAACTTAAAGTGTACCAACATTCCCATCATGGGGATGTCAGAAGGAGAAGAAAGATAGCAAGACATCGAAAGCTTATTTAAAAAAATAATGACAGAAAACTTCTCTAACCTGGTGAAGGAAACAGACATACAAATCCAGGAACCATAGAGAATCCCAAACAAGCTGAACCCAAAGAGGCCCACACCAAGACACATCATAATCAAAATACCAAGGGTTTAAAGACCAAAAAAGAATCTAAGCAGCAAGAGAGAAGCAGTTAGTTACTTACAAGGGAGTTCCCATAAAACTGTCAGCTGATTTCTCAACAGAAACTTTACAGGCCATAGGGATTGGCAAGAAATATTCAAAATAATGAAAAGCAAGGATCTAGAACCAACATTATTCTACCCAGCAAAACTATCATTTAGAATCAAAGGACATAGAAAGAGCTTTCCAGACAATAAAAAGCTAAAGGAGCCCATCACCACTAAACCAGCATTACATAAAATTTTAAAGAGTCTTCTTTAAGAAGAATAAGAAAAAAAAAAGGATAAAAAATATGAACAAGCCCTAGCTGGTTTGGCTCAGTGAATAGAGCATTGGCCTTAGGACTGAAGGGTCCCAGGTTTGACTCCAGTCAAGGGCACATGCCTGGGTTGCAGGCTCCATCCCCATTGTGGAGCATGCAGGAGGCAGCCGATCAATGATTCTCTTTCATCATTGATGTTTCTATCTCTCTCTCTCCCTTTCTCTCTGAAATCAATAAAAATATATTTTAAAAAATATGAACAATAAAATGGCAATAAATACATATCTATCAACAATTGAATCTAAAAAGCAAAATGAACAAGCAGAACAGAAACCGACTCATAGACACAGAGTACATTTTTATGGTTGCCAGATGGGAGGGGGATTATGGGGATGGGTGAAAAAGGCAAAGGGAATAAGAAGCACAAATTAGTTGTTACAGAATAGTCATGGGGATGTAAAGTACAGCATAGGGAATATAGTCAATAATACTAGTATTGTAATAATTATATATAGTGTCTGATGGGTACTGGATTTTTTGGGATGACCACTTAGGTAAATTATATAATGTTTTAATAACTGGATTGGACACCTGAAACTAATATAATATTGGATGTCAACTATAATTAAAAAATAAAAACTATTTTAAAAAAAGAAATGAGATGCCCTGGCTGATGTTGCTCAGTGGTTAGAGTGCCAGCCTATGAACCAAAGGGTCACAGGTTTGATTACCAGTCAAAGGCACATGCCTGGGTTGCAGGTTTGTTCCCCAGACCTGGTCCAGGTGTGTGAAGGAGGCAACTAATCGAAGTGTCTCTCACATTGATGTTTCTCTCTCTCTCCCACCCCCCTCTCTCCCTTCCACTCTCTCTCAATGGAAAAAATATCTTCATGTGAGGATTAACAAAAAAAAAGGAAAGGGAGGGAAGAAAGAAAGAAAGAAAGAAAGAAAGAAAGAAAGAAAGAAAGAAAGAAAGAAAGAAAGAAAGGAAGGAAGGAAGGAAGGAAGGAAGGAAGGAAGGAAGGAAGGAAGGAAGGAAGGAAGGAAGGAAGGAAGAAAGAAAGAAAGAGAGAGAGAAAGAAAGAAAGGAAGAAAGGAAGAAATGAGAGGATCTACCTAACTCACAGTTGAGGTGGTGTGGGGACACAAAGTAGTCCTGAATGAATCTAAGGTGAATACAAGTTAGACAGACTGAAAGGGGCAAGGGAAATGGTGAAAAGGCGGAATGGGTCATTCTAAACAGAAATAACATGGAGTATCAAGACATGGAAACCAGGTAGAACATAATGAGTTTGGAGTTCTAGTTCACTGTAATTCTAACTTCAGGATATATATGGAAGAATTGTGGAAATAAAAATAGGGTACAGGCTAAGCTGTTCCTACAAAGAGACCTTAAGATCCAATGAATAGAATCCAGTCAAAGTTTATTTCTCTCAAGTAGCACAAGTAGAATTCACACATGGTCCATTTTGATTCCTTCACTCAAGCTCCCAACATCAAATTATTTTGAAGAAAATCTCAGGCTTTAAATCATTTTTAACAGAATCTAATTGACATACCATGTAGTGCACCTATGTAGTGTACAATTTAATGTTTTTAGTATATTTACAGGGTTATGCAACCATCACCATAATCTAATTTTAAACCATTTTCATCAACCCAAAAAGAGGCCTTGTATTCATTAGTTACCTTTCCCTATTCTCCCCCCTCAACCTTCTCATTTCTTATCATTATATCTGTAAAAATTTCATATGCACTTTTAGAAAGATAGAAACTACTTTAAAATACATAACAATAGTATCATTGTCACACATAAAAATGATTAAACAATTTAATGTCAAAGATAAAATCAGTGGTCTCACACACAAAAAATCAGTGGTCACGTTTTTATAATTATATGTTTTTTTCCAGTTTGCTTAAATCAAAATCCAAGTAAAATCCTTTTGCACATTGCAATTGCTTGGTATATCTGTTATGTTTCTTTTCATCTATAGGCTATCCCTCCATTGCTTTCTTTATTTCTTACAAAAAATTTGTTAAAGAAATTAGATTATTTATTATATGAAGTTTCCTGGGGTCTGGAATTTCTGATTCTATTATTGTGTCATTGTTGACAATGCTCCACTGTTTCATATATTTCCTATAAATTAGTAGTTGGGTCTGAGATCTTAATCAGATTCAAATATTGTTTGTTTAGATAAGACTACCTCAGAAGTAGAACTATTATGTCAAACTTCTGCTTAAGTTTTCTCTTATTGTAAAATATATCATATTCACAGAAGTATATAAAACTAATGATATAGTTTAAAGACTAATAATAAAATGAACATCCAGTCCCCATCACAGAAGTTAAAAAACAATGGAGTATTGCTAGTGCTTTAGAAATCCCTTTTGCCTTCTCTAACTAAATCTCCTCTGTTCCTAACCCATTCTAGAGGTAAAAACTATACTCAGTCTTGTGACAATTATTCCTTCACTTTCTTTATGTCTGTTATGAATATCTTCCCAAAGCAGCGGTTCTCAACCTGTGGGTTGTGACCCTTTTGGGGGTTGAACGACCCTTTCACAGGGGTCGCCTAAGACCATCAGAAAACACATATATAATTACATATTGTTTTTGTGATTAATCACTATGCTTTAATTATGTTCAATTTGTAACAATGAAATTGGGGGTCACCACAACATGAGGAACTGTATTAAAGGGTCGCAGCATTAGGAAGGTTGAGAATCACTGTCCTAAAGAGAATATTGTTTGGTTTTGCCTTTACCTCTATTATTCTATGATTTGCTCCCCTCCCCCCCACATTATGTTTTTGGTATTCCCCCATGTTGTTTCAGTTAACTGTAGCCTATTCATTTTCATGGTTATATAGGATTTCATTATCTATAATAATAAAAGTGTAATATGCTAATTAGACCGGATGTCCTTCCAGACGACCTTCTGGATGAAGCCGGGGCTGCGAGAGAAGCCCAGGTCCCGGGTGCCAGAGGGAAGCCAGTGCCGGCAGCCAGGGGAAGGAAGGCCTACTCATGCATCAGGCCTCTAGTATGAATATACTACAGTTCATGCTAGTGGACATTTACTATCCTCTATTTTTTAAAAAATATTTTTAAGAAGGGAGAGGGAGAGAGGGATAGAAACATCAATGATGAGAGAGAATCATTGAATCGGCTGCCTCCTACACACCGTCTACTGGGGATCAAGCCAGCACCCCAGGCATGTGCCCTGACCTGGAATTGAACCATGACCTCCTGGTTCATAGGTTGACACTCAACCACTAGCCACACTGGTCGGGCTTTCCTTGATTTTTTGATATTATAAATAACTAGAGGCCCGGTGCACAAAAATTTGTGCACTCGGGGGGGAGGGAGGGTCCCTCAGCCCGGCCTGTGCCCTCTCGCAGTCTGGGACCCCTTGGGAGATAACGACCTGCTGGCTTAGGCCTGCTACTGGGTGGCAGAGGGCAGGCCCAACCCCTAGGTGCAGCCCCTCGTCGGGCTCAGAGCAGGGCCGATTGGGGAGTTGGGGTGCCGCCCCCTGTCATGCACAGAGCAGGGCGGATCGGGAGGTTGCAATGCCACCCCTAGTCATGCTCAGGGTAGAGCCGATTGGGGGGTTGGGGCACCGCCCCCTGTCACACTCAAGGCAGGGTCGATGGGGAGGTTGCGATGCCACCCCCTGTCACGCACAGAGCAGGGCCGATCAGGGGGTTGGGGCGCTGCCCCCTGTCACTCACAGAGCAGGGCCCATCAGGGGGGTTGGGGCTCCATACCCTGTCACGCACAGAGCAGGTCGATCAGGGGGTTGGGGAGCTCCCCCCTGTCACATACAGAGCAGGGCTGATCAGGGGGTTGAGGAGCTCCCCCCTGTCATGCACAGAGTAGGGCTGATAGGGGAGTTGGGGCACCGCCCCCTGTCACACACAGAGCAGGGCCGATCAGGGGGTTGGGGCGCCGCCACTGTCACACTCAGGGCAGGGCCGATGGGGAGGTTATGGCTCTACCCCGTCACACACAGAGCAGGGCCCGTGGGGGGGTTTGGGCGCCACACCCTGTCAAAACACAGAGCAGGCCAATCAGGGGTA
>NW_005871275.1:1190222-1191557 GCF_000147115.1 Myotis lucifugus | reverse complement strand
GGCGCCACACCCTGTCACACACAGAGCAGGGCCCAATCAGGAGGTTTAGAGCGCTGCACCCCTGTCACACACAGAGCCGCAGAGCGATCAGGGGGTAGGGGGAGCCCCCCCCCATCAGGCACAGAGCAGGGCTGATCAGGGGTTTGGGGTGCCTTCCCCTGTCACGAACAGAGCAGGGAAGATAGGGAGGTTGTGGCACCACCCCCTGTCACACACAGAGCTGCAGGGCAATCAGGGGATTTGGTCGCTGCCCCCTGTCACGCTGATCCTGGTGCCGGGAGGCCTCGCGGCTCCACTGATCCCGGTGCTGGGAGGCATATTACCCTTTTACTATATAGGATAGAGGCCTGGTGCATGGGTGGGGGCCGGCTGGTTTGCCCTGAAGGGTGTCCTGGATCAGGGTGGGGGTCCCCACTGGGGTACCTGGCCAGCCTGGATGAGGGGATGATGGCTGTTTGCAGCTGGTCACACCCCCCTTCAGGGTGGGGGTCCCCACTGGGGTGCCTGGCCAGTTTGGGTGAGGGGCTGAGGGCTGTTTTCAGGCTGGTGGGTGACTGAAGCTTTCAACCTGTCCTTTTTTTATTTTTTTTTTCATTCTGGGCCAGCTTTAGCTCTGAGGCTTGGCTCCAGCTCTGAGGACTCGGCTGCTGAAAGCAGGTATCTGGTTTGTTTGGGTTCTATAATCAAAACACTGTTTCAACTTCAGCTCTGAGATCCAGGCTGGCTGAAAGCAGGTTTCTGTGGTTTCTGTTTAGCTTCTATATTTGTAACAATGTTTCAAACTGCAAGCTCAGAGGCCGGAAGCCGCAGTCGGGGAACGTTGGCTTCCTCCGTCACTGAAGCAAGGAAGCCTCCTGTTCCCTTAAGTGCATGGCTGCCGGCCGCCATCTTGGTTGGCAGTTAATTTGCATATCGCCCTGATTAGTCAATGGAAAGGGTAGCGGAGATATGGCTAATTACCATGTTTCTCTATTATTAGATAGGATAATGCTATGATCACTCTGGTACATGTCTCCTCATGCATAGGAATTTCTCTCAGGTGCATACACACACAGACACACACACACACACACACATATATACTAGAGGACTGGTGCATGAAATTTGTGCACAAGGAGGGGGTGTCCCTCAGCCCAGCCTGCACCCTCTCCAATCTGGGATCCCTCTCGCAATCTGGGACCACTGGCTCCTAACCGCTCGCCTGCCTGTCTGCCTGATCACCCCTAATTGCTTCTGCCTCGGCCCCTGCCTCTGCCTCGGCCCCTGCCACTGTGGCTTTGTCTAGAAGGACGTCCAGAGACGGCCGGTCTAATTAGCATATTGTGTGTGTGTGTG
>NW_005871275.1:1185668-1190122 GCF_000147115.1 Myotis lucifugus | reverse complement strand
TATATATGGAGGCCCGGTGCATGAAATTCATGCACTGGGGGCCGGTGGGGGGAGGGGGGGTGTCCCCTCAGCCCAGCCTGTGTCCTCTCACAGTCCAGGAATCTCATGATTGATTGCCCCAAAGAGGTAAGCCTCGCCCACCTGGCCAGGGCTCCTGGATGGATTGCCCCACAGAGGGAGGCCCTGCCCACCCGCCGCAGCACTGCTGTGGAGTAGCCTGGGCCTCCCTCTTTTGGGTGATCATGGAGCCCCCTGATTGATCGATCACCCTGCCATCTGGTGGTCTGGGCCTCTCTCTGCAGGGTGATCATGGGGCAATGGCCAGGCCCCCGGCCAATCACATTGCACCCGCCTTGGCTGGCCTGGTGCCAGGGGTGTCATAGCATGGTGGTCTGTAAGGTCGTCCACACGGTCATTCTGCTGTTTAGTCATTCGGTCTATTTGCATATTACACTTTTATTATTATAGATATGTGTGTGTGTTTGTATATACATATATATATATACGTGTGTGTGTGTGTGTGTGTGTGTGTGTGTGTGTGTATAACTTTTGGGTGTAAAGTATGCACATGTTTCCTTTTTAAAAAAATATATTTTATTGGTTTTTTACAGAGAGGAAGGGAGAGGGATAGTTAGAAACATCGATGAGAGAGAAACATCGATCAGCTGCCTCCTGCACACCCCCTACTGGGGATGTGCCTGCAACCAAGGTACATGCCCTTGACCGGAATCGAACCCGGGACCCTTCAGTCCACAGGCCGACGCTCTATCCACTGAGCCAAACTGGTTAGGGCCACATGTTTCAATTTTTTTATCTTTAATTTCTTTATTGGTTAAGGTATTACAAATGTGTCCTTATCCCCCCCACCCCCATTAACCCCAACCTCCCCCGCACTCCTGCTTTTATCCCCCTGTTGTTTGTGTCCATTGGTTTGGCTTATATGTATGCATACAATTCCTTTGGTTGATCTCTTCCCCTTACCCCCACCCTCCCCTACTTTCCCTCTGGGGATTGACAGTCTGATCGCTGTTTCTCTGTCTTTGGATCTGTCCCTGTTCATCAGTCTATGTTGTTCTTTATATTCCACAAATGAGTGAGATCATATGGTATTTATCTTTCTCTGACTGGCTTATTTCACTTAGCATAATGCTCTCCAGTTCCATCCATGCTGTTGCAAATGGCAAGAATTCCTTCTTTTTTACCACAGCATAGTATTCCATTGTGTAGATGTACCAAAGTTTTTTAATCCACTCATCTGCTGAGGGCACTTAGGCTGTTTCCAAATCTTAGCTATGGTGAATTGTGCTGCTATGAACATAGGGGTGCATATATCCTTTCTGATTGGTGTTTCTGGCTTCTTGGGATATATTCCTAGAAGTGGGATCACTGGATATATATATATATATATATATATATATATATATATATATATAGCTTCTGGGTGTAAAGTATGCACATGTTTCAATTTTTTAAAATATATTTTTATTGAGGCTGCCTTCTGTACCACCTCTACCTGGGATTGAGTCCACAATCTGGGCATGTGCCCAGACCCCCAACTGGGAATCAAACCATGACTTCCTGGTTCATAGGTCGACGCTCAACCACTAAACCAAACTGGCTAGGCACATGTTTAATTTTGAAGTAAGGTCAAATTATTTGTCAACGTGCTCATACCAATTTAGAGCTCCACTAGCAGTGAATTAAATTTACCCATTGCTCTGAATCCTTGCTAACACTTGGTATTGTCAGATCTTGCCAATTGGTGGGCTTAAACTATTAGTAAAAGGTGTGTGAAATTGTACTATATAGTTCATATTTCAACTGAATTCACAGAACTCCTATTCAAATATTACTTTTCCTTGCCCCTTATTTTAAGAAAAATATAAAGCTTTGTCTTTAAAAAAATGACATGAAGACATTTCACCTATGGATTGCCATTGAAAATGTCACAATTTTTGAAGGGAGAAAGGAGATATTTGTGTAATTTAAAGCCTGGAAAGATGTTCATAAGATGAATGGCCATGTTACTCATGGCTATGTAGCCCCTAAACTTCATGGGGGTAAGAATTTAGATAAAATGTGTCATTTGTAAGGCGAACACAAGACATTCCAATCCAAAAACAAACTTACTCTTCTCTCTTCTGATTTCTTCTTTCATCTTATTCCTCCTGGTTGCTTCTTGCCCCTGTAGCAGCTTTTATAATAGTCTTCATCCATATCATGAGCTCTGGAAACAAAATTTTATACTTGGGTGTTCATAGCTACCTATGCAATCTAGGGCTCTAGATAATGTAAAGCTACCTTCCTCAGAGTGTTATCAAGGGGAATCAAGTAGGTACCATAATAGGCATGACTCTTGGCACACTTCAAAGAATGATGGGCACTATCTCGCCTTCTACATTGTAGCCTATACCTCATACTCCAAAACTTTTCAATCCATAAAATTTGTCTTTTCTAGAATTATTTTTCCCCATCCATTTCCAGAGAAAATCAGGTGTGCTTAGAAACCACCCCTAATTTCTCCACTCTTACCATCGCTTCTCAGAGACTTCTGCCTTGGGTCTAAGATTCTTTGAAAAAGCAGCAATAGCTTCATGATTTTGTGTCCTTGAATAGTGCCTCATCCAAGCTGCTATTTTGCAAACTTGGAATCATCAGACTTATTTTTTTAAAGCTTGCAGTAATCAAGCTCTGAATGAAAGGTAATACATTAGATCTGGGTAATTGGAAGGCTCACTAGCTCACTTTTCTACCTATTACCAGACTGCTTCATGTATCACTTAACTCAGGTCTCTTCCTCTAGTTCTGACTTAAGATAGACTCTTAAAATCTTTTTTTGTTGTAAAATGCGCATAGAATTTACCATCTTAACCATTTTTAAGTATACAGTTCAGTAGCGTTAAGTACATGCACCTTGTTGTGTAACCATCACCACCATCCATCTCCAGAACACTTTTCATTTTGCAAAACTGAAACTCTATACCCATTAAACAACTCTCTAGCCTCTGAAAATCACTATTCCACTTTCTATTTCTACAAATTTGACTACCCTAGGCGACTCATAGAAGTAGAATCATATGGTTTTTGTGATTGCCTTACTTCATTAGCAAAATGTCCTCAAGGTTCATCCATGTTGTAGCATGTGTCAGAATTTCCTTTCTTTTTAAAAATAGTTTATTGATTTTAGAAAGAGAGGGAGAGAAACATCGATGTGAGAAACATGATTGGTTGGCTCCTGTATGCATCCTAAGGATTGAACCCACAACCTGGGTAGTGCCTGAGTGGGAATCAAACCAGTGACCTTTCAATGCACAGGATGATACTCAATCAACTGAGCCACAAATCTCAGGGCAGAATTTCCTCACCTTTAAGGCTGAATACTATACACACACACACACACACACACACACACACACACACATACATTTTGTTTATCATTCATTCAATTTTCTTTATCCATTTATCTGTGGGTGGACATTTGGGTTGCTTGCACCTTTTGGCTATTGTGAATAATGTTGCTATGAATATGGGTGCACAAATATCTCTTCATGACCTTGCTTTTCATTCTTTTGGGTATATTCCTGGAAGTGTAATTGCTGGATCATAGGCAGTTTTATTTTTAATTTTTTGAGAAACTGCCATGCTGTTCTCCATAGTGGCTGCACCATAGTAGACACTTTTGAAGTTTCTGTCATGCCCTGAGAGGGGGGATTATTTTACTATCAACTACAGCCAAGGAAAAGGATTGTATGTCCAAGAATGAACATTGTCAATTATCATGCTTTATTAGAAAATTATTAAAAGCATGGAATTCCTAGAATTTGGAAACATTGTAAACCATTTGGCCCACTCCCCTCATTTGAAGGTAAGTAAAATAGGACTTGGAAAAGAAAAATGCCTTGTGAAGGTCAATGGCTTGTGAAGGTCAAAGGGCTAGTTAACTGAGGAGTCATAACTGGCAACCAAGGCTTACCTTCAACTTACTGCACATAAAATAATTTTCAACTTGAAATATTATGCAGTGAATAACAAGAATTACGAAGTGGGTAATTCAAAACATCCTCTAGGATGCACTGTCTGTGTTTTGCTTTTGTATCTTTGGCTGGTTCTCAGCCTCCCGAATTGCCTGGGTTGACATTGAAACCGAGCCTGTTTTTCTTGCTGCCACTGCTGACTGGGTTCTGGGCATCCTACCTAGAAGATGGAGGGGAAGACCGAAGACCAGTGGTCAGTCAGGGTCCACCGAGCGTGGACCGCGGCCCTCTGCTGGCCTGAGCGCTGGCCAGGGCCGCAGGTGCAGCGCGGATTTACTAGTAGCTCCCATTCTGGGGCCTCAAAGACCCCGCGCGCGGAGGGCGCTTCTGGCTCGCTGATGTCCCCACGCTCTGACATCCAAACGAAGGTGTTCAGGGACTCTCGGGAACAGGCAGCTCTTATGTGCCTCTCCCAGGCAG
>NW_005871275.1:1108855-1185194 GCF_000147115.1 Myotis lucifugus | reverse complement strand
GTAAGGCCCCGCTCCGCCCGCTCGCAGACCCGCGGCGGCCTCGGCCCCAGCCGCACCGGTGGTCGGCGCGGCGCTTCCCGTTCCCGCGCCGCGCTTCTGGCCCGCGCTTTCCCTTGCTCCTTGCGCCCCTCCCCTCTGTCGCGGCCCTCCGGACTCGCCCCTGACTTGGCCCGGGGACCCCGCCCTGCCCACCCCCACGTCTCCTGCCTCTTTCTCTAAATTCACTGCCGGCTCGGGCCGCGATCCGACCGGCGGCCCGGACTCCCGCGGGCGGGCTCGCCGAGGCTCTGCCGGGGGCCGGGCCGCCCGCGCTGGCGCTCCCTCTCGCCCCCGCTGGGCCCGCGCACCCGGTGCTGGGCCTCTGCCCGCGTCTGCTGCCCCGAGGGTAGTGCCAGGTGGCTCCGGACCTAGTCGGGACCGACACTGGATACTGTAGGCTCCTGGGTGGCGTCTTTCACTCTTTTGGGGTTTTATGTATGGAGTGAACTCTGGCAAGTGCGCCCGCGTTCTCCCCCAAAGCGAGTCATTGCGAATAATAACCCGCAACCCCGCCGAGTTTCGGTTGGATTAACGAAAAAATTACTTTGGGAATATTATGCAAATAGGATTTACACATTAAAACACTAGCTACCCCTTCCTTCTCAGTTTTTATCCTGATATTAAACCCTAACGGAGTTTTCAAGGTCTCACGCACGGTTCCCGAATAATCTGCTGGGTAGCATAGTTGTTAATTCAAAAAATTATATATATATATAAATTTTTAAAAATCCCCTTTTAATGCACTTTATCTGTTTGGAAAGATGAGAGGGGTGACTCAAATTTGTGGTGAAGGAGACAGAATTCTGGGAACCCAGGAGCCTCAGGTCCCAGTCCTGGTTCTGCAATCTTGGAACCAGCACTCACTGCTCCCAATTCTAGGATTCCAACATGAAGTCTCTGTGGTATATAGAGAAAAGATTTCCAATATAGAGGTGCAGGAATTATGTCCAAGAGTGTTTGTTACAAATCATTCAGAATTACAGAGTAAGAAATGTAACATAAGGGAGAAAAGCTTGGGAAAGCAGACAATTGCAAACATTTTTACTAGTTGGTAACTCTGTATACTTCAAATATATAGTACAATATGTTTTTCAGTCTATGAATACAAAAAGTTCACTTTCTATTAAGCATGACACTGGTGAGTGTTTCAGTGGCATATAAAGGCTTTCAAAAAGTATAAAGAGAGTATTTGCAACTTATTTAAGCTGCATTGAGTTCTTTAAGAAAGAGCCCCCAGATTTCTATAACTCTGCAGATTGTTGTAAATGAGATATAATTTGCACACAGCAAATATACACAAGTCTTAAGAGTGCAACTCCATTAACTTTTGTATATGGATGTACCCATATAATCATTATTGGGTCCAGATATAGACCAAGTCTACCTCAGCCCTGTTTCAGTCACTACCCCACAAAAGTAGCCACTATTTTGATTTCTAATATCATTGGTTCACTTATTTTTAACTTCATGTAAACCAGACCATCATTATGTGTTCTTTTTTTAAAATATATTTTATTGATTTTTTTACAGAGAGGAAGGGAGAGGGATAGAGAGTTAGAAACATCGATGAGAGAGAAACATCGATCAGCTGCCTCCTGCACACTCCCTACTGGGATGTGCCCGCAACCAAGGTACATGCCCTTGACCGGAATCGAACCTGGGACCCTTGAGTTCGCAGGCTGATGCTCTATCCGCTGAGCCAAACCGGTAGGGCATTATGTGTTCTTTTATGTCAGGCTTCTTTCACTCAACATTGTGATTATGGAATTCAACCTTGTTCTCAGGTTGAATAGCAGTGGTCATTTTTCTTTAATTGCTGGGTGCTATTTCTTAGTATGAATATACAGTAATTTGTTTATCTATTCTATCATTGAAGAACATGTAGGTTGTTTTCAATCTTGTGTAATATGAATAAAACTGCTGTGAACATTTTTTTTACATGATTTTGGTGTACACAACACCCATTTTTCCTAGGAGTAGAATTTCTGGATTATAGAGGAAGACATTCAGTTTTGCTAGATACCGTCCAACAGTTTTCCTCAGTGGTCATACCAATTTACATTCCTACTACCAGCATGTGGGAGTTCCAGTTCCTTACATCTTTGCCAACACTCAGTATTACAGGTTTTCTTGAATAAAAAGGCACAAAGTGAGAAGCTGAAAAATGAGGGCTTTAAAATATTTAAAACCTTTGAATTCCTTGGATTATAAATTGCAATCCCCATTTCCCTTATATTCTAAACTCTACTTTTTATGAATAATGATGACTTTTTAAAGTAATGTGTAAAGCATGGAACCATACTCACCATGGCCTCAACTGTATTGTGTGCTGATACTGGATAAGAAGGGGAGAAATTCAATATTTTAATAACTATGATGTGATTTCTTTCACTAGTGTCAGAAAATTCATATGCAGAGCATTGAATTACACATTTTAGTTGCCATCCTTTGTTCTTATTGCTTATCTTTCTTCATTTGCCTTCTTGTGAACTGCTAGCCTAAGAGAGGTTTAAAGTCATTAGAAGGGAGACCGGGTAGAGGGAAGAGATGCTAGTCAAAGATTGGTTTGGATTGGATGAGATACCAGACCTGGGGACCTGATACTAAAGCCCCTTCAATTCTAAAAGTCTAGTTTGAATTTTTGCCATCATACAAGTCCAGATGGCTATGCATTTCTCCCTAGGTACTTTACATCTGTCTATAGTAAATTATCCTCTTACATTTAATTGTGAACTCTTGCCTTCCGTTAGGGAATGGCTTTAATTTTTACAACTAAAAGTTACTTCCAGTAACTCTTAGGTATCAGTAAAGATTTTGTTATTGTTCTCAAATTTTCCAGTTGTTTTGAAAAACAGCTAGGTAATGAGATATTAATGAATGTGAAGAAGGACCACCTACTTATATTCCAGGGAAGACTTCAGATAAGAAAGACAGGAGAGAGCTTGCATAAGAAAGAAATTTTTTCTTTGACAAGTTTTCGTTGAATACCTATTTCTGTGCTTGGCACAAAGGGGTACAGAGATGAAAGGGATGGGGGGGGCAACTTACATAGAAATAACAAAATCCATTCTACTTAAGTAAATGCATGGAGATTGCTTCTCCCTAGGAAAAGCATTTGAGACCAAAGCTTGCTTTTAGTGAGTTCAACCTTCCAACACAGACTTTGTGATCATTCCATACCTATGGGTGGAAAATATCATGCTTCAGTGAAGGAAGCTTCAGCCAGGTCAGCATAGGGATCCAGGTGTTTTGTGCCCTAAAACCACACATAACCATACCCTGTTTTCAGTGGAGAC
The DNA here is from genome assembly GCF_000147115.1 of Myotis lucifugus. NCBI lineage: Eukaryota > Metazoa > Chordata > Mammalia > Chiroptera > Vespertilionidae > Myotis > Myotis lucifugus. The sequence goes on along the minus strand of NW_005871275.1, from coordinate 1,181,859 downwards.
TGTATTTGATAGTTGTGGGAAAGAAGCTGTTCTTCCACTCCTAATGAAACAAAGGGACTGTTCTGAGTTAGGAATGACCATGTTTTTAGGTTTTGGGAAGAAGTTTCTGAGTGGTTCTTTGAACAAATTTGTTGACTACATTTTACTCCCAGAGGCATGTCTGCTCACTTGAGAAGCCCACAGGATGGCTTGTTCTTATCACTTTCTGCACAGTTCTTCTTGCTCCTCTTATCTTCCCATTCTCTAATGAAACTCAGAAGGCATGCGACAAAAGCCCTTACAGTCAGTGTTGAAGATTACAATCTTGCTGACCGACTCCTCAAATACCCACCAGATATTGTCCTAACCTTTGGGTCAAGATTCTGATTTGACAAAAAGCAAATAACCTCAAAAGTATTGTATTTTATCATTTTTCTTGATGTTGAAAGGGAACATGCAGAAAATTGAAGCAAGAGGAGTAAGAAATTGGAGAAGGGAAATTGAAGAAGGGAAATTGAAGGGTTTAAAATTAGCCTTGCCTGTTTTATCGTTTGGTTTTGCCTCTATGCTGTATCTTTCATCCACTCTGAAATAGCAAACTCTTGTGAATTTCACAGTAGGTGGTTTGTTTGAGGAGAGCGTTTGGTTTTATCAGGTGACTTTGTGATCTTCAGATTTTTACCCTGACTTCCAAAGAAGCTTTCACCACTTCTCAGTTAGGTAGCCACAGTGTGTGGCTGAAGGTCTTTCTGGCTTTTGGGGGGTTTATGAGCTTTACACATAGGTGATTTCATTACCTTTGGTTGATATCTTCTAAAACTATATCATTAGTGGTCCTCAAGGGATGAAAATGTTGGTTGCACTTACTGATGGTCGTTAATTTGAATCATGCAGTTCTGTTCTATGGGTACCAACACATGTGGAGGAAATTTAAAAATAATATAAAGTACACGCACACTGTTCTTTTGTGGCTAGAGGAATTGCATAAGACCCCAAAAGAGGAACTATTGTTATTTTTTTTAGGTTAAACAGTAAAAATATTTTTTCACTGCTGTCATTATGTCAATTGGTAGCCAAGAATCCTCCATAAAATTATTTACAGCCTCCACTAAAATAGGATGTTGTTATTATTTTTTTTTAACTATTGTGTTTTACTTATAAGATATCCACTAAATTCAGTTGTCAAATGCCTTGCCGTTTGAGTTCAGAAATTCCCAATGTGAGGGATTCTGTTTTTGGAGGGCTGCAGGCAGGACTAACAACATGGGAAACGTGTTATTTCCTCTGGCAGGGGATTTCTCTGCACTCAATTTCCTCATTTGTAAAGAGAAGATAAGCAGTACCTTAGTCCTTCATCAGATAATATCTATAAGGTATAGCTTCATTCCTCATCAGATAGGTGCTTTGCAGAAAGAGAAATGCACAAAGTCTGGAGAAATCATTAGGATTGAAAGTCACAGGATTTTCCTCCTTCCCTTCTTAGACGTTTTTTGAGCACCAACTATGTCCAGAACTTGTGTTAAGTGCCACATAGGACTGGTTCCTTCCCTCCAAGAACTCACAGCCTAATGGGGGTGTCAGCGGGAAAGGGCCAGGACTATAAAAAGAGAATGGCAGTGCACTTTTAAATGTATACACAGAAGTGGAATCTCTGACCCAGACTAGGAAAATAAGGCAAGGCTTCCAAGAGGAGGGTGATGCCAGAGCCAGCACTAGAAAGGTAAGTAAGAGTTGGCAGGGGAAAGGAAGGAAGAGGACATTCCAGGAAAATAGGACAGAAAATAGGAAAAGAAGGAAGAGGACATTCCAGGAAAATAGGAGCCAGGTGGGGTCAGACCAGACCTGGGTTCAGCAACCTCGGTACTTGAGTTCTGGCTAGGAAAGAATTCAGAGCCAGGACCCAAATGATAATTCCAGGAAAATCGGCCGAGAGACGGCTCGTATCTCGAAAAACTCGTTAGTCGGGACACTTGTGAGTCAAGGCCCCACTGTTATTATATACACCACAGGTATGAATCAGAAACTCATGAGCAAGTAGACAGTAGTTAACAAGGAATAGGACAGCAGTAACAAGGAAGCATGGAGTAGAAAGAAAACTGGAATTCCCTTCCGGTTGCTGGGACACAATGTATAAGGCCTCCGGAATAGAGTAACTATAGTTTACAAACTTGTAACACAGAAATCTCTGAAGTTGTTCAGTGGTTAGTTTTTTAAAGAAGTCCGGGTTGCCAGAGAGTCTCAATGTGTCATGTGTAAGAATTGTAGGGATGTAATAAGGGACTTGGCCTTTATCATGTAGACCTAGAGTCTCTGGATGGAATTCAGGGTCCATTGTATCCCTCGGATGTGTGTGTGTGTGTGTGTGTGTGTGTGTACATGGTGTTTTTTTGGAAAGAGCGTTAATTGCTTTCATCAGATTTTCAAAGAGGTCTGTGACTCAGGAAAGGGTAAGGACCATTGCTGTCGGTTGTGGAGTGGTTTTAAGCAGAGGAGTGACACTCCCTGATGTATTCTAGAAAGACAGTTCTGGTATCTGCATGGAGGATGGATGCCAGGCAGACTGAGGAGTTGTTGGCAGTATCCAGGCCAGAGAAGACGAGGGCAGAATTGGGGCCATGTAATAGTGAGGCAGGGCTGCATATAGAATTGGGAATCAGCAAGAGGTTAAAATGTCCAGGTTTTGCATATAAGCATAACCAATGGACACAAGACACTGGGGGGTATAGGAGGCTAGGGGAAGGTCAAGGGGAGGAAAAAAAAAGGAGACATATATAATACTCTTTGTAATACTTTAAGCAATAAAACAATTAAAAATAAATAAATAAAATGTCCAGGTTTGGCAACTGACTGGATAATGAAAAGTGAGGAAGAGGGAGAAGTCAAAATGACATGGGTTTCTGGCTTTGGTGACAGTGGATGTGTTGCCACTAACTGAGAGGAAGAGAAGATGGAGGAGGGAGGAAAAAGGAAAGTTTAATCCAAGTTTTTGAGGGCCACTCAGATATATAATTATATACACCACAGGTAGGAATCAGAAACTCATGAGCAAGTAGACAGTAGTTAAAATCATGAGAATATATAGAGAATGAGACCTTAGGCCTACCCAGTTCTAAGGCAAAACACTCGTGTGTCTCCTCTCTACACACATCACTACTAACACTGAATACTCCTGGTACTCTGGCCACCAATGTATGTGGGGGGTGATTTCCCCACACCAAGCAATTCTGCAACACCAGCTGAGTATTCTGTGATTTAACTCTATTCAGACACTATCCAACTGGAGATAGTGTCAGATCCCACATGTTAAGGATTCAGGGACGCCCCTCCCCTTCTGATGCCAATGGCAAGTCCAGGTGTCACCTGCGCCATGACTGTTGCAGGCGGTGGGAAGGCACCAGGTGTTAGCCAGGTGGGGTCAGACCAGACCTGGGTTCAGCAACCTCAGTACTTGAGTTCTGGCTAGGAAAGAATTCAGAGCCAGGACTCAAATGATAAGAAAACATTTATTTAGAAAATCATAGGGTAGAAAAAGTAATTTGTAGAAAAATGGGCTTAGAGAACAAGTCATAGAGGCCAAGGAAGGGCCCTTGGAGCTTGGGAGTGACGAAGGTAATGGTAATGCGCCTGGGGGCAGGGGGAGGAGGACCTCATGCTCCCAGGTCCTTGGTCCTAAAGGTTTTAAGGGTGGAGATTTTAGGGGAGGTCCGGGGGAAAGATCTCAATAGAATATTCAGCAGCTTTCCAGTTGTGTCCTTTCAGGGTTGTGGTCTCCACGGATTGATTGGCCAGTGCCAGGGCAGGGGGTCATTATTCGATACAGCTGATCCTAGATCAGCCAGTGGGGCCACTTGTCTGGTTTTGCTGCTTTTCTGGGCCTGGAGCTGAAATACAACTGAGGCCTAGATGTCATCTCTAGGGAGGAAAGGTCAGGGCGCCCAAACCACATGACCAGCCCTATGCTAGGGGAGGGAAGGTCATCCTGGGGATGAAGCCCCACCCTGTAATTGTCCATTGCTAGGCAGCCAGGGCTTTCTGCCCTGCTGACCTTCTGCACCTGGCTCGTCATCCATGCTCTGCTCAGTCTGCCTAACTGCTTACGACATCACGACAGGCTGTAACCAGAGGTTCCCTTGACCTACTCCTAAGATTTGATTAATTTGCTAGAGCAGCTCACAGAACGCAGGGAAACATTTTATTTACTAAATTAGCAGTTTATTATAAAAGGACATAACTCAGGAACGGCCGGATGGAAGAGATGCGTAAGGCGAGGTTTGTGGGACGGGGCGTGGAGTCTCCGTGCCCTCCAGGCAGCCACTCTCTCAGCACCTCTACATGTTCACCAACCCAGAAACTCATCGCCCGTTTCAGTTTAAGAATTTTTGTAGAGCTTAATCTGCAGCACCCTGCTCCTTTCCCGTGGTCAGTGCTTGGGGCTGAAAGCTCCCACTTTCTAATCACCTGGTCTTTCTGGTGACCAGCCCCATCTTAAGGCTTTCTAGGGGCTCCACCCTATGTCACTTCATTAGCATAAACTCCATTGTGTTAAAAAGGAGCCTCTTATGAATAACAAAAGATACTCCTATCACTCAGGAAGTTCCAAGGGTTTCTGAGCTTTGTGCCAGGAACCAGGACTAAGACCAAATGTACCAAACCAGTGCACTGCTCTCTTTTACCAGAAGAGGAAAATGGGTCCCAAAGAGTGAAATGACTTGCTGAAATTCAAAGTTACCAAAACGGGTAACCTGAGGACTGAGACACAGGTCTTCACATCGTCTGCAGTTATTTCTGCCTCAGGGAAGACTGGGCTGGGAGGATTTGTAAAGGAGGTGCTGTGACTTTCTGTGATTTGTTTTGTAATGTCTAAATCCATCACTCTTTTCAGTGGAGTAGATTTTACTTTTACCTGAAATTTTGTTTTAAGTTCATGCCAAGTATTTTTCTCCATCTACTATACCCCAACCTCAGTCCTGTCCCTTCAAAGTAGACAACTTGGGGAGTTCTTTTCCAGTTCTACAATTGTCCTCTTGTTCAGAATGGGTTTAGAACTGGACTCTGGGAAGTGTCATTAGGGGTTGGGAATGAATTCTCAGAAAGAACCTTACTATCAATGGTGGCAAATTCTTCCTTTGGCTTTTTTAAAAGGCAGGTTTATTGAGGTACAATTTTCACATAGCAAGTGTATGGTTACATGTGTTTAACTAACACATCCACCACTAACAAGGTACAGAACATTTCCATTCTCCCCCAAACTTCCCTCATGCCCCTTTCTAGTCAACCCCAATGCTCACCCCCAACCTGTGGCTTGCCTTTTCAGTTTTTAAGCAGTATTTTTTGAAGAGCATAAATGATTAACTTTGATAAAGCCCACTAGTGGGAAAACATTAGCTCTACATACTGCTCTGGTCCCACCTAACCAAGCTTAAAAGCAAGGAATAAAGTATTTACAATGAACTTAACTTGTAGGGTGGCTCAGGAGGCGCTGTAGGAAACAAAGAGAGTCAACCAGAAAGAAAAGGTTTAATCTGGGTCCCCGGGCGACCCTTGAACCCCAAAGGCAGGGCCAGTGGATTCGTGCCAACAGGGAAGGGGGGTTTCTTTTTATTCAGGTGTTTAATGAGGGGCGGGGGCATGAGCTGAGGAAGTTCCCACCGCCGGGTTCGGCACAGTATTCAGGAAGGAGTCAGTATCTGTGTGGAGGTCCTTGTGGATTCCAGGGAGGAGCCGGTATCTATGTGGCCATTTGTCTGGCACGCTGACCTGTTAGGAATTCCAGGGAGGGTCCATTATCTCGTCACACATCTGCATGCATCTGATCCTGGGCTTCCTCTGACCTAACATAACTGAATCTCGGAAAAAAAGGTTCAAGAATATTTAACAATACAAAAATGCCTTACACCAGGTAAAACTCACAATGTGATTGTTAACGTAAAAAACCATTGAAACCTGTAAAGAATTTTTGTGAGTTTATTTGAGCCAAACTGTCGACATATGCCGGGAAGCAGAACCTCAACGAATTGAGATAGTGCTCCGGAGAATGGCAGGGTTACATCCGTATTTATACATGAAATTCATTGGTGACAGATTTAAGGAGGTGGGATTAAGCGAAGCGGGGGAAACCTCTGTGACAGGATAAAAAGTAAAATGATGGACACATACTTAGGTGGGTGCAGGAACAATTAACATGACAAATGAAAGAATCTGCTGCATCTGTCCTGGGCCCAGCACACCTGGTTGTGCCCCAGGGGCTCCATAAAAAGGGAAGTCACAAGTTACCCAGACATCCCAAGGACATGTTATCAGAGATGCAAAAAGACAGATAGGTTTAATTTCAGACCATCCTTTGTGGTTACTTTAGGTCTGCAAAACTGCCATGCAGGCCTCTCCTGAGCTTGTCAGGTCAGCATGTGGCCCCTTTTCGACCACATGATGTACAACATGCTGACTATAATTATGAATACTCTATTATATATTTGAAAGTTGCTAAGAGTAGTTCTTAAAAGTTCTCATCACACAAAAAAATGTAATTATGTGAGGTGATAGATATTAATTAAACTTATTGTGTAACCATGTTGCAAATAAACATATCAAGTCATTATGTTTTACATGTTGATAATATCTCAATAAAACTGGGAGGGGGGACTATCAAAACTCAATAATAAGAAAATAACAGAATTTAAAAGGACTTGATTTGGGCAAAACATGTGAACAGGCACACTACCAAAGGATACATGTTATGCCCAGATTTCAGGATCCCCAAGAAACCAACAGGGAGCCAGCAGTCCGATGCAAAAGCATAAGAGTCTGTATTTCAAGCTAGCTTGAGCTCCCCGTCCACCAGACTCACCGACACATTGGCTAGCCAAGTGGCCAAGAGAGAGAACCCCGCCTAGAGACGGGTTTTAAAGGGGGGGGTTGGAGTAAGGGGAGGAGAAAGGACTGGTCTCTGCCGATTGGCCAGGCGCAAGTCGATGTCTTGTTCCTGGGTGTGGCTAGCAGAGTCTTAGACTTCCGGGAAGAAGCTCCTTGCCAAGCACGTGGCCAAGGTAAGATGGAGGGCGTAGCCTTTCCCCTGGGGCAAGATGGAGGGCGTAGCCTTTACCCTGGGGCAAGGTGGAGGGCCTAGCCCTCGCCCTTTGAATACATAGGATGTCATGTAAGCATCTGAAAGGATACTTAACATCATTAGTAGAAAAATGCAAATTAAAACCACAGGGAGATATAATACACATATTAGAATTGCTAACATTAAAAATTCTCATAATACCAAGTGTTGGTGAGGATGTGGCACCCCTGGAATTCTAAGAAGCTGCCAAGAGAAATAGAAAATCATACAACCTCATTGGAGGACTGTTTGGTACTTTCTTAAAAAGTTACAGACATCTTACATATGATTTACATGTTCTACTCCTTAGTATTTACTCAAAAAAATGAAAGCATATATCCATACCAAGCAGCTTTATTTGTAAAAGCCCCCAAATAGAAACAATCCAAATTCTACCCACAGGTTAATGAATTAAAATATTGTGTTAGGGCGGTATAATAATAGACTACTATTCAGCAATTGAAAGAATGAACTACAGACCCAAGCCATTATGCTCAATTAATATTTGACAAAGCTATAAGCATAACCAATGGACATAAGACACTGGGGGGTAAGGGAGGCTGGGGGAATGTCAAGGGAGGGAACAAAAGGAGACCTGTAATACTCTTTGTAATACTTTAAGCAATAAAACAAAATTTAAAAAAAAAGAAAAAAAATATTTGACAAAGGAGGCAAGAGCATACAATGGAGTCAAGACAGTTTCTTCAATAAAGGGTATTGGGGAAATTGGAGAAATACATGCAAAAAAATAAAACTAGACTACCAACTTACACCATACACAAAAATAAACTCAAAATGGATAAGGACTTAAACGTAAGACAGGAAACCATAAAAATCTTAGAAGAATCTATAGGCAGCAAAATATCAGACATATGTCATAACAATATCTTTACCAATACAGCTCCTAGGGCAATGGAAACTAAGGAGAAAATAAACAAATGAGACTACATCAAAATAAAAAGTTTCTGCACAGCAAAAGAAACCATCAAGATAACAAGAGAGTCCACTGCATGGGAGAACATATTTGCCAATGTTATATCCAGTCAGGGCCTAATCTCCAAAATTTATTGGGAACTCATACAACTGAACAAAAGGAAGATAAACAATCCAATCAAAAAATGGGCAAAGGACTTAAATAGACACTTTTTGAAAGTGGACATACAGAAGGCTAAGAGACATATGAAAACATGCTCAAAGTCACTAATCATCTGAGAGATGCAAATCAAAACAACAATGAGGTACCATCTAACACTTGTCAGAATGGCTATCATCAACAAATTGACAAATGACAAGTGCTATAGGTTTGTCATATAAGGCTTTCATTATGTTGAGGTATGATCTCTCTATTCCTTTTGCTGAGAGTTTTTATCAAGAAAGAGTGTTGGATTATGTCAAACGCTTTTTCTGCATCGATTGATATGATTATGTGATTTTTGTCTCTCACTTTATGTGATGCATTATGTTTATTGATTTGCAGATATTGTACCAGCCTTGCATCTCTGGAATAAATCCCACTTGGTCGTGGTGTATGATCTTTCGAATGTAATGCTGGGTCCGATTTGCTAGAATTTTGTTGAGGATTTTAGCATCTATGTTCATCAGGGATAATGGTCTGTAATTCTCTTTCTTTGTAGTGTCTTTGTCTGGTTTTGGGATTAGGGTGATGCTGGCTTCATAGAAAGAGCTTGGAAGTGTTCCTTCCTCTTGAATTTTTTTGAACAGTGTGAGGAGGATATGTTTTAGTTCTTATTTGAATATTTGGTAAAACTCCCCTGTAAAGCCATCTGGTCCAGGGTGTTTGTTTGCTGGAAGTTTTTTGATTGCTGCTTCAATTTCATTGGTAGTTATCGGCCTATTCAGGTTTTTTTATTCTTCCTGATTGAGTTTTGGAAGATTTTATTTTTCTAGGAATATTTCCATTTCGTCTAAGTTGTCCAGTTTGTTGGAGTAGAGTTGTTCCTGGTATTTTTTTTCAATCCTTTGTATGTCTGTGGGGTCGGTTGTTAATTCATCTTTTTCATTTCTGATTTTGTTTATTTGGGTCCTCTCTCTTTGCTTCTTGGTGAGCCTGGCTAGAGGTTCATCAATCTTGTTTATCCTTTCAAAGAACAAGATCTTGGTTTTATTTATCTTTTGTATTATTTTTTTGGTCTCTGTGTTGTTTATTTCCCCTCTAATCTTTATGATTTCCTTCCTTCTGATTACTCTGGGTTTTTCTTGTTGCTCTCTTTCTAATTCTTTAAGTTACAGGGTTGGATAATTAATTACCATTTTTTGTTTTTGTTTTTTGAGGTAGGCCTGTAGAGCTATGAACTTTCCTCTTAGGACTGCTTTCACTGTGTCCCATAGATTTTGGATTGTTGTATTTTCATTGTCATTTGTTGCCATGATGCTTTTTATTTCTTCTTTGATCTCTTTAACCCAATCATTGTTTAATAGCATGCTATTTAGCCTCCAAGTGCTTGATTTTTTTTCATTGTTTTTCTTGCAGTTGATTTCTAGTTTTATGCCATTGTGATCTGAGAAGATGCTTGATATGATTTCTCTCTTCTTGAATTTGAAGAGATTTTGCCTGTGTCCCAATATGAGGTCTATCTTTGAAAATGACCCCTGTGCACTTGAGAAGAATATATATTCTGTGTCTTTGGGGTGAAATGTTCTAAAGATATCAATTAATTCCATCTGATATAGTGAGTCATTTAGGATTGATGTTTCTTTGCTGATTTTTTGTTTAGAGGATTTGTCCAGTGGTGTTAGTGGGGTATTACAGTTCCCTACCATGATTGTATTGCTGTCAATTTCTCCCTTGATATCCTACAGAAGTTTTTTTTATGTATTTGGGTACTCCTGTATTGGGTGCATATATGTTTACCAGAGTTATATCTTCTTGTTGAATTGCCCCTTTTAGTTTTATGAAGTGGCCTTCCTTATCTCTTGTTATGGCCTTCACTTTGAGGTCTAATTTGTTAGATATAAGTATTGCTACCCCAGCTTTTTTTTTCATTTCCATTTACCTGAAAAACCTTTTTCTATCCCTTCACCATCAGTCTGTGTGAATTCTTTGTTCTGAGGTGGGTCTCCTGTAGATAGCAGATATATGGGTCATGTTTTCTTATCCACTCAGCTACCTTATGTCTTTCTATTGAGGCATTTAATCCCTTTACATGTAAAGTTATTATTGATAGGTACTTGTTTGTCACCATTTTTATTCTTTATGCCTTTGTTTTTTTTTCCCTTCCTATTTCTTTTTATTTTTATTATTATTTTTTTAAGTAAATCTTTTATTGTTCAGATTATTACAGTTGTTCCTCTTTTTCCCCCCATAGCTACCCGGTAACCCCCACCCCCCACGCCCTGCCCTTACCCCCCCCCACTGTCCTCGTCCATAGGTGTATGATTTTTGTCCAGTCTCTTCCCGCACCCCCCTCACCCCATTCCCCCCGAGAATTGTCAGTCCACTCCCTTTCTATGCCCCTGATTCTATTTTCTTCACCAGTTTATTCTCTTCGTCAGATTTTTTATTCACTTGATTTTTAGATTCACTTGTTGATAGATATATATTTGTTGTCACTTCATTGTTCATAATTTTTATCTTTACCTTTTTCGTCTTCTTCCTCTTCTTAAAGAATACCCTTCAGCATTGCATATAATACTGGTTTGGCAGTGATGAACTCCTTTAGCTTTTTCTTATCTGTGAAGCTCTTTATCTGACCTTCAATTCTAAATGATAGCTTTGCTGGGTAGAGTAATCTTGGTTGTAGGTTCTTGCTATTCATCACTTTGAATATTTCTTGCCACTCCCTTCTGGCCTGCATAGTTTCTGTTGAGAAATCAGCTGATAGTCGTATGGGTACTCCCTTGTAGGTAACTAACTGTTTTTCTCTTGCTGTTTTTAAGATTCTGTCTTTGTCTTTTGCCCTTGGCATTTTAATTATGATGTGTCTTGGTGTGGTCCTCTTTGGATTCCTTTTGTTTGGGGTTCTCTGCGCTTCCTGGACTTGTAAGTCCATTTCTTTCACCAGGTAGGGGAAGTTTTCTGTCATTATTTCTTCAAATAGGTTTTCAGTATCTTGCTCTTTCTCTTCTTCTGGCACCCCTATAATTCGGATGTTGGTACGCTTGAAGCTGTCCCAGAGGCTCCTTACACTATCTTCATATTTTTGGATTCTTTTTTCCTTTTGCTTTTCCAGTTGGGTGTTTTTTGCTTCTTCGTATTTCAAATCTTTGACTTGATTCTTGGGATCCTCTAGTCCGCTGTTGGATCTCTGTATATTATTTTTTATTTCAGTCAGTGTATGCTTAATTTCTAATTGGTCCTTTTTCATATCCTTGAGGGTCTCACTATATTTCTCAGAGGTTTCTAGAAGATTCTTGAGTAACCATATAACTGTGGTTTTGAACTCTATATCCAGTAGTTTGCTTTCCTCCATTTCTGTCATTTGTGACCTGTTTCTTTGTCTCCGCATTTTGGCTGCTTCCCTGTGTTGATAGAGTGGCTTTGTTTGGTAGGTGTCCTATAGGGCCCAGTGGCTCAGCCTCCCCAATTACCTGAGGTGGACACTCTTGGTGCACCTCTTTGTGGGCTGTGTGCACAGTCTTGTTGTAGTTAAGCCTTGATTGCTGTTGGTATCACTGGGAGGAATTGACCTCCAGGCCAATTGGCTGTGAAGACCAGTTGTGTCTTCAATGGGAGAACTTCTGTGCTGGAGACACCCTTATGGGGCAGGACTTGCTTCAGTGGGGCTTTGGCGCTCACTGAGCCTGTCCAAGTTTTTAGGCAGAAAAAGGCCAGGCCATTCATATGCAAAAGCCTCTGCACACAGCTTGGGTGGGGTTGTAAATTGGGTGGGGTGGGGTCTCAGGGAATCACGAGGGCGGAGCAAACTGCAATGACTGCCAGTCTGCTCTGCCTCTGAGAGGTCCCGGAGTTTGTGTCCTGCAGCCCCGTGCAGGAACAATGACTGCTGCAAGCATCTCTGCGAGAAAGCCGCCCTCACGTTCTGGCCCGATGCCAGACAGTCCAGTTTCTCTCTGTATGAGTCTAGGTCCCCAAATTCTCACCTGGAACTGGAGTTCAGAGCAGTTGGAAGCTTGTATCTCCCACCCGATTGAAAAAGACAACAGCATACCCAGCTGGCAGCCCCTTTCGCGCGCGCCTTTGTACCTCCGCACTTCCACCCTCTGCACCTCCTACCGGACTCAATGCGCTTTTCTCTTTCCTTCTAGTGGTAGAATTTCTACTCAGCCAGCCTTCCCGTTGTTCTGGATGATATTTTTTTTTGTCTTTTAGTTGTACTTTTAATGTGGTTGTGCACGGCAGCAAGTTCAGGTGTTTACCTATGCCACCATCTTGGTTGTCCCCTATTTCTTCTTTTTACAGCAGACACTTTAGCATTTCTTGCATTGCTGGTTTAGTGGTAATAAACTCCCTTAGTCCTTTTTTGTCTGTGAAGTTCCTGATTTCACCCTCAATTTTGATTGATAGCCTTGCTGGGTACAGTATTCTTGAATTCAGACCCTTCCTTTGCATGACTTTGTATATTTCATTTCATTTCCTCCTGGCCTGATGTGTTTCTGATGAGAAATCAGTCATTACTCTGATTGGGGGATCCTTTGTAGGTAACTTTCTGTCTCCCTCTGGCAGCTTTTAAGATTCTTACTTTGTCGTTGGTGTTTGCCAATTTAATTATAATGTGTGTTGGTGTTGGTCTTTTGGGGTTCATCTTGTTTGGGACTCTGTGAGCTTCTTGGACTTGTGTGAGTTTTTTCTTCCCTATATCAGGGAAGTTTTCTGTCATTTTTTCAAACAGGCTTTTTATTCCTTGTTCAGTTTCCTCTCCTCTGAGACCCCTATTATGTGGATGTTGTTTCCTTTCATGTTGTCCCAAAGTTCCCTTAGGCTCTCCTCCTGTTTTTTAAGTTTTTTTTCTAGATGCTGCTCTACTTGGGTATTTTTTCCTACCTTGTCTTCTAGCTCACTGATGCGCTTCTCTGCTTCTTCTAGTCTACTGTTGATGCTTTTTTTCTATTGTATTCTTTATTACAGCAATGTCATTTTTCATTTCTTCTTGTTTCTTCTTCATTTCCTCTTGGTTCTTACACATATTGTTGAATTTGTATTCCATTCTTTTTTTAAAAATATATTTTATTGATTTTTTTACAGAGAGGAAGGGAAAGTGATAGAGAGTTAGAAACATCGATCAGGTGCCTGCTGCATGCCCCTCCATTGGGGATGTGCCCGCAACCAAGGTACATGCCCTTGACTGGAATTGAACTTGGGTCTCATCAGTCCACAGGCTGACGCTCTATCCACGGAGCCAAACCAGTTAGGGCTGTCTTCCATTCTTTTCAGTGACCTTGACCATTGTGCTGAAATTTTTCTCTGACATATTGCTTGCCTCCATTTCATTTATGTCCTTTTCTGGTGATTCCTCCTTTTCTTTCGTATGTGGGCTGTTTCTTTTTCTCCCCATGATCTCTCCTCTCAGGGTGTCTGGTTATGTAGCTCTCTCCCTCCTGTGTTGACTTAAAGGCACAAAATACAACACAACAAGACACAATGCACAGGGCACCAAACACAAATGTATTCACGATACTAATAACTCCAAATAAAGGTGACCACCAGAGAAAAGAGAATTAGGCGATAGAAAAGAATGCAAAAATGATATTGAGAAAAAGAAAAAATGTAAGAGAGAAAAGAAAGAGAAGAAAAAAGAAAAAGGAAAAAAATATATATATGGGGAGAATACTCCAATAAAACAACAACTAATCCAAAATAGGCAGACAACCAACACCCAAAGATGAATGCAAACTACAAACAACAACTAGTCCAAAATATGTAAACTACCAACACCCAAACGACAAACACCCAGATGAATCTGAGGAAGCAGAGCTTTCTCTAGGCCAGTGGTTCTCAATCTTGGCTACACATTGGAATTACCTGGGAATCTTTTTAAAATCCTGATTTCTGGGCCCCATCCTCTGGAAATTCTGTTTCTTTGTTATGGGGTGGGGCCACAACATTAGTAACAAAGAAACAGAATTTCCGGAGGATGAGGCCCAGAAATCAGGATTTTAAAAAGATTCCCAGGTGATTCTAATGTGCAGCCAAGGTTGAGAACCACTGCTCTGGGCGATATCTGACCTTTCCATCCACGGATTGCCTCACCAGCTGTGTTTAATTTGCCAATTCTGGGTGGGTGTTATTTGATTCAGCTGTTCCTTCTATCTGCTCTGTGAGAAGACGCAGGGTTTGTCCATGTATTCATGCCCCTTTTTCTCCCCCTGGACAGACCCTTTAGGTGCCCACGGTCGAGAAGGCTGTAGTCCTGGTGTTCTTGGGTTCGCAGCTGAGGCAGCTGGTCTCTGGGCATGTGATTGTAGGGTCCTGGGAAGTATCTGAGGTCTCCTCGGTTGAAGGTAAGGCTAGGCTTCCCCTTCAAGATGGCACAGTCTCTGCGGCAGAGCCGGCGGCTCCAGGAGAGATTTCAGTAGCAGTAGAGGCTGCCCGGCCAGCGGAGCCTGTCAGCCAGTCCTCAGCAGGCCTTCACGCTCTCCATGATAAGCCTTCTGGCATTTACTGCACACCTCCAGAGAAATCAACCTTCCATTGTGTTCTTTATTGAAGCTATGTCATTCCTCATTTCCTCTTGATTCGTTATCATGTTGGTCAAATTCTCATTCAGCTCCTTATAATTCTCATTGATTTGTATGCATTTGTCATCCAGACATTTGAGCATCCTTATAACTATTACTCTGAATTCTTTCTCTGACAAATTATTTGCCTTCATTTCATTTAATTCCTTTTCTGGTGATCCTATTTTTCTTTCCTTTGGGGATTTTTTCTTTGTCTCCCCACTTTTCTGTAATGTTTTAATTATTTCTATGTCTTAGATCCAACTGCTTTGTTACCCAGGTTCTTTTGGGGGTTGGCCTATGTAGTTGGTGATTTTTGGGACCCAGTGGTATAGTCTCTCAGATTTTCTGAGCTTGGTGTTCTAGTGGAGCCCACTACTTGAGTTATTTGGGTTCTCCTGATGTAGTTGGGTCTTGAATGTTAGTTTCTCATTTGTGGTTGAAGTCTGATCATAGGCTGTCTGAAATGTGACTCACCCCCGGCCTTGTTGTGCAAGCTGTTGTAGATATGCTTGTGGTTCCAGCTCTTGTGGAAAGGGTTGCCTGAGGTCTCACTGGAGTGCGCTCACTGTGAGATCCTGGAGTTCATAGCCTGGGAGAAAGTGGTCTCAGGGCCTGAGGCTCAGGTAGTGCGACTCTGGCTAGTGTTGTGTGACTTTTGCTGGGGTAGCATAACTCTGCAAATCACTGTGAAGTTCCT
This sequence comes from Myotis lucifugus, assembly GCF_000147115.1. Classification (NCBI taxonomy): domain Eukaryota; kingdom Metazoa; phylum Chordata; class Mammalia; order Chiroptera; family Vespertilionidae; genus Myotis; species Myotis lucifugus. The sequence continues at coordinate 1,166,443 of NW_005871275.1, read as the reverse complement.
GGAGCCCATGACAGTAGGAGGCAGCTACCCTGTAGTCTGCGGATGAGGCAGTGGGTCTCTGGCCAGGGTGATTTCACTCTGCCAATCATGAGGGGGTCCAGGAGCCAACGGCTGGGGATGCAGGAATCTCAGAGTCTGTGGCTGAAATAGCGTGACCTTGTCCGGATATGTGAGCCCTTAGTAGCTCACTGCAGTGTCTAGACGCCAGCCACCAAGGAGTGGGAAGTCGTAGTTTCTGTTGGGGGAGTTGTGTGCCCTTGGTTGGAGAGGCACACGCCCACTGGCGGCTCACAGAGAGTCCCAGGAGCTGCCTGCTGGGGAGGTGGGCTCGCGGGGCCGTGCACTGAAGCTGCGCAACTGCGGTGTCCAGGCGCTGGCCGCCGGGGAGTGGGGAGTTGTGGTTTCTGCTGAGGGAGCCATGAGCCCTTGGAGGTGGACGTCCTGGGGTCTGCAGGTCTGCGGGCGAGGCTGTATGACTGTCTGGAGTGGCTTCAGTGTCCCGAGCAGTGTCGAAGGCCAGTCTTGGTGGAGGCAAGGCTGGGTTCCTTTTAGAGGCCACTCTCCCCTTCAAGATGGCATGGGCTCCCTGCCAAGCCCTGCAGCCCGGGGAGTGCCCGCAGCAGTGGCAGGGGCTCCTCATCCAGGAGAGCCTGGTCTGCCAGCCCCTGACACTCCCGCAGGATCTAACTGTCCCTCACTTACACAGGCACACTCCCTCCCTCCCTCACTCACAACCTCTCCCTCACTGCTGTCCTGCCAGCCGCCATCTTGCGAATCTCTTAGTGAAGTATTTTAAAAGACGAGGGGAAATGGTGAAATGTGTAATAAGTAAGGGAATGGCTGGATCATTTTACTAGTATATCCACTAAAAGAATGCAAATCAATTCTATGTAGCATCCTAAGAAATGCTTATATTGTGTTCAAATTGGTATATAAAATGATTTCTACCTATCAATACAATTAATTGAAGACTATATATACAGATGGCAAAAGTTCTAGAGAAATGAAAATGGTTTATTTGTTAGAATATAGGGATTTAGAGTGAATTTTCACTTCTAGTTCCATTAGCATTGGTATAATGTGACTTCTTTAGCAAATAATGAAATAATAAAGACAGAATAAAACAAACCAGTGAATGTGTTTTAATATGTACTTCCCATAGCTGCAATACTGACATTTTAAAGCAGATTACTAGGTATGAAGGTGGCTGAACACATACATTTACCTCCTGTCTACCAATGGTCCACTAAATGACAGTAAACAAAATTAAGACATAAAGTATAAGGACAAAGATAATGGGGAAGCAGAAAATAAAATTTTGAAAGCTTTAACGCACGTGAAGAAAGCTGAATCATAAGGTGGGGAGGAGAAAGCTGAGAAGCAACCTGATTTCCACTTCAGGACCCCTGATGTGGGCACCAGCTCCAGTCCCACAATATGGGCAGCAGACAAGAGAGAGAAAGTCTCTCTGGGGAATCTGACCAGCCCATGGGAAAACCTATAGATAACCATACAGAGGAGATCAGGCAGCAGGTCAAACCATGTGCACAGAGCTTACACGATCATTTTGTGCTTCATTCTTATATTATATGTGAGCAAACTATCAAGGATTATCACTCATTTGGGAAAAACATCTCAATAATAGGAGAATAGAATGTGAAAGAGAGAGAGAAGGAATCAAAGAAATAATTCAAGAAAACTCCTCCAGAGAAAACTATGAATTTCTAGATTGAAAAGGCTCACTGAGTATCGAACACCATGGATGGAAATAGATGATCAAAAAAATCACCTAATTTTGGAAGTCTTAATGCACAAAGAGAAGATTCTACAACCATCCATATAGAAGAAGAAATGGCTTGTATACCAATAATCACCTTTGTAGTTGCATTAGCCTCATTTCAAATGCTTAATAGTCACATGTAGCTAATGACCACCATATGGAACAGCACAGGGAAGAATATCTCCATCACTGCAGAGCATTCTGGTGAACAGCACTGCTCTAAGTAGCACTGCTCCTGATTTCTAGTAAGACTCACCCTTTATGAAGTTATGTTTCCTGCTGGCCACTTTTCCATGATGACATTGGTTTTGTAGTTTTGTTGCAAGATGAATATGTGCTTTCTTTTAAAGATGTGCATGTATCAATATCACTGTTTTTATTTTGTTTTACAGTTGTTTTTTCAGCAATGATATTTGAGACTATTACAAATCAAGATCTGCCTGTGATCAAGTGTGTTTTAATCCATCATAAGAGCAATGATTCATCAGTGGGGATACCTTCATCATATCCCACGGTAAAGTAATATTAATAGTATACGTTTAGCTATATTTTCTATTGAGACCTACTATGGCTATATGGGCCTTTCTTTTTATGTTTTTACGTATATTATGTACTCATATATGGTGCATATGAGCATCTATACTCATTGCTACCTGGCACTCCACTCCATTAAGAGTCATGTTCTCTTTGAGTTCAGTTTCAAGGAAAAGTAAGGGAATCTCATTTTCTTCTTAGAGAGCAACCAGACTTCTCTCTCAAGCCCGAGTCCCCAATTTCTAACTACCTTTTGGATATAGATAGATGTTTTCCATTTTCTCATTAATATTTTATCCACAATTAATTCCAGTTCTATTTCCTCAAACCTGTTCCCATTCTTGTATTAATTGATTTCTGTTTATGGCCCTGTCTTGTTCCCAGGCTTGAAAGCTCAGTGTCACTTTGGAGTACTTACTCTCCTTTGCCTTCACATGTGCTCAGTACCAAGTCTCATCAGTTTCCTTTCTTGACTAGTTCTCATATAATCACTTCAGATTCTCTAGTCTCACTGTCACTTCCCTAATTCAAGCCCTCATTAACTCCATCAAAATCAACAATAATATCTTATGTAGCTTCTTCCTTCTGCAGCTCATCTCACATGGGCCGTCAGACTATTCTTCCGGAAGCACAGCTCTAGCCTTTACTGCCTGCCTTGAGACCTTCAGTGACCTTAGTTAAGCTGACATGCAAACTGCTCCATAATCTAGCTCTGACTCCTTCAGGTTTCAACCTTGGTTTTCATTACTCTTCTCCTTGCTGTTCATCTGACATAGCCTGGGTATTTACATAAATAAAGGAAGCTTAAACAATAGTGAACTGAGAATATTGGAAGTCTGTGTACAATAAAGAGCAAACCTAAATTAGCCAACTTCATGGACATTTTTAGTTAGGATTTATACCAATATATAGTCACTATTTTCTTTTGCATAGGTATAACACATAAACACATGACATGATAACCTATGTGTCCCCCCAAATCAAAGATATTAGAAATATTCTCAAATCTTAAAATCAGTATGAAATAAGTTTTAATGACAACATTCTACATGAATGATAACACCTAATTTAATGCATGATTTTTTAATGCCAGAAGCATGTTTGGTTTGAATTTGTTAATCGCTATTGGTATAGTAACAAATTGGCTTATGAATAATGTATTTGCATACATAGTATTTCAGTGAAGATGAAAAACTAAATATTATTTCTATAATGTTTTGAACTTTTAGTGTCTTTAAATTTTTAAAAATTGATTTTAGAAAAAGAGGAAGGTGGGGAGAGAGAAAGAGAGAGAGAGAAAGCAAGAGAGAAACATTGGTTTGTTGTTCCACTTAATTATGCATTCATTGATTGATTCTCGTATGTGACCTGACCGGGGATCGAACCCACAACCTTGGCATATTGGGACAATGCTCTAACCCAGTGGTCGGCAAACTGCGGCTCGCGAGCCACATGCGGCTCTTTGGCCCCTTGAGCGTGGCTCTTCCACAAAATACCACGTGCAGGCGCGCACATACAGTGCGATTGAAACTTCGTGGCCCATGCGCAGAAGTTGGTATTTTGTGGAAGAGCCACACTCAAGGGGCCAAAGAGCCGCATGTGGCTCACAAGCCGCAGTTTGCAGACCACTGCTCTAACCAACTGAGCTACCCAGCCAGGGCTTAGTGTCTTTTCAACATAAGAAAATAATTGCACACATTTAAATGTTTTCTTATAAAACACAATCTTTAAAAAATTGATGATTAGCCCTAACCGGTTTGGCTCAGTGGATAGAGCATCAGCCTGCGGACTGAAGGGTCCCAGGTTCGATTCCAGTCAAGGGCATGTACCCTGGTTGCAGGCACATCCCCAGTAGGGGGTGTGCAGGAGGCAGCTGATCGATGTTTCTCTCTCATTGATGTTTCTAACTTTCTATCCCTCTCCCTTCCTCTCTGTAAAAAATCAATGAAATATATATATTTTTTTAAATTGATGATTAGTTTTGTTTCCTAGTATTAAGTCCTGCATTATTATTTTTTCATGTAGTATAAATTATATTTTTAATTAATATTCAGGATTATATTAAGATCCAGTAGTTCTTAAAAAGCATTAAATTAATAACCATAGGACTTCTAATTGTGGCAAAGGTGAGCATTCTTCATCATGCATTTTCATCTCCTTGAAGTTGAAGCTGCTGTGTTTGGGTATTTTCCCACTTCAATGAGAAGTGGATTATCAAGGTGTCTGGCTTTTTTTTTAAGTTTTAAAAAAATATATTTTTATTGATTTCAGAGGAGAGAGAGCTAGAAACATCAGTGATGAGAATCATTGATGGCTGCCTCCTGTACAGCCCACACTGGGGATCAAGCCTGCAACCTGAGCATGTGCCCTAACCAGGAATCAAACCGTGACCTCCTGGTTCATAGGTTGATGCTCAAACACTGAGCCACACCAACCAGGCTAAAAAAGGTTTTGAAAAAGATTTTTTAAATTTCTTCCACAGTTCACAGTTTTCAGATGAGATATCTTTCTGGAAATTTTATACTCAGGGGTGTTTTGAATAACCATGCATTCATTAGTAAAGAAAATTTGTCCATGAAAACCTAGTAAATAAGCTTCTACAGCCCTTACCTATATTAACAGTGTATCCTGGACCCAAAATAAGATGATTTTACTGTGCCCACAGTCTACTTAATTGTTGTTTAAAATCAGAATATTTTCATCATTCTTCATTTCTGTTTGAAGATTAAGTTGCTGTGTGCTGGCTTATCCACTGCAAGTTACTATTTTTTCCTTTGTAATTAACAAATATTTTGGGGGAGATGCAAATATCCCTTTTCTCCTCCAATTCTCACCTGCTGATTTTAGCTTCCATTAGCGGACTTTGTCTACAACAGTTATTACTGTGATGTTTGCCTAATGGTGATTGTTCCTTTTCCCTCACTCCCTCTACATTTATTAATTGGCATTCTTCTGTGAAGAAGAGCTTTCCCTTCTCTCTGTTTTATTTATTCAATTATTTATCAGTATGGCCTCATCTCATAGACATTTATTTGATTCTATGGGTTATAACCCAGAACTATCATTTTTATTTTGTTGTACAAATGGTTCCAGCATTGGGAGCTACTTCACATTGGCTCCTGTGTCCCTTCAACATGTCCCTATCTTTTCTCAAACACTTACTTTTTGGTATTATAATGTAGTTCACGCTCATCTTGTATTTTTCTCACCTCAGCCCTGGAATTAATCACTTCTCCAAAGAGCACTGATTTCTTGGAGAACAGTATTTAGAAACCAAGATCCGAGAGCTGGATGTGCTCATTGCTACTGGATGTCATTGCTTCTAGGCCCTCTCAGCTGGCAAAGCTATGAAATGTATGCATGTATATTAACCAACCCCCCCCAACACACACACACACACACACACACACACACACTATATTTATTGCTCTCTATCATCTCTGCATCTGTCTGTCGTCTATCTATCTATCTATCTATCTATCTATCTATCTATCTATCTATCTATCATCTCCATCCATCACAGTAAGTTCAATATGATAACTCTGATTTTAATTTGGCACCAAAGGTTTCATTCTAACTTTCCCTCTTATTAGTATTTCTCTCTCTGACAGTAAGAAACCTGGATCTCATTATCTATAACAATTTACTATGTATTCCATTCTAGCATATACTTAAAGTAGTTTCAGAATTGTTAGCCCACATCCCAGTGAGAAATAGGACAAATAAGTAGAATGCTGTTGTTGTGTTATAATTATTTTTGTCTTTAACCTTATTGTATCCAAAGTATTATTTTTCTGAGTCCTTTACTTTCCTACCACCTTCACTATGGTTATGTTATTATTAGACATTAAGTTCATTTGGTTTGCATTCCATTTTGAGTTTCTCCCATATCCCAGTTGGTTTTAATTATTTATTTTTTGAGTATATGAAACATGATATGGTCCTAAAAGCCAAAGCAATATAAAAAGGTATACTCAGTCCTGGCTAGGTAGCTTGGTTGGTTAGAGCATCATCCCAATACACCAAGGTTGTGGGTTCAATCCCCAGTTAGGGTACATACAAGAAATACCAATGAATGCATAAATAAGTGGAACAACAAATCAATGTTTCTCTCTTTCCCTTTCGCTCTCTCTCTCTCTCTCTATCTCTCCCCCTTTCCTCTCTCTCTAAAGTCAATCAATAAAATTTTTTTTAAAGTATTCTCAGAGAGGTATCACTTCTTTCTCATCAATATTACCAAGTTTCCATCCTTTTCCTACTTACCTCCTGAACTTAACCAATTCCTTTAGATTTTGGATACTATTCCTATATTTCTTGTGTACAAATGAGCAGATACATGTGCATTTTCTTTTTTGTTGTTGTTGTTAATCCTCACCCAAGGATATTTTTCCATTGATTTTTAGAGAGAGTGGAAGGGAGGGGAGAGACAGAGAGAGAAATATCAATATCAGAGAGACACATCAATTGGTTGCCTCCTGCATGCATCCTGACCAGGGCTGAGGATCAAGCCTACAACCAAGGTACATGCCCTTGACCAGAATTGAATCTGGGACCCTTCAGTCTGTGGGCCAATGCTCTATCCACTGAGCAAAAATATAGTTGTTATTGTTAATATATACGTTGCTGTTGTTGTTAATCCTCACCTGAGGATATATTTTTAAAAATATATTTTTATTAATTTCAGAGAGGAAGGGAGAGGGAGAGAGAGATAGGAACACCAATGATGAGAGAAACATTGATTGGCTGCCTCCATACCCCACACTGGGCATGGAGCCTGCAACCCAGGCATGTGCCCTGACTGGGAATTGAACTGTGACCTCCTGGTTCATAGGTTGACACTCAACCAGTGAGCCACTCCTGCCAGGCCTATGCCCATCTTTTCAGATCCAACTCCACTGACTCAGTGAGGCATGCCCACCACCCCAGCTTGGAAGTCGCCTGTCCCTCCTCTGAATTTCCAGAGCACTTACATTTGCCTGTCAAAGTAATTGGTGCCTTTTTATGGGTCACATTTTATTTCAGTTTTACTTACTTCTTAATACTAGACTCAAAACTTTAAGGATAAAGTTTTCTTTTCTTTCTAGATTCAACGTGCCTGGCAGATGGTCTAGCACTTATCAGATACTGATTAAATGAACTTATCTGGTACTAACTGAATAAGTGAACAAATAAAATCAGAAATATGACTTATGGTCAATAACAGAAGAGCTACCTTGCTTCTCACCTGAAGAAGCTTTTGTGTGTGTGTTTGCACACATGTGTGTGCACTAACTATATACTACATGTTAGGAGATAGGAGGTGAAGGTTCTCACATTAGAATTTGCTACCACACCCTCCTCTCAATATATTTCCATTTTTTGAAGCAGGCCAGGTATGTGGTGGTGGCAATGAGCCTATGGGGAATATCTGCCCAGAAAATATTTTGGTTTTTAAATTCCCTCTAACACAAATACCAATTTACTATGTAGATTTGTATCTGCATACCAAGAGTCACAAAAACATTTACCTGTATATTACAAATTTTGTGATTATTGTCTGTATATTAATTTGCTAGAGCTATCATAAGTATCACAGGCTGGGTGACTTAAAAACAGAAATTTATTGTTTCATAGTTCTGGAGCCTAGAAGTCTGAAATCTAGATGTCAGTGGGTTGGTTCTTTCTGAGGCTGTGAGGGAAGGAACTGTTCAGGCCTCTCTCCTTGGCCTGTAGGTGACCCTCTTCCTGTTAACATGGCATTCTCCCTGTATGTATGTCTTCTCCAAATTTCCTCTTTTTATAAGGATACCAAGCATATTGGATTAGAGACCACCTAATGGCCTCATTTTAACTTGATCACTTCTGTAAAGACTATTGAAAAATAAAGTCACATTCGGAGGTACTGGGGGTTAGGACTTCATTATATGAATTCAGGGGTCAGGGGATAGCACAATTCAACCCATAACAGCCGGTAAAATATTTTAGAAATGCAGTCTAAAGTTATCTACCTTTTTAAAAGAGAATTATAATTAATGTGATTTTTCAGTCAGTGATACGTTCTCAATGGGTGCAGTACATTAACATGTATGTATTTGGAAAATGTTTCAACTAAGAGGCAGCATTAAATATACACTTGTAGTAAGTTCACATTGTTTTGTATGTTTCACAGGCATCAGAATCCCCGGAAGACCTTGGCTGTGCCTTGAGGCCTGAGAGTGCAGAGGCAGTCTACGAGGCGGCCAGGGTAGAAGTAGACGCATCTGCATCCATCACACTGCAAGTGCTACTCACAACCCCGGGGAACATTTCCTGTCTCTGGGTCTTTAAACACAGCTCCCTGAATTGCCAGCCACACTTTGATTTACAAAACAGGTAAGGGAGGGAGGTGGATGTGCAACCATGAGGATATTTGGAGGAATGCTTTTTTTTTTTGCTATAAAAATATATTTTGCTTCATTTAGAGTTTATTTTCAATTTCTGTGCATGTCCATTGTAACTCTTATCTCCAGTGAAAAAGTGAACTAAAAATCTACTTAGGGCATAGATACATGACATTATATATTTGTCAAAACTCATAGGATGTACAACACAAAAAGTGAAGCCTAACGTAAACTATAAACTTTAGTTAATATAAATATTGGTTCATCAGTTGTAGCAAACTGGGGTTGGGAGGAAGGATGTATGCAGAATTTCTCTTTACTTTCTGCTCAGTTTTACTGTAAACATAACATTGGTCTAAAAAGTCTGTTATTTTAAAAAATTATAAATAGATATATAAGTATAGTTAGGGCCTAAGAAAGCAGTGAGTAGCTGGTAAAATATAAAACACGCTAGAGGCCCGGTGCATGAAATTTGTGCATGGGTAGGGTCCCTAGGTCTGGCCAGTGATCAGGGCCAGTCGGGGCCTTCTTGCTGCTGGCTGGGGCCTCCCTTTGTTCCACACCACCCCCTGGTTGTTAGTGCATGTCATAGCGAGCACTCGAACTCCCAGTCTCCTGGTCGAACTCCCGAGGGGACACTTTGCATATTAGCCTTTTATATATATACTAGAGGCCCAGTGCACAAAAATGTGTGCACTCAGTGGGGAGGGGGGCGGTCCCTCAGCCCGGCCTGTGCCCTCTCGCAGTCTGGGACCTCTCAGGAGATAATGACCTGCTGGCTTAGGCCTGCTCCCGGGTGGCAGAGGGAAGGCCCAATCCCTAGGTGCTGCCCCTGGTTGGGCTCAGAGCAGGGCCGATTGGGAAGTTGGGGCACTGTCCCCTGTCACACTCAAGGCAGGGTCGATAGGGAAGTTGCGGTGCCACCCCCTGTCATGCACAGAGCAGGGCCGATCAGGGGGTTGGGGCGTTGCCCCCTGTCACACACAGAGCAGGGCCTATCAGGGGGTTGAGGAGCTCCCCCCTGTCACGCACAGAGCAGGGCCAATCAGGGGGTTGAGGAGCTCCCCCCTGTCACGCACAGAGTAGGGCCAATAGGGGAGTTGGGGCACCGCCCCCTGTCACACACAGAGCAGGGTGGATCAGGGGTTTGGGGCGCTGCCCCCTGTCATGCACAGAGCAGGGCCCATCAGGGGGGTTGGGGCTCCATACCCGGTCACACACAGAGCAGGGCCGATCAGGGGGTTGAGGAGCTCCCCCCTGTCACTCACAGAGTAGGGCCGATAGGGGAATTGGGGCACCGCCCCCTGTCACACACACAGAGCAGGGCGGATCAGGAGGTTGGGGCGCCTTCCCCTGTCACGAACAGAGTAGGGCGGATAGGGAGGTTGAAGCCCCGCCCCCTGTCACACACAGAGCTGCAGGGCGATCAGGGGGTTTGGGCGCTGCCCCCTGTCACACTGCTCCAGGGGCCAGGAGGCCTCGCAACTCCGCTTATCCCAGGCCGGGAGGTCTTGCGGCTCCTCTTGACACCAGGGCAATGAGGCCTCGCGGCTCCGCTGATCCCAGGTTCGGGAGGCCTCGTGGCTCTGCTGATTCTGGGTTCGGGAGGCCTCGCGGCTCTGCTGATCCCGGTGCTGGGAGGCATATTACCCTTTTACTATATAGGATAGAGGCCTGGTGCACGGGTGGGGGCCAGCTGGTTTGCCCTGAAGGGTGTCCCGGATCAGGATAGGGGTCCCGCTTGGGTGCCTGGCCAGCCTGGATGAGGGGATGATGGCTGTTTGCAGCTGGTCACACCCCCTTCAGGGAGGGGGTCCCTACTGGGGTGCCTGGCCAGTCTAGGTGAGGGGCTGAGGGCCCTTTTCAGGCTGGCGGGCGACTGAAGCTCCCAACCTCTCCTTTTTTCTTTTTCTTTTTTTATTCTGGGATTTATTTACCTTCTATGGCTGTCACTGGAGCTGAGAGCCAGCTCCAGCTTGAGGCCTCGGCTTCTGAAAGCAGGGATCTGGGTTTGTTTGGGTTCTATAATTGTAACATTGTTTCGGTCCTGCTCACTCCAGCTCTGACGGCTGAAAGCAGGATTCTGGGGTTTTTTTAGTTTCTATAATTGCAACAATGTGTCTTAAACTGCAAGCTCAGAGGCCGGTAAGGCAGGCGGGGAACGTTGGCTTCCTCTGTCACTGGAGCAAGCAAGCCTCCTGTTTGCTTCAAGCTGCCTGGCTGCCGGCCGCCATCTTGGTTGGCAGTTAATTTGCATATCGCCCTGATTAGCCAATGGGAAGGGTAGTGGAGGTACCGTTAATTACCATGTTTCTCTATTATTAGATAGGATAGATATCGAAAAGACTATTTGTCTTGTTTCTTAACTGTATTAAAGATAAAAAGTTAGAAAGTTTTAATTACATTCTAGTTACAGTGTCAAGAAGCTTACTAATTAAAGTAGTAAGAAGCTTCTTTCTGAGAAATGCTTGGGGAAAGAACATTTGGTTTTATCTATTTTGTTTTACAGTATGAGCGTAATTGAAATGTGATATCCATAAAATATTTTAGTAAGAAATTGATCTGTGTGTGAGGAACACTGGTCTCATGATACGGAAAAATACCTTAGCCAATATTTGTGGATTGACATCCAAGCCTATATCTAACTCTGTCCTGATTGCTGTCACCTGTTGTCCCTGTCCTCTTGCTGAGACCTGATGGGGTCAGGAAGCAAGGGGTACAGGCCATTTAAATGCCCACTTAATAATTCCAAGGCTGCCTTTCTCTCTAATTCTTGGGGGTGTTCTGGAGCCCAAGAGCTGTAGAAGAGGTATTTATTATCTTTCCAGAATAGAAAGACAGCAAATGGCACCCAAATGACCTAACGGGGGGGGGGGAGGGGGTATCAGGCCATTTGACTGAGGTATGGGACATCTCTGTGATGGACTTGTACCAAGAATTTCTATTTGTTTCTTTAAGTTCAAGCAGACTCTTACGTAATTTTCAGGACAGTGGCTATAATTCTGAAGTTTGGTTCTAAATCTTGGAACACATTCATTTTCTTTTCCTCTTTTGAGACTGTATTACTCACTTCTGTTTTTCAGTTACCTTTATCTTTGGCTTAAACTAAGGCACTCTCATATGAAGAATTTTGGCTTCAAGAAATGTTCTGGAAATCTTATTAAAATTTGATGCCACAACAGTTCCCGCTGGATTGAGACCAAAGAGACAAGTAAAAGAAGTAGGGTCCTTTTCACTCCATGAGAGAAGCGTTTTTCACTTTGGAATAAATAGGCAGCTCTGTTTGTTAGCCAAAGTCATAGATAGGTCTTGTGGATTAGTTAACTTAGCACCAAAACATTAGTTAACATACCAAAACTTTTTCACAAGTTACATGAGAAGAGGGAATGATTCAGAGAAAGAAGGCCCATCACCAAAATATCTCCAGAAACCAATCCAATGTATACTAACCCAGTGATTTGCTGTCTATGTGAGTGCAGCGCAAATACTCCTGAACTCTGCTGCTTGGAGCTCTGAGCATTGGATGGCCTGGGGGTCTTGTTAAAATTCGGATTCTGGTTCAAGAGGTCTAGGTGGTGCCTGAGATTCTGCACCTCCATCAACTCCCAGCTGATGCAAACACTGTCAGGGAAAGACCACACTTTGAGTAGTAAAGATCTAAATGTCAGGAAGTGTACATTTAAAGCCAACGTTACTCAACAAACTGCTGGAGAATATTTTAAGCTTTAATGAGAATGGGTATCACCAAACACACACCAAAACTGTTTCTTTAAAGAGAATGCCCCTAGCCAAATTTATCTTTATTGAATATCTGAAAAGTTAAAAATGCAAACATTGAGACATCTTCTTTACATCTATGTGATATGTCAGTGTCATTATTACTTCATAGGAAAATGCCTTGTGTCAGATTTTGCTTGAATTCTCTCGTTCAGAGAGGCACAAAAAGATTTATTTATTTTTAATCTCAGTATATCTTGCTTGTACAGTGATCTGGTTCTGGAAATGGGAATTGAGGCTGGTAGCCAGGTGACTGGGCCAATATGACAGTGGGAATTGTTTGGTCAAAGGGAATGGTACCCTATTGCCGACGGGAGCGCACCACTCCACCTGTGTGTTTGGGGTGGAAGATCCTGTGTGTTTGGGGGTTGGGAAGCATGCAGGGAATGTGTTGGAGAGGAGTTCCTTCACTTGAGAGTGAGAGACTGGTTAAAAGTCAAGGTTAAACTATCAAGTGTTGGGCACGTGACAGAAGCTGTGTTCTCCATAGAGCAGCCGTTGGTGCCGCAGTCACAGACGGAATATGGAAGACACCGAAGCGCCTTCTGACTCAGTATGAAATTTTATGTTTTTAGTTTCACACGTTTTTCAAAATAACTAGTTCTCTTTCTTCTTTTTCAGAGGAGTTGTTTCCATGTTCATTTTGAAAATGACAGAAACCCAAGCTGGAGAATACCTGCTTTTTATTCAGAGTGAAGCGACCAATTACACGATATTGTTCACAGTGAGTATAAGAAGTAAGTGCCGCTTGCTACAAGGTCCTCACAGTAGGCATTGCCCTTGTTGAGAACCCAGGATCTTTCCCATCTGCTCCGCACACAACATACAGGTTTCCTTCAACATGGAGTGGAATTGATTGAATTCACTTCAACCATCCATATAACGGGTTGAGACTCTCTGACATGACCCGGGGACTATCAGAATTAGCGCTCTGGGCCAGCACCGGTTTGGCTCAGTGGATAGAGCATCAGCCTGTGGACTGAGGGGTCCCAGGTTTGATTCCGGTCAAGGGCATGTACCTTGGTTGCGGGCACATCCCCAGTAGGACATGTGCAGGAGGCAGCTGATCGATGTTTCTCTCTCATCGATGTTTCTGGCTCTCTGTCCCTCTCCCTTCCTCTCTGTAAAAAAATCAATAAAATATATTTAAAAAAAAAAAGAATTAAAAAAAAAAAAAAAAAAAGAATTAGCGCTCTGAAAAACCCAGGTAGCCTCAATTGAGGTCCCCCATTTTTTTCAGTGACAGATAGCTGACATGAAGAAATGGAAAACATTTTAGTCTTGGATTCAGAAGACCTGGATTCTTATTCTGGATCTGATATTACCACCTCTGGCAGGTCGCTTAATCACTCTGAGCCTCAATTTCTCTATCTGTAAAAAAGAGATAAAAACACAGACCTCCTGGATTGTAAGATCTTAGCCCAGTTCATGGTCTCTGAGGCTATGAAAATGTCTGTGTCTGCTCTTTCCAATATGGTAGCCACCAGCCACGTGTGGCTGTTAAACGCTTGAAATGTGACCAGTGTGACTGAGGAACCAAAGTTGTCATTTTAGTTAATTTTAATAAATTAAAAATTGAGCTTACATTGCCACATATAGCTAGTGACTTTGTGGTTATACAAATGCCAGGTCACCATGCAAACTGTAAGGAACAGCCATATGTTCTTAACCAGGGAGACGAGACAGCTGTGTGGTTGGCAGGATCATCCCGGCATGTGTCTTCTGGATTCTTGTTTCCTCACTTGTGCACAGGCTTACGGACTACACAGGTTCACACTATGTGCACTGAGCACTTCACCCCCCACGTCAGACTAGACCAGAGGTAGGGCATTCACATAGGTCCTACTGCCCTAGGGGCCAGGGCAGGCCTCCCAAAACTCTGGGTTTGTGCCATGTAAGTTGGGTCCCTGGCTACACACTGTAGGACTTGCTAGGCTCCCTTCTTCCTTGTCAGTGACTGTGGTGTGTGTGAGTCCAGCCCACAGAGACGCCCTGGCCAAGGACTACCCTTGGTGAGGGTGTTCTGCACGTAACTTCTCCATCCCCACAGCGACCCCGCCTGCATGTAGGTGAGAAAACGGGCACGCCAAGAGGTGTGGTAAAGGGCGCAGGTGGAGTTGAGTTTAGCCAGGTCTGCACTTCCTGCACCACACTGCACAGGGGCTTGCAGTCAGAGTTGCTAACAGAAAAAACGCTGTGGCCATGTAGGTTCCCAGAAGTGTCATTTTACTGGGGTGGGGTGGTGTGTCAGGTTCTAAAATCAGCTTGTAAGGCAAAAATTAGGTAAAATCAAAATTTGTTCTGAAAAACTGTTTTATTACTCTGAAATTTATTGAATCCGACCTTAGAAGCTCAAAAGACAAGAGCTGCGCTTCTTTGCTCTTTGATTTTGGTCCTGTTCTCTGTCCTCTCCTCCACGCCTGACTCCCCTCTGTGGGACAATAAGTCTGTGTGCTTCAGGTTGGAAGAGAGTAAGAGATTTCTTCCTTTTTTTGTTTTGTTTTGTTATTCTCACCTGAGGATATTTTTCCCATTGATTTTCCAAGAGAGTGGAAGGGAGGGGGAGAGACAGAGAAATAAACATCGATGTGATAGAGACACATCTATTGGTTGCCTCCTGTCCAGGGCGAGGAATCGAACCCTCAACTCTTTAGTCTTCAGCCTGAGGCTCTACCCACTGAGCTAAACTGGCTAGGGTGTCCATTGATTTTTAGAGAGAGTGGAAGGGAGTGAGGGGAGAGAGAGAGAGAGAGAGAGAGAGAGAGAGAGAGAGAGATGGATTGAGAGAGATTGATTGGTTGTCTTCTTCACCTGCCCTGACTGGGGCAGGGAGCAGTGGATCGAACCTGCAAGCCAGGTATGTGCCTTTGACTGGGAATGGAAACCCACCCTTCGGTGAGCAGACCAATGCTCTGTCCACTGAAACACACTGGCCAGGGCAGGGATTTCTTGCTTGTTCTCTCTCTCTCTCTGTCTCTCTGTCTCTGTCTCTCTTCCCAAGTGTTAATATTTGAATTTTTTTAAGGTAAGTGGGCATCTGCTGTGCTCTATTATATTTAAAATATCTCCTTTCCACTTATGATTTACAACGTAAAAATTTTTCAACAATCATCATTCAAGTAAATTGAAACTTGTTTTTAGCAGATGAAGTTTTAAAAAGTCAGATGGGGGAGACTTGGCAACAGTCAATGTGAAAAAGAGAAACCGTTTAGTGAACCACAGGCTCTGTGTTCACCGGCAGTGTGGCATGGCTCCTAAAAAAGGGAATCTGGACCTTGGCCGTGTTCATGAAAATATGATGTCTAGGTTAAGGAAATCAGTAGATCTCCATTTGTTTTCAGATGAATATTGACAAAACAGGACAATCAGCATGGTGATGAACTTGGAATTCCTTAAGTGAGGAACGGTGGAAGGAGTTGAGAATGGTTAGCATAGAGAAGGGAATATTTTGAGGAGAGGAGAAGATTGAGGGCAGTGTGATGTACAGGGAATTCTTCTGGCATCTGAGTCAGGAAACCTGGTCTAATTAGAGTAATTATCTCCCTTAACCTGTGTTTCTGATTTTTTTTTCTTTTAGTAGCAAATATTTTCATTTTTCAATTACAGTTGACAATATAACATAACTAGAGGCCCGGTGCATGAAATTGGTGCACAGGGGTGGGGGTGGGGGTCGTCTCTCAGCCCGGCCTGCACCCTCTCCAATCCGGGACCCCTTGGGGGATGTCCAGCTGCCTCTTTCAATCATGGACCCCTGGCTCCTAACCGCTCGCCTGCCTGCCTGCCTGATCGTCCCATCCCCTCTGCCTGTCTGCCTGATCTTCCCTAACCACCTCCGCCTGCCTGATTGCCCCTAACCACTTCTGTCTGCCTGCCTGATTGCCCCTAACTGCTCCCCTACCTGCCTGATTGACCCTAACTGCTCCCCCGCTGGCCTGATGGCCCTAAACCGCCTCTGCCTTGCCCCGCACCCGGGACCCAGGATTCCCTCCTCTGGCCAGTCACAGGCACCTGGAATCTGGGCTTCTCTCCCTCTGGCTGGCCGCAGGCACCCAGGACCTGGGCCAGCTTCACCCGGGCTGGCCACAGCCACAGGGGACTGTGGGCGGGTGGCTTCGCCCCAGCCGCTGGTGCCCGCAACCATGGAATGGGTGGCTTGTCCCTCTCCTGGGCTACAGGCACAGGCACAGGCACAGCCGCTGGCACCCGGGACCGTGGGGCGTGCGGCTTTTTCCTCTCCTGGGCCACAGCCTGGTTGGTTCCCATTCCTCTTGAGAGCTCATTTGTGCCTGGCTGGTCCCCAATCCTCTCTCCCCAGTGTTGAGTGTCTGAGCCGTGACAGCATGAGGGCATGATGACCATTTGCATATTAGCTCTTTATTATATAGGATATTAGTTTTGGGTATGAAGCACAGTGGTTAAACATTTATATAACTTAAGAAGTGTTTGGTTTCTATTTTAAATATATGAAAGATTTTCATGTGGAAGCAAAGCTACACTTTAAAAGAAAATGGCTCTAGAGGGTAGAATTGGGACCAATGGTCAGAAATTGCAAGAAGAGAATGTAAAAACCACCAGAAAATGGAATATTTGCAACTCACAAGTCAACAAAGGATTAATAGTCATATAGATGGAGAGCTCCTATAAATCAGTAAGAAAAAAAAACACAGAAAAATGAACAAGAGACATAAGTGCTCATTTCTTTTTCAGAACATGAAAACTAAATGGTCAATAAATATGTTAAGTTAATCATTG
Source organism: Myotis lucifugus (assembly GCF_000147115.1). NCBI lineage: Eukaryota > Metazoa > Chordata > Mammalia > Chiroptera > Vespertilionidae > Myotis > Myotis lucifugus. Next base: position 1,149,241 of record NW_005871275.1, on the reverse strand, counting down.
AAAAATGCAAATACCACAACAAGATATCATTTTACACCCACTAAATCAGGGGTCCTCAAACTACGGCCTGCGGGCCACATGCAAATACAAATATTGTATTTGTTCCCGTTTTGTTTTTTTACTTCAAAATAAGATATGTGCAGTGTGCATAGGAATTTGTTCATAGTTTTTTTTTTAAACTATAGTCCGGCCCTCCAACGGTCTGAGGGACAGTGAACTGGCCCCTGTTTAAAAAGTTTGAGGACCCCTGATCTAAATGGTTGAAAATTCAGAAGTCTCGGTGAGTATGTAGAGCATAGGCAGTCTCATATCCTGCTGTGTAAGTGGGAATTAGTACATATAACCACTTTGGAAAACAGATTGTCATTATGTGTAAAACTGAATGTGCTCATACCATATAAACCAGCAGTTCTACTCCTGGGTATATTACTAAAGAAAGTTACACACTGCCTCAGTAGGAATGCACAGAGTATTCATAGCACCATTGTTGATAATACAAAAACCTGGAAAACACTCAATGTCTACTGCAAGGAAATGGAGTCATAGATTGTGGTATATCACCAATGAACACTGTGTAGTAGTGAAAAAAAAAGATGAAGTATAGCTACATGCAGAACCATGGATGAACTAAAAATATAAGATTGGATCAAAAAATGAAGTTGTGTGAGACTACATATTGAATGATACCTTCTGTTGAAGTTCAAAAACAGTGCAAAGAAACTAACACATTGTTTAGGGCAACGTGTCTGTGTGGTGAAAACATTTTTTATTTTAATTTTATTATTATTATTACTATTATTATTATTACTATTTTAAATCTTCACCCAAGGATATGTTTCTATCTGTTTGTTTGTTTATTTATTTATTTACTTATTTATTTGAGAGAGATGTGAGAGATTAATGTGAGAGAGATACATTGATTGGTTGCCTCTCATAGGTTCCTGGATTGGGGATCAAAGCTGCAACCTAGGTATGTGCCTTGCCCTCGAATCAAACCTGCAATGTTTTGGTACAAGGGACAGTGCTCCAACTAACTAAGCCACCCGGCCAGGGCAGTGACAACATTTTTAAAAGCACTGGAATGATAAACACAAAATTCAGTATAAAGGTTACCTAGGGTCCAGAGATGGGGAGAAGCACAAAAGTACATTCAAAGGTGTTTATTAATATTCCGGTTATTAAGCGAGTATGAGTCTATGGGCATTAGTTTTTATTATTATGCTCCAGAATTTATAGTTCATAGTAGAGGCCCGGGGCACGAAATTCGTGCACCGGGGGGTGGGGGAGAGTCGTCTGTCAGCCCGGCCTGCACCCTCTCCAATCTGGGACCCCTCGGAGGATATCCGCTGGCACCTAACCGCTCGCTTGCCTACCTGCCTGATCGCACCTAACCACCTCTGCCTGCCTGATTGCCCCTAACTGCTCCCCTTCTGGCCTGATTGCCCCTAACCGCCTCTGCCTCGCCCTGCAACCAGGACCCAGGATTCCCTCCTCCAGCCGGTCGCAGGCACCCGGGACCCAGGCTTCCCTCCTCTGGCCGGCCACAGGCACCCAGGACCTGGGCCAGCTTTGCCCAGGCCAGCCGCAGCCACAGAGGACCGTGGGCAGGCGGCTTCGCCCAGGCCGAAGCTGCAGATGCCCGGGACCATGGGGCGGGCGGCTTGTCCCTCTCCTGGGCCGCAGGCGCAGCCGCAGCCGCTGGCGCCCGAGACTGTGGGGTGGGCGGCTTGTCCCTCTCCCGGGCTGCAGCCTGGCTGGTCCCCATTCCTCTCTCATGAGCTCATTTGTGCCTGGCTGGTCCCCATTCCTCTCTCCCCAGCGTTGAGTATCTGAGCCGTTATGGCGTGAGGGCATGACAATCATTTGCATATTAGCTCTTTATTATATAGGATATTCTTTTGTGTATATATGTAAACACATACACATATATGTATTATACTAGAGGCCCAGTGCACAAAATTTGTGCACGGATAGGGTCCTTAGGCCTGGCCGGCGATTAGGGCCAATCAGGGTCTTCCATCTGCCAGTCAGGGCCTTCCTTCGTTTGGCGCCACCCCCTGGTGGTCAGCGCACGTCATAGCGAGCGATCGAACTCTCCTGGTGGAACTCCTGAGGGGACACTTTGCATATTAGGCTTTTATAGATAGAGATAGTAATATATATCTTATGTAATACTTTAAGATAAATTTATTATAAGATGGGAGATTAGAAATTAGCATAGGGAAACTTTCTTTTTAAAAAAGGTTTGTTGAAAAATGGAAGGATCTGCTCAGGGAAGTAGTGAACTCCTGTCCATAGAGAGGTCCAAGCAGAAGTGGAAAGTAAGTTTATATATTAGGCATTGTGGGAGTGGCACAGAGGGGAGGGAGAGGTGTGGTGGTCCAGTGTAAGCAGCAGGCTAAACTGAACCTCTCAATTCTGTTCCAGTTCTTTTTAAAAGCTTTATTTTTAAAATTACAATTGACATTCATTATTATTCAGTTCCAGTCCTACCTCTGTCTTATTATACTTCTGCATTCTAAATTTGTGTATTTCTGCCTACTTAAAATTATGGGAAGAAAGTTGGGTCTTAAACTATATAAGAATGGGTTTTAAACTTTGATATTTCCAGTTTTCTTTTTTCTATCTGTATCAATATTTGTATGTTCACATGGCCTCACTCCACTCATCTTTATTTGTCTGTGGACTTATGAAACACCCAAGAAAACTGGCTAAGAGCATAAATACTAAAGGTGGTGTTTCTACTAGAGTTGAATTTAATATGTTGGTGAGGGTTATATTGTTATATATATATTTGGACTGGAGCAGATGACACTGCTATGTTATAAAATACTAGCCTTTTTTTAAAAAATATGTTTTTATTGATTTTTTTTAGAGAGAGAGAGAAAGGGAGAGGGATAGAAGACAGAAACATCTATGATAGAGAAGCATTGGTTGGCTGCCTCCTGCATGCCCCCTACTGGGGATCGAGCCTGCAACCTGGGCATATGCCCTGACCAAAAATTGAACCAGCAACTTTTTGGTGCATGGGCAATGATCAATCCACTGAACCACACTGGCCATGCAATATTAGCCTTTCTTAATGATACAGAATTTTTTTGAGGGTACTGCTAATACAATTTTTAAAATGTTAAAATACTCATAATTTGTGATGCTTTAGATACACTGCTTTACACATTGAGGAGACCATACTTTAGAAAAATGGAAAATGAGGACGCCCTGGTCTGCATATCTGAGAGCATTCCAGAACCAACTGTGGAATGGGTGTTTCGTGATTCACAGAGTGAAAGGTACGATGTGTATATAGAGGTAACTGCCATGATTCCTATACTTATTTGGTCTTTTTCTAACGCAGTTGATGTCATACTGGATGTGCAGTTGAACTTGTCACCATGTTAACAGGAAACTTTGGCGTTTGGAATGATTAGCTTGGACTTTAACAGGGGGCAAAGGGGTTGCTGTTTTAGTAAGGAGGCCTTTTGGAACTCTCCTATGTTGCCTCACTAAACTGCAGGGTCCTCCCTGGACATGACACAACACAAATAAAAGCCCTTTAAGTTACAGGGTTGTTAGCTCCCTGAGTATCTGGTTGGGGAAAAAGAAAGGTATGGACTGTAGTGCATTGTTCCCTATAAGTAAGAAATTCCCTGGAAATAAATGCTTAATTTGTGGTTATTCTGTTTATTTTGGAAGAGAGCAGTTAAAATTGATTGTTTAAGGACATAGAATCTGGCCTGAGTTTGAACCCTGGCTTGCTTACTAACTGTGTGGCCTTGAGCATGTTACTTAATCTCCTTTCTCATCAGAAGAATGGGGATGGTAACCGTACTTATCTCATAAGATTTCTATGGTGATTAAATGATTTGCAAATTTTGAAACACAAAGAACTATGCCTGGAGATGGTGAGTACCACATAACTGTTTACTTTTGGTTTTTAAATGTGCAATTGCTAAATTTTCACAAAGTAAAAATGTATGCAATTTTAGCTAATTAAAATTTATTTAACAACTTTTGTTGTAAAATGGGACGAAAGGGGAGAAAAAGAAATGATATTAATGTGATCCCAAATTTTAGATGGGAAAGAAAAAGAGATTACCTGTAGATAGGTATGTAATGTATGCATAGACAACAAGAAAATTAGAAAGCTACACACAAAAATCTGGGTAATTTAAAACTCTTTTCTTTGTTTTTTTCCCCCTAAGTTTTCCAAAATTCCTACAATGAACCCAAACTATTGTTGTCTTATTGTCACTGGAAAGGGACTGGGCCCAGAGTGGGTCTGCCTAGGCTGGCAGTAGCGTGTGGGTTCTTGACTTTGTACAGGAAAGATTTTACAATACGAGTCCCGGTGATTTTGAGGGTACGTTTATTAAAGCTGGGACAGTAAAACAATAAAGGGCTTAGGATAGAAGAAGCACCAGGAGAGAAACAGGCGCAGCTGCTTTGGCCTCTAGAAATGTTATAGGAAAGAAGTGAGTCAAGGCGGGGCTGCTGCCAGCTCACTGGGAAGTCAGAGAAGAGGGGGCCTTAGGGACAGGTTTAGAGGGTTAGCTCGGGACACCTGCTGCTGCTCATTGCTCCCGTGGTTGCAGGTTTCGTGGGGACCCTTGGAGTTTAGGAGAAAGGCAGCAAAAGTATACAACCGAGAAATGGAGGGGCATGGGCATACTCCAACGGGAGCACACACAGGCTTCCTTTGTCTTGAGGGTTTTTATATCTGTTTTCTAAAGGCAGAAAATTTAGGGGAGATCTCAACAGAATATTTATCAGCTCTCCAGGTCTGTCCTTCAGTATGCTGATTCATTGAAATGAGCGGATAGAGGGGTCTGGGTCATTCTCTGGTCAGTTTCACCTTGAAAGAATGTCATCGAAGAGCGACCTGACGGAGGCAGGTCTGTCCCCCGGCACCCAGTCTGGAATGTGTAAACCATTTCCTCCTAGGTATGCTTGGTTAGGAAAGATAAGACCTTGCAATTTATTATTTGGCTGTAAATTGCTTGGCCAGTTTGTTTAGCTTTGTTTCCGTTTCTCCATTACACTTGCCAAGGCATTTTTCTAGCTTTTGCTATCATGCCTCAATATAATAAGAAAGGAGAAAAGCTCTCATGGGATGATGCATAAACAAAGAAAAAAGCACACCTGCCTAAAATGATAAAGAGGAGAAAAGTGACTGTACACAGACTCCAAAAGCGTCTCTGCTTTGGGAAAGGTCATGATTAGGGGAGCTCTCCGGAGGACCAACGAACCAATGAACGGAGGGCCAACATCCATCCTCCGCTGAGGGAGGAGAGGAAAGGCTCTCCACCAAATCCCGAGAAGTGGCTGATGTCCCTCAGGAGGGACACCCCGACTCTCCCCTGTTAGCTCTGGGAACTGATGACTCCCTCTCAACTGGTTGTCTCTTCTGTGCTTCAAAGAAAAGCTCTGTTAAGCTGTATTATAAAACTTAATCATGCTTTTCCTTCTTTTCCTCCCCTGACTTCTGTCTTCTTTCTCAATTCTTTTTCTCTCTAAACAACAACAAAGGAGTCACCAAATACAAAAAGTTGGAAACTGTTCTATTATGTAATTCTCTCGAGTGTTCTTCTCATTGTTGAGATAGAGTGTAACTAGTCCCCTATGAACTCGGCTGAAATGACAGATGTGGGTTTTTATCTAATGCCCCTTGACCTGCTCCCTCTTTGCATTCTTAAATAGACTCTTAATAAAACAGGCTCTGCAACCTGTAACTTCGTTCTTCTCCTGAACATTCATTTGTAATTTTAAAATATGTTTAGTCAAATGACATTTATTTTCTAATTATAGCTATAAAGGAGAAAGTCCACCCATTGTTACAAAGGAGCAAAGTGTACTTCATGAGTTATTTGGAACAGACATAAGGTGCTGTGCAAGAAATGAGCTGGGCAGGGAATGTACCAAGCTGTTCACTATAGGTAAGACCATACATAATGTTTCAGTGACTATTCCTTAGAAACGATCTGGGACTACTGCGACCGTTTAGGTCAGTGATGGCGAACCTTTTGAGCTTGTCATGTCAAAATTTTGAAAAACCCTAACTTAACTCTGGTGCCGTGTCACATATAGAAATATTCATAATTTTTTTTTTGATATTTGCAACTATAGTAAAAAAAGATTTATATTTTTGATATTTATTTTATATATTTAGATGCCATTTAACAAAGAGAAATCAACCAAAAAATATGTATAAAATGAACAAAAACAGAAAAACAATGTACATTTAGGAAAAAATAATAATAAAAACAATGATAATCAAATGGTACGAAAACTAGAAATTAGTGACTTTTTTGGTGCTGAAGTTTGTCTGCTAATTCTTCGATTGCAGGTTCATACTTGGTGCACTTCAAGGCCAAGCAAGCGCCACTAACTTCATCTGTTAGCCGGTTTCTTTTGTTCGTTTTAATATTACCTAATGCTGAGAACAAAGTCTCACAAAAAATATGTTGATGAAAAAATTGTTAGCAAAGCCATCGATAGATTTTTTATGTCGCTAAAAGTGTCAGGTACTCTGTTCCAAGCACTCAAAATCTCTTGTTCGTAGTTGCACTCTTCTTCGTTATTCAAACGATTTCGTTCCAGATTTTCAAGTTTCGACCTTAAGTTGACAAACACATGAGTCCAAATGCTACCTTGAAAATCTGCAAGTTGCATCTCTAAATCGTCAATTTGCATCCATTGGAAATCCTTTAATTCCAAAATAATGTAAACAACTACATCCGGATACTTAATTATTTTAATGGTCTATTCTAGGCTTCTAAATTGGTCGAATCTTTCGCTGAACTGTTCAAATAACGAGTTTACTATATTCTGGTACATAAGTATGGAATCCATTACACTCGTTGTAGTGGCCTTCTCGAAATACTTTTTTATTCAAGGAAAATACTTATAAGTTTTAGTTTCAATATCTCACTTGAAAATTTTAAGTTTACTTTCAAAAGATTTGATGTATCCAAACATAACGTCAATACTTTTGCCAAAACCTTGTAATTTTAAGTTCAGTTCATTCATATGAACAGAGAGATCTGTAAAAAACATCAAATTGCTGACCCACTTATGATCGTTGATCTGAGGAAAGTTTGCCAGATTCTTATTCTTAATAAATACCGTAATTTCTTCAAAGCACTCCACAAATCGCTCAAGTACTTTACCTCGACTCAGCCATCTCACATTATTGAACATCAGTAGTCCGCTATAGGTTGAATCAACTTCCTGTAAAAGTGCAGAAAATTCTCGCTTGTGAAGGGGTCAAGAAGCTATAAAATTCACAATTTTTGTTACAACTGACATTAAATCATTCAATTCTGAGAATCCCGATTTGGCACACAACACCTCCTGATGGATAATGCAATGAAAAGGTACAAGTGGATGTCTAATAGCTTCCATAAACAATTTCAAGAATCCCACATTTTTTCCCACCATATTTGGTGCCCCATCTGTCGTGACTGACACAATTTTAGAGATATCAATGTTTAGGTCACTGAATGTTCTTATAACAACCTTACATATTTCGTTTCCTGATGTACTTATTGGCACTGATTCTAACTTTATCAACTCTTCTCTCATTGTGAGACCATCAGAATATCTAGCAATAATGGCCAACCGAGCATTTGATGTGACATCAGTAGTTTCATCAAGAGAAATAAAAAAAATTTACAACTATTTACAACTATTTAAGTCTTTTTTTAATTGATGTTGTACATTTTTGTTAAGATCTATTATTCTGTCTTTGATAGTATTTCTACTGAGTGGTAACTCAGAAATTATTTTAATAATATTATCTTTATTTTTCATATCGTGAAATAGAGCTGGTGCACATCTTAGAAATGTTTCCTTAATAAATTCTCCGTCACTGAGGGCTTTTCCATGCTGAGCTATGGAGTGAGCAATACAGTAACTTGCTGATGTTAAATTTGTAGAACATCTTACAAATTTAATGATGGAATTTGATTGACTTTTATAGAGGTGTAGCTGCCTAGAAATGTATTCCTTCCTTTCATTGATACTTTTTTTCAAGAGCTGACAATGATTAGTTTCAAAATGTCTCTTTACATTCCACATTCTGCTTATTACCGTTTCATTACACAGTTTGCACAATGATCTGTTGTTTCTGTCGACAATCCCGTACATCTCGGTCCATATGTCTTGAAAGGGTCGGCTACTGCTACTTCCACTTCCTTTATCATTCAATCTTGCTTTTTTATTTTTTTGATTCTCCATCACAAAGCTGCAAAAATAAATAAATATAAATCATGGCGTTTTTTATAAAAGGTTGATAGGTTTCTTACCTATTAACTTTTTGCAGTGTTGTTGCACTGACTCCTGGTGCAAACAATGCAAAGATAGTATGTATAACCAACAAATATATGGTGCTGTAATCAGTTATCCGACACGCAGAATGTCTCGTCGAGCACTGTTGCACTGTATATCTTTTTCTTCTAACCCTCCCACTCCTGTCTCCTAACGAACATGGCGATCAAGTGCGTCCGTTTGCCGAATGCACCCGAACACATGGGAAGCTTACCCGAGGCACATGTTGGCAATAACGAGGCCGTTTCCAGAATTGGGCATTTTGTCACTCAAGTAAAAATAAAATATCATGAGTAAAGATTAATCTCTTTATAGTGCAGTTCTTAACCTTTTTATATTAATGTCAATATTGGAACAATGTATCTTGGATGTTTTCACTATGTATCTTTGCTACACAACACCGATGTACATGTTTACATCTGGTTTTAGAATTGCATTATTGATCATGAGTAACGTGAGTAATAATATTACTCGAGATGCCCAACTCTGGCCGTTGCGAGAGACAAATATTTGAATTATGCAATTTTTTGTCTCTGTCGATGCGTGTCACCCAAAATGAGTTCGTGTGTCACCTCTGACATGCGTGTCATAGGTTCACCATCACTGGTTTAGGTAGTCATCCAACTTCAGAAATTTTATGTGCCCTTTATACCACTTTAAATGTAATATTATGGATTCTTTTTTTTTTTAATGAAAAAATGTATTTATTTTAAAAACATTTTTTATTTTTCAATTAGAGTTGGCATTCAATATTATATTAGTTTCAGGTGCATAGCATAGTGGTTTGACAATTACATAACTTACAAAATGATCCCCCCAATAAGTCTAGTGCCCATCTGGCACCATACACAGTTATTACAATATTATTGACTATATTCCCTATGATGTACTTTACATCCCTTTGACTATTTTGTAACTGTTAATTTATAATTCTTTTTTTTTTGTTTTAATTAAATCTTTATTGTTCAGATTACATTTGTTCCTCTTTTTTCCCCCCATAACTTCCCTCCTCCCAGTTCCCGCCCCACCCTCTGCCCTCACTCCCCACCCACTGTCCTCATCCATAGGTGCACGATTTATGTCCAGTCTCTTCCCGCATCTCCCACTCCCCTTTCCCCCCCAAGAATAGTCAGTCCATTCCCTTTCTATGTCCCTGATTCATTATAATCACCAGTTCATTCTGTACATCAGATTATTTATTCACTTGATTCTTAGATTCACTTGTTGATAGATGCATGTTTGTTGTTCATAATTTGTATCTTTACCTTTTTCTTCTTCTTCTTCTTCTTAAAGGATACCTTTCAGGATTTCATATAATACTGATTTGGTGGTGATGAACTCCTTTAGCTTTTCCTTATCTGTGAAGCTCTTTATCTGACCTTCAATTCTGAATGATAGCTTTGCTGGATAAAGTAATCTTGGTTGTAGGTTCTTGGTATTCATCACTTTGAATATTTCTTGCCATTCCCTTCTGGCCTGCAAAGTTTCTGTTGAGAAATCAGCTGACAGTCGTATGGGTATCCCCTTGTAGGTAATTGAGTCTCTTTCTCTTGCTGCTTTTAAGATTCTCTCTTTGTCTTTTGCTCTTGGCATTTTAATTATGATGTGTCTTGGTGTGGTCCTCTTTGGATTCCTTTTGTTTGGGGTTCTCTGCACTTCTTGGACCTGTAAGTCCATTTCTTTCACCAGGTGAGGGAAGTTTTCTGTCATTATTTCTTCAAATAGGTTTTCAATATCTTGCTGTCTCTCATCTTCTGGTACCCCTATAATTCTGATGTTGGTGCGTTTGAATCTGTCCCAGAGGCTCCTTACACTATCTTCGTATTTTCGGATTCTTTTTTCATTTTGCTTTTCTGGTTGGGTGTTTTTTGCTTCTTCGCATTTCAAATTTTTGACTTGATTCTTGGGCTCCTCTGGTCTGCTGTTGGGTGTCTGTATAATATTCTTTTTTTTTTTTTAAATATATTTTATTGATTTTTTTACAGAAAGGAAGGGAGAGGGATAGAGAGCTAGAAACATCAATGAGAGAGAAACATCGACCAGCCGCCTCCTGCACACCTCCCACTGGGGATGTGCCCGCAACCAAGGCACATGCCCTTGACCGGAATCGAACCTGGGACCCTTCAGTCCGCAGGCCGACGCTCTATCCACTGAGCCAAACTGGTTTGGCGATGTATAATATTCTTTATTTTAGTCAGTGTATGCTTAATTTCTAGTTGGTTCTTTATCACAACATCGAGGGTCTCATTAGATTTCTTGAGGCTCTCATCCAGTTTATCGGCAGTTTCTAGCAAATTATTGAAAGCCCTCAAAAGTGCGTTTTTTAGCTCTATATCCTCCATTTCTGTCATGTTTTTTTGTCTCCGCATTTTTTATGCTTTCTTGGTGCACCCCCTTGTGGTCTTTGTGCGCAGTCTTGTTCTAGTTAAGCCTTGATTGTTGTAGTTAATACTAGAGGGATTTGACCACCAGGCCGACTGGCTGTGAGAATCAGCTGTGTCTGCAGTGGGAAAACTTCTGTCCTCTGGAGAGGTGCTAATCTAGCCTTTGCCTGAGGCGATCCGGCAAATGGCTCTGCGCAGGGCTTGGGCGGGTCGGGTTGCAGGGGATCAACAGGGCGGATGGAGGGAGCAGTTATGGCTGCTCTCAGTCCCGTTCCCAGAGGCTCTGCTTCTCAGAACCCCAGCAACCGCTGCAAACCTCGGAGAGAAAGCTGCCCTCACGTTCCGACTGATGCTAGACAATCCCGCTTCTCCTGTTTGAGTCTGAGTCCCTAGAGACTCGCCCGGATCTGGAGCTCAGAGTCTGAGACTCCCTCCTGATTTAAAATTGACAACCGCGCCCTCAGCCACCAGCCGGCTCCACGCGCACCTCCGTACCTTTGTATTTTCCACACTGCGCCTCCTCTGAGCCTCGGTATGCTGTTCTCTTTCCTTCTAGTTGAAGAATCTCTCCTCAGCCAGCCTTCCTGTGGTTCTGGGTGATGTTCATTCCGTCTTTTAGTTGTATTTTTGAATCACTGGTTTAGGTAGTCATTCAACTTCAGAAATTTTATGTGCCCTTTATACCACTTTAAATGTAATATTATGGATTCTGTAAATGCTACAAGATTTAACAAAAACTAAATATTTTAAATAATTAGTTTTTAAAGATTAATAATATAATAAAAGATTCATGACATTTGCGATGATGTTAAAAACTTTATTCTTCAGAACATTCTGAAGAATATACTTTGCGATGAGTAAAAATCACTTTTTTCTTACTTGGGATGTTTTCTTCTTCTAGATCTAAACCAGACTCCTCGGAACACACTGCCACAATTATTTCTTAAAGTGGGGGAACCCTTGTGGCTCAGGTGCAAAGCTGTTCATGTAAACCATGGATTTGGGCTCACCTGGGAGTTAGAAAATCAAGCACTGGAGGAGGTAATATGCCGCGTTTGCATTCTGAAAATGCTGAAACAGCCGACTGATAGTCCAGGTTAAAATCATTAAATCCATTTTGTTTTATTAAAACCCAGGGCAACTACTTTGAGATGAGTACCTATTCCACAAACAGAACTATGATACGGATTCTGTTTGCTTTTGTATCATCAGTGGGAAGAAACGACACTGGATATTACACTTGTTCCTCTTCCAAGCATCCCAGTCAGTCAGCTTTGGTTACCATCGTAGGTAATGCAGGCTGCGCACGCAACCTTTATTCATATTTTTAGTTGCTTTGGTGTGGACTGTGAGGTATGTGCTGTGAATTCTGATTTCAATATAATGTTAGTGTCAAAAGCTGAGAAAGACACTGAGTCAGAATAGCTTTGCAAACATAAGCTTCCTTTTCCAGGCAAGCCCGATTGAATGTCACTGCCTTCGTAATTGCCTGTAATTGCCTCATTGTACTATGACCATCTGTTTGTGGAATTTTGTTTTCCAGTAGAAGTTCCTTAAGGACAGGAGTAATTCCTCCTATCCTTGTAGTCCCAGGACTGGAACACAAAACAGGCAGTTGATAAATGCTTGTTCTAAGAACTGAGAGGGCAGTGAACAATGAGGGATCTGGACAAGCACCTACCTGCGTTGAAATTTGGGTGAAAGATGGAGGATTTGAAAATAATCATGCTTTTTAAGTAATTTCAGATTAGGTGGCAGCCTTCAACTGTAACGAACAGGCTAAGAAATGAAATGATTCTCTCATCACACTGATAAGGAAGTATTCTACGGGGAAGCCTTGTGAATATTGGTGGCTAGACTGTTCTTTCACTTGTGCCCTGCGGTTACTTTTTGTAGTATGTGTCACTGAGAGAGCAGTCTGACTGAGGACCCCTACTCTGTACATGGTTGGATGGGCTGGGGGAGCCCTTTTAACCTTTTTAAATTGTCTGCAAAAATCTATAGGTTTATTAAAACATTTGGGGAGGGAGAGACTCAATTATTTACATTCAGTTCTTAGAGGAATCTTAATTCTGGAAGGGGATGAACTCAGGCTTATAACTGGATAGGTCTCCTGTATTTCTTAGACTAGCGAATCTAACCTGCAGCATGAATTTTCTTGCATTAAACTGATGAATAAAAATGTATTTATCTTCTCCATATATTTCCATAAATGTTTGGTGTTTTTTTTTTTTTTACAGAAAAGGGATTTATACATGCTTCCAAAACAAATGAAGAGTATGAAATTGACCAGTATGAAGAGTTCTGTTTTTCTGTCAGGTTTAAAGCATACCCACAAATCAGATGTACGTGGAGCTTCTCTAGAAAATCATTTCCTTGTGAACAAAGTGGCCTTGATGATGGGTACAGGTGAGATGACACAGCTCCAGGTCTCGGCATCATCTTCTCACAACTCTTTTGTTGCCCCAGCAGAAGAGTGGTTTTGTGTCATGAATTGGTATATTATTGAGTTGACACTGAAGACAGCACATGTGCAGACACAGTAACAGAGAGTTTTATAGTCAGTTCAGATAGTGTCACCCACTGCATGAAAAATGGAATGATTCTGGCTGGTGGGGTTCAGTGGTTGAGCATCGACCCATGCACCAAGAGGTTGACAGTTCGATTCCTGGTCAGGGCACATGCCCAGGTTGCAGGCCAATCCACAGTGGGAAGTATGCAGGAGGCAGCCAATTGATGATGTTTTCTCTCATCATTGAGGTTTCTATCTCTCTCTCTCCCTCTCCTTTCCTCCTTTCTCTCTAAAATCAATAAAAACATTTTTTTAAAAGAAAAATGGAAAGAATCCTATTTGCGCAAGGTTCCGTGGCATTTTCTGAGTCACCAGATTGTTACTTCCTATTTGAGAGTGCATGCTGCAGTGAGCACACCAACGCTCCCTCCACACATTTGCAGAGGATTGAGGAAGTAAAGCCCTTCAAAACAGGAAAACATTACCTATCACTGTATTGGTTTGTCTTCAAAAAATTGGTGCAGAAATTGCCCAATAATCAATGCTAAAGGATTTGTACAACTGTACTTGGGGTTCTCTTATGGAAGAAATTCTTCATTCCTTTTTTGGAAAACAAAGATTTTTTTTTCCTTTGTCTTTTCTATAACGATGACACCTTTTATCTCTTGAAAGGAATCCTATGCAACTTGGTTTCAGACTAGACTGTGACTGAGAGGCACTCTGTTCTGAGGTCTGTGCCCTGACTGATGAACAGTCCCCTAACTCAGGGCTTCTCAACAGCAGTGCTGTTGACATCTTGGGCTGGTAATAATTATTCTGGGGGCCTCTCCTGTGCATTGTAGGGTGTTTAACAGCATCCCTGGCCTCCACCCACTGGATGTCAGGAGCACCACCCCCAATTGTGACAACCAAAATTATCTCCAGACGTTGCCACACATCCCTAGTGAGGAAAACATTGCCTGGGTTGAGAAACACTGCCTTAGAGTGATCACCTCATTGTCGTAAGCCCTTATTCTGAATCATCAAACATGAAAGTAGGAGGTTGGGAGTCAGCCCCCCTCCTAGTTGAATTGACTACCACAGGCCTGTGTTCAAAGGCTCTCAGAGCTTTAACTCTCCCCTCCCTCTGGGTTGTGGCCCAGTGTCAGGAGCACTTGACACTATGGGATTCTCTTTTAACCCAATTCAAAGAGATAAAAATACCAGTTCAGTTTAGTTCAACGAATATTTCCTTATTATCCTCTTGATGGGCTTGATTCTGTGTGGGGCTGCAAGGGTGAATAAGGTAATGTTTCTCTCCCCCGCCCCCTCAGTTTTACACAGGCACTTTTAAGTGCCAGAGGCCACCTGGGAGATCACTGCTACTGTGCTGGAGGACATCAGGTACAACCTCTTAAGATTTTACAGATTCATTGATTAGAGGACCATGTTTCTGATATATGGGTCATGGGCCAATTAGTAGGCTAGTTAATTTGATTTCATTCCATGATCACAGACTGCATTCCTGACCCCAAGAAATTATCTTATAACTACCCAGCCAAGTGAATGAATCAGCGCTGGTCCTGATTCCCATAGTGTTTTGTACCTCTCATTTGTCATGACCTGGTGATGTAGTGAAGCTCTCTGTGTATTGAATCTCACCAGTGAGTATATAAGCTCCATAAGGGATAGGTTCTCTGTCATTTCTCTATCCTTGTATAATGCCTCCTTCAGTCAAGGGGGGTTTAATAAATGAGTGAATTGTTGTCACCCCTGGAAAGCAACTCAAAGTGCATAACCTGGGCCAAAGATGTATCAGTGCATCCTTTTTGCATGGCAAGGACCACATACATGCACTTACCACAACAGTGTTCAATTTATTTTAAAAAGTTATTGAAGAACTTTAGTGTTTGTTGGTGATAATGATGCACCAGGGATGATGGGCTACTTAATACAAATACATAGGGAAGATGGCGCTTCCTTCTTCCTGAAAAAGGTGGTCAAAATATTGCATAAAAAATGAACAACAAAAATGTCAGTACTTCTCTGTTTTGAGATAAGCCATGAGATAAGACTAAATTGTAATGAGTTCTTTTCAACTTTTTATCATAAAATGTTTCAAATTTGCCAGTAAACTCAAAGAGTAGTACAGTAAGCATCCTTTTCCCACCACCTAGATTCAACAGTTTAGTCAAACTGAATTTTGTTGTGAAGTACAGTATTTAGTGTTGTAAGAGATGATACAAGTGTTTATATGTAACTGAAAGGTTTATGTAAAAACTTCACTCCTGAAAAAGCTTTGATGTGGTCATAGTGTGTGTGCCAGAAGTCTCTCAGCTTCCCTACCTTCACAGCTTCGTTTCTCCAATTTACTTCCTCAAATATTACCCCGCGGCTGATTAGGGCTTGCCTGGATGTGTTTACACTTTACTAAACTGTAACTTTCCAGCGGTCCTGATAGCCTGGTCTTGAGAAAAGGTTCTAGGACATTTCATCTGTTTGTTTGCATAATTTCTTATCCCTATAGACTGAATTATAAACAAATCTACCTTAGCTGTTCTTACTTTCACGATTAAAAAAACCAACAACCCCAAATTATTAGAATTTTACAATTATTTAATAAATTCCTCTGAAAGACTCTTCTTAGACCTCCGCAGAAACTTCCATCGGAGGAAGACAGGATCGCCCACTTCCTGACCCATGTCTTTCTGCGCTGGTCAAGCCGCCTCAGTGCTGCCACCTCAGTGCTGCCACCTCAGTGCTGCCAGCTCAGTCCTGCCAGCTCTCGGCTCTCCAGTTTCAGAAGCGCTCGGCCTCCCTAGCGCCCATTTTATTATTCTCTGCGTTCTGATTTGACTTTGATAATCTCTTGTTCTTTGAGTAAAACACTTTTTTTTAAAAAATATATTTTCCCTGAGCTACTAGAAAGAGCCTGCCCTTTCTCAACTCCCTCAAGGTGCTAAATGGAAAATAAAAATGACCTGCATGTTGGCTGTACAGAGGGGAAAACCCTTTTCATAGCCGTAATGAGAGTACCTCTCCTTAGTCACCAAGATATGATGTCAGTGTAAATTCCAATTCACTCAACTCCCGTCTCAGGCCAGCTGACCATTTTAGAAAAACACCAAGGGAAAGAGGAAGCCGTGAATCTCTCCGTCACCTCATCGGTTAGTCCCTTTGGAATTTCCAGGAAGGTTCAGTGACGCAGCTGTTTCTATTGCTAGGATTGGCTGTCTTAAACAGGAGGACAGGCAGCTTGAAATGACCTGGATATTCAGGCTGTTTAGATCACTTTCCTACCTGGAAGCGTGAGAACATTTGAGATGATATGTGCTTGACACCATGGCCAGTGATACTCAATAAAGACAGCACAAAAGCCTTAGGAGGGAAAGAGTTCACAAAACATTTTGCTGTGTGCAGCATGACAATCAATAGTTGTGTCAGTAATTTCTTTTTCTATCACATTGATGGGTGCTTTTGGCATGGTCCCTGGCTAACCACATGGCTTCTTTTTTTCTTTTTTTAAAATCTCTTCTTATTCCTTTTCAGGGCCTTTGGCTATTGTCCAGTGAGAATTACATTTCCCCTTATAGAGGCTCACATCTTTCTCTTCTTGGACCACATAAACTCTGTCTCCCTAAAGGCTGGAAATCACATATTTACTTTTCTCCCTGGTGTTATAGTTTGGCTTTTCTCCAATCTTTCTACCACTTCCACTTCATCAGTCATGCCCTTCTTGTTGTCCAGAAGTAGGCCAGGATAAGAAATTCCCTTTTTACTTCTTTTAAAAAATTTATTGTTAAATTACAGTTGATATACAATATTATATTGGTTTCAGGTATACATTAGTGATTCGACATTTATATGCCTTACGAAGGGATCACCACAATAAATCTAAGTACCCAGCTGATACCATACATAGTTATTACACATCATTGATTCTATTTCTTGTGCTGTACTTTACATCCCTGTGATTTATTTTATAACTAGTAATTTGTACTTCTTAATCTCCTTCCCCCTTTTCACCTGTCCTCCCACCCTCTTTTTTAAAAAATTGAATTTTAGAGAGTAGAAGGGAAAGGGAGAGAGAGAAAAACATTGTTGTTCCACTTACTTATGCATTCATTGGTTGGTTTTTGTACGTGCCCTGACTGGATATTGAAGCCTCTACCTTGGCATATCAGGATGACGCTCTAACCAACGAGCCACGTGGCCAGGGCTATTCCTACTCCATTTTTACTTCTTCAGCCTTCTTGTTACCAAGGCAGACAAAAAACTTGTTAAATGCTCATAGAGCAATGAATTCTATCATCGCTATACACAGTCAGAATTACCTTTTAGCTGCGGAGTTAAGGATGCACAACATTGAAGTCACGGGCTCATAGCTGCTCAAAAGTTGCTAACTGTGCAATTTGAATCTTGCATCAATTGGTGTTCTAGTTCCTCCTTCATCTCCATATCCAATCAAACACCTGCTTTCTCTTTTTTTCCGGGTGCATCTTGGATTTGCTCTTTCCTCTCCTTTCCCATTTTCCCTACCTTAGGCCACACTCATCTTTTCATGCTCTGTTCAAGTCTGAACTTTTACTTCTCTCCTAGGACTTCCCACATTATACTAGTACTGTAACTGCTTATTGACTTGCCTGCCTTCACCACCAAACTGCAAATTCTGTGAGAACAGAAATCTATTTTTTCTAACTCACTGTTGTATTTCTGATTCCTCCCACAAATAGGCTCTACCAATGATGGTAGAATGAATGAATAAATGCATGAATGAATGAACGAATGAATGAATTCCTGGGTTACAACACTGCCTCCAGATTTCATTCCAATAAAATTTTCCTACTGCCATCAGTCTAAATTAAGGTACTGTTTCTGATAATCCTCCCCTGCTCAGGATCCATAGCATCTTCTGCTTTCTCTATCAGATCTAAATAATTCAGCTGGGTTTTCCAAATCCTTCATCACTGGCTTTCCCCTACCCATTTAGCCTTCTTTCACCCCCTCTCCCCTCACATTTCAACAAGCACCTCTGCTCAGTTCATTGGCCTCCCCATTACTCTCCTTTAATAAGGCCGTATGAATTCCCATCTTATCTCTAAGTCCTTCCTTTTCCTCCTCATTGGATGTCTGTGCTTCTGCCCTCTCCTTAAAATGAACTCATCTGGCCCTAGCTGGTTTGGCTCAGTGGATAGAGCTTCGGCCTGCGGACAAACGGGTCCCAGGTTCAATTCTGGTCAGGGCAAGTACCTCGGTTGCAGGCTCCTGGCCCTGGTCAGGGGCATGCAGGAGGCAACCAATCGATGTGTCTCTCTCACATCGGTGTTCCTCTCTGTCTCTCTCTTTCCCTTCCTCTCCCTCTAAAAATCAATGGAAAAAATATTCTCAGGTGAATATTTTAGGGAGAGGGGAAGGGGGAGAAAGAGAGAGAGAGAGAGAGAGAGAGAGAGAGAGAGATGTTGATTTGTTGTTCCACCTATTTATGCATTCATTGGTTGTTTCTTGTATGTGCCCTGACCAGAGATTGAACATGCCACCTTGGTGTATACAGAAGATGCTCTAAGCAACTGAGCTACCCGGCCAGGGCCTGAACTTTCTTTTATCTTGTCAATGCATGAAGGCATATTCAACACTATCCCTACCTTTCCTACACTATCCTACATCCCACTACAATAGCCAACGTCCTATACACATGGTAGACATGATGGATAACCCCCAAGATCAAGTTATCCATGTCAAAATGTGTTGAGTGATTGATGAGCACTCCAAGTGGATACTAGAGCCTGCTGAGACTGCCCAAAGATTTTGTACAAACGCAGTTGATGTGAGCCCTCATCACTGTTAATTACTATTTAAGTTAAGGGTTCTTCATAGGTCTTGCTTTGGACCAATGCTAGAGAGCCATTCTTTTAGGAAGTAAGGGAGTTACAAGCTCCTCTAACTACAGAGGTTTTCCATATTTCTGGGAAGTTGGACTAGTCCAGAATGTGTGGAGCAGTAGGGTTGGGAACCTTTTTGTCTCTCTGAGGAGCCCAGTCTAGATCAGTGTGTCTCAACTTTTAATTTGCATATGAACCACATTAAAATGCAGACTCTGAGTCAGTAGGTTCCATTGGGGCCTGAGATTTTGTATTTCTAACAAGCTCCCAGGTAATACAGGTGCTAATGCTGCCTGTCCACGGACCCCACTGTGAGTAGCAATGGCCTAGTGTACAGACACCTCCTTGTCCATTGGATTTTAGAGAGTGAGTGTCTCAAGGGAGTTCCCTCCCATGCACACGATCATTCGTTTCAGCATATCTGTAACGAATTGGGCTAATTCTGTTTTTAATTCTTTTCCAAACAGCATATCTAAGTTTTGCAACCACAAACACCAGCCAGGAGAATACACCTTCCATGCAGAAAATGACGATGCCCAGTTCACAAAAATGTTCACGCTAAATATAAGAAGTAAGTTAAATTATTAAGAAATTTAAGTCTTATAACTCCTTAACTACTTATTAACTATGACCAGAAAGAGCTAAGTAATGGCTTAGAAACAATACTGTAAGACTTTTTATATACTGAAGCATTTTAAAATTTTACTTTCGTGCCTACTGGCTTCATTTATACATATTTCTCTTTCTGTGTTCATCCTTTGAAGCCAAGAGACTTATTCCATGTCTGTAAATGTGTTTAATGTTGTGACTATTGACTTCAGTACTTTGAAAGATCATGTTAAGGAAAGGCTGAAAGTCATATTACCTGCCATTTCCTTGTTTTAATAATTTTTGTTTCTCTGATCTATGAAAAGACGGGAATACATTTTATTGGAATTTTTGCAGATGCTTCTGAAGCTAAGAATCATTTTGAGGTGTTCAGGTATTTAAAAGTATACACCTTAGCTCTCTATGGAGCCTAGCAATGGGGAAGTGGTGTTCTGCAGGTCAGCGTAGGGCTGCCTATGCAGAAGACATGCCTGGGAAAGAGGGAACAAGCAGAGGTCTTGCGTCATTCTGCATGAGACACCTCCCAGAAGCACAAACTGCTCGGAGTAAATGGGCAGCCTATATGAAACTGACTTTGAAACCATTTGGAAAGTACTATACTACATGAGCCTATTTTTCATGTTATTCTCTACAGGGAAACCTCAAGTGCTGGCCAAGGCATCAGCAAGTCAGGCCTCTTGTTCCTCAGATGGATATCCATTACCATCTTGGACCTGGAAGAAGTGTTCAGACAAGTCTCCCAAGTAATAAAGACTCTGGTATCTCTTACTTTGGAAGAACATGAAACACACTCTCCCTGACATATTGGCTCTTTCTCATGAATACAGTTCAAGAAGAAATGGCTGTGTTTAAAATGCTTACCTTCTGAGTCCACCATAATTCGACATGGTCATAGATTATGTCTGATAACTTATGATAGAGGAATCTCTTTTTGAGCTCACTAGAGAAACCATGACTTCCAGTCTGAGGACAGCCCCACCTATCTAACCTACTTCTCTGTCTGCCGTTTCTTTTTAGCTGCACAGAAGAAATCACGGAAGGAATTTGGAATAGAAAGGCTAACAGAAAAGTATTTGGACAGTGGATATCGAGCAGTACACTGAACATGAGTGAGGCCATCAAAGGGTCCCTGGTGAAGTGCTGTGCGTACAATTCCCTGGGCACATCTTGTGAAACAATCCATTTAGGCTCACCAGGTACACAGCAGCCGCTATTGTAACAAACCACCTCCAGGAATTCCCCACTAGGAGTTAGTGCCAGTTCATTTTTATTGGGGGAATTTTTCAAGAACCTATAGGTTCAGCATGTGATGCAAGAAGGCTTTCTGAGTCAGGCAGGAATCCCCAGTGAACGCACACTGCTGTATAGTTCAGGGGCAGAGTGACTGTTGTGTCAGGTTATTAAGACCAGGAGTGATGTAGGTAGAACCATAAATTCCCAGAACAGTGAATATCTCCTGAAAGACCCAATTTTAGAAAAATAGATTTAGTAATTTGGAGTGGCTACCATTTTCCCTTTTGCTTAATCTCCTTATTTGCCCTTAGCTTGCTGTTTTATAATTTTTAGTTTTGTTTTTTAAAGCCATCCTAAGTTAATCCTGAAATTCGGCTGCCTACACTTACCATGCAGAATCGCCAGCATCCTTTAACGAAGTTTTCCATATTCATACAATAGAATGTCTTCAATATCTTTTTTTAATCTGACTTGTCTATCCTGTGGGTTTAAATAGATGTAATTCTTACATTCCTAAGAATGGGTTCAGGATCATGTACAATTTTCTAGGAAGGAAACTATTCCTTTATACTACCATCGCCTGATTTCCCATGGGGAGTGGAATATTTGCAGGAGCGTGTAAGCTAGCAAATCCTGGTAACTCAAGCAGGATGCGTGAGATCACGATGAGCGTTCACTATCATGTCAATCAGGAATCCTAAACTTTTTTGTTGCAGGACCCTTCCCTTTCTTCCAGGACAACATCTCATTCTATGCCACCATTGGGCTCTGTGTCCCCTTCATTGCCGTTTTAACCATGCTCATTTGTCACAAGTACAAAAAGGTAAAAAATCCTACCCCAAACCCCCAAACTCAAAGGGAAATGTTTATCATGGTTTCCTAGTTCTGAAGACCTGCCTGTTACTAACAGACTCATTTCATCTCTGAAGCAATATAGGTATGAAAGCCAACTGCAGATGGTACAGGTGACTGGTTCTTTGGATAATGAGTACTTCTACATTGATTTCAGAGAATATGAATATGATCTCAAATGGGAGTTTCCAAGAGAAAATTTAGAATTTGGTAAGAATCAAATGTGCCAGATGTTTCCATAGCATTTCATTTCTGTGGGAAAATCTTGAATATGTACTCATTCACCATTTCTCTTGCAGGGAAGGTGCTAGGATCAGGTGCTTTTGGAAAAGTGATGAACGCAACAGCTTATGGAATTAGTAAAACAGAAGTCTCCATCCAGGTTGCTGTCAAAATGCTGAAAGGTACAGTGGAATGATAGCCATAGAGATGGGTGGTACAGGCTCCACCTCCTCTTCTCTTTCCCATCTTTTTTTGTGGGTACTGCTCGCCATTCTTCAAAGCTGAAAAGGAAGTGAGTCGGGGTTAATATCAACCAAATCATGAATATAAAATGCAAGCCAGAATCCAAAACTCCACCTCTTCTTCCTCTTCTCTTTGTTTAGTTTTTTTTTGGGGGGGGGGGCGGTGGGAAGGGTGGGAAAGCTTCGGTATTTGGGAATACTGTTGCTACAGGCATATGTCATTTCTGCCATTTTGACATAGACTCTGGGGAGAAGAGCAAAGTGGAGCGCTCTGTATCGTTTCTCACTCCTTACTCTATCCACTCGCATCTGGCTCACACCTCCACCCCTCCCCTTAGTCTTGCTCACTTGGCAAGATCCCTTGCCCACCCCCCTGGCTTTTGCTAAGGTGGTCAGTGACCTCCAATGAACTAAAGTCTAATGGGCGTTTTTCAGTCCTCGTGTGACTTGGATTTTTAATAAACAGGCAGGATTGACTCTTCTCCATCTTTAAATGCCTTTTTTCCGTTGGTTTCCATGTCACCATTTTTTCTGGTTTCCTCCTACTTGCTGACTGCTTCACAGCCCTTTGCTGGCTGTCTTCTGCCCAGTTCTTTATGTGGTGTTCTGGAAGGCTCCTTCCTGAATCCCCTTCCATTTTCCCTCCACATGCTCACCACAGGCCGTCTCAACCACACCTGGGACTTTACCCTTACACCAGAGTTCTCATGGCTGCATCTTTCTTCTAAGCTTCAGGATCATGTGTACAAATGCTTGGCTGTCTCAAAAGTCCCTTTAATTCAGCTCATCAAACTGAACTCCTCCAACCCTTTCCACACAATTGGGCAAACCAGAAACCTAGGCCTCATCCTTGAAACTATCCCCATTCTAACACCCAGAAGCTATTCCCACCAGGTTTCTGCTTAGTGTCTTTCAACCCATCCTCTCTCTTATCTTTATCACCACCATCCTAGTCCAGCTTCATCTCTTCTGAATAACTGCCATAGCTTTCCAAGCAGCTACACTATATGCACTCCTACTTCCTTTCAGATTCTCCATGCCAAAGTCCAAGTGATGGTTATGAAATGCAAAGCAGACCTTATCATTTTCCTACCTCACATTTCCAGTTGCTTTCAATTACTCTTGAAATACACTACAGAGCCCTGCATGGTTTGGCATCTGTTCACCGCTCCACCCTGAACTCTCGGCCTTCTTTCAGTTCCTCCAGAGCCCAGTGCCCCCTCCCATCCCAGAGCCTTGCCCAGGCTGAGCCTCTCTGCTCACCCTTCCCCTTCCACATTGTGCTTGCCCACTCCTCCTTCAGATCTCGGCTTAAATATCACTTCCTCAGGAAACTTTCTCTCACACCAAAGATGAGATCAAGTTTCTTGCTAGATGCTGTCCTAGATCTCTGTAGACACCCCCCCCCACACACACACACACATAGAATTTATCACAATATGTAATGATATCTATGTTTAATTACACAAGTAATGTCTTATGTGCCACATTAGTCTGAATGCCTTACGAGGGCCAGGTCTGCATCTGTTTACTATGGTCTTTTCTTCCTTTGTTTTTGACCTTTTTATTCTTTCAATATAAAATGTTCTCTCTACTTCCTCACTGTGCATTCACCTGATTAATTCCTATTTTTCCTCAGTCTCAACATAGACATTTGGTGTCCCTTCCCCCTCCCTTCAAAGGCTAGGTTTGGTGTCCCTCTGGTGTGACCTCACAGCACCCTTACATTCATTTGCTCTATTGCATTTATCATACTACTAGAGGCCTGGTGCATGAAATTTGTGCACGGGTAGGGTTCCTAGGCCTGGCCAGTGATCAGGTCGATCAGGTTCCCCGCTTCCCGGCCTCCCTGCCTCCTCCTTCCCTCCCTCCCTCAGCACCCTGCCACTGGTCGCCTGCCATGTTTCGCGCCGCCCCCCTGGTGGTCAGTGCACATCATAGCGAGCGATCAAACTATCAGTCTCTTGGTTGAACTCCCAAGGGGACAATTTGCATGTTAGCCTTTTATTATATAGGATATTGTAATTCTTTGTTCATGTCTTCCTTTTCCAGGAGACTCTAAGCTCCAGGAAGGCAGGGGCTGTGTCTTGTCTATCATTTATTCCCCCAATGCTTGACACATGCTTCATACACAGTAGGCACTCAATAAATATTTGTTCAACGAATGAATGAATGTTAAGTAATAGTTATGAAAGTGATTTGAAAAAGTTAAGCATGCCATAAAATGTATTATTTTGGTTATGAGGAATAAGACACAAACATTCGAAAGCCACAAGTCCCTGTACAACCTGAAGCAGAAGAAGACATGCGGTGCTAGTGGGCCACAATGCACAAGTGAAGGATTTCATGCCCCAGACAAGATGTTGGAAATAAGACTGCCCTGGCAGCATCGATGCTCTGGAAAAGACATCATAAAGGCTAGGATGTCCTCCAGGACAAAATAGTATCTAATAAAATAGACCTGGAACTATCTAATACAATCTTCATTGAATGTAAAGAAAAGTAACTATGTTTGTAAGAAATAATAAATTAATAGAGGGATGAGTGCCTGGTGCCTAGAACTTGGAGAGGGAAGTCCAAAGATCCTGTCATTGCCTCTAAGGCTGCAGCACCCACCTGGGCAAGGGTGCCCTGACCAGCTGGCACATCAGCCTCAATGAGACAAGACCTTTGAGTTCCTCAATAACTACCCTCATGCTATGCATCTAAGCAAAATTATGAGTACAATTATGAGTACAAACTATCTAGACTTTTCCCCAGGGAGAGAATACATAGACCAGTGGTTACATTGTAGCCTATTCACCAGTTATAGTTCTCATTATCAATTAATGAGTCTCTTGAGAACTTGGTAAGTGGGAATTGGTCCTTTTGACCTTCTCAACATTGGGTCCACTTACAAATTTAAGGTTGTAGACCTGAGTGCCAACAGCTAGAGCCAACGACCTTCGCTGACATTCCTAGGTTGTTTTTCTATGAATTCAACAAATTTAGGAGGCAAAAAAAAAAAAGAGTTTTTCCCTTCAGCATATGTATTAACTTCTGTGAAGGAAAAGCTATTTATTATTATTTTGTTTTATTTTGCATTTTGAGAGTCAATATTAAGGATTTTTATTTTGGTAGAGGAACATCCAATAGAAAGGCACATTACTAAATTCAACTTTTAAGTTATTGTAATCTTTGAAGTTGTCATAAAACATAGGAATTATTCAAAATTTATGTAGTAGTTTACGTATTTTTAAAATTTTTATGCAAATCTACTCTGAACTGAGGAGAGTTTTAACTTATTAAATGACCTAAAATTCCTGTTTTACGTTGATGTTCTTCCATTGGCAGAGAAAGCAGACAGCTCTGAAAGGGAAGCTCTCATGTCTGAACTCAAAATGATGACTCAGCTGGGGAACCACGAAAATATTGTGAATCTGCTGGGGGCGTGCACACAGTCAGGTAATCAATTTCCCCTCAAAACTCCTAATCAAACACAGGTTAGCCTGAGGACAAAGAGGAAATTCTTACTCATGTTTCCTCTTTTCTCAGTCACAGGGGGGTCCTCAAACCCAGGTGGAGTGAGACATGAGTAAGCAGATGGGTCAGTAGAGGATGCCTCTCGTTCTTGGGATATGCCCAAGATTCTAACCCACTTAAAAAACACTCACCACACCGCAGGTACATTCTGTGGGTTCTCCCTCTACCTTTTCTCCAGCTGTGAAGTCCTTTTCTCCAGCTGTGAAGGACTGCCGAGCTTGGCCACTGCCCTAGTGGGCTGCTTCAAAGAAGCACAGCCACGATGGGATTTCAAACTCTATTTTCCTAGAATCCAATGGAACACGCACTCTGGTTCTTTCACTTCTGCCTCGCAATACCCGAACCATGTGTCCCAGGGTCATTTTTTCTGGGACAGCTGGCATGGGACTGGGTTGAAAAGAAGAGCAAAAGAGAAAATGGAACTCGGAGAGGATTAGGGATAGTTCCCCTCTTCAGGAAAACCATCGGTCAGCATACTATATTTACCAAGTGCTCATCATGCAGCGGACATATTATTTTCAATTGCAAAATGGAGAATCTAGGTGGACAGTGGTTATTGGTGAGGCTGCATGTACAAGGGCCCAAGTGGAAGGCAAGAAGGCACTATTTTACAAAGGAGTTTGAGTGAAAAGCTGAAATTGATTTTAAAGTATAAGAAGAGATAGGCTCAGAAAAAGTTGTACTCTCCCAAAATCAGGGGAGAAGTGAGCTCTCACAGAGTATAATATGTTCCCTGCTACACAGACATCTGGAAAAATTCCTGAGTGTTTGTCTACCTACAATTAAAACTGTCACTATTTCAGGGCCAGTTTACTTGATTTTTGAATATTGTTGCTATGGTGATCTTCTCAACTATCTAAGAAGTAAAAGAGAAAAATTTCACAGAACATGGACGGAAATTTTCAAGGAACACAATTTCAGTTTTTACCCCACTTTCCAGTCACATCCAAATTCCAGGTAAGAGAATAGGTCAAGGTTTCCTGGTTATGCATTCTAGGACCCATACAAAGTAGGATGGTTAAACACCTCCCCCTCCTCCCCCCCCAACACACACACACACACACACACACACACACACACACACTCAACTGGCTTCTACAGGCTACACTCCAGCATTGTGGAGTCTGTGGGTCCTAAAGACCTAGAAAAGTCACTTATCTTTGATAGAGTTTCCCTGTTGATTTGAAACAATGGAGCCTTTCCTTCATTGCAGCCACTGTAGCTGAGCCAGTCTCTGTCCACCTGTGCCTAAATCACACCTGATACACATATTTAGTTTTGGGAACGGTGAGTTATTCAATCCTCCCTGCCCTCTGGTTAACATGTAAGTATTGGTAAAAGAATGAACACATTTCCAAAGTCCTGGACATGTTCGAAGAGGTCCCGGGAGTATTGCACAAAAGAGCTCTAACCTCATAAATTGGATTTAAAAAAATAGGCTAGATCCATTGACATAATGTGATGGGGACAGAGTAAAGCTGTGGTACATTTGTCTCGGTGCTCTGCGTTGTGCATTCCCCCGTCCGTGGGAATCCTGACTCTCAGCACTGGCACATGGACGCGGGCTGCAGAAGTGCGGTGGATGCTTGCCCTTATCCTTGGAAATGTCTTGCTGATTGCTTGAACACCGTAGCTCTATAACACCGTTCTCTGAATGAATTCACAGGCATTCTGATGGAATCATTCCTGGATCCACAGTGCTTTCCTACTTCCCTGCGTATGTGAAAGCTCTCCGTTATCAGAAAGGCACATTTGTCAGAGGCTTTTAACATTACTGGGGGACTTTTGGAGGGTGCTTTTGAGATCAAGCTTTGTTTTCTTAGCAGATGTTTCAGTGCAGGCCTTTGGCTTTCTAAGGTCTGAGACAGACCCAGCGTCAAAAGCTGTAAGGCCCCACGGAGATCCCCATGTACGTCTTTGTGCAGCTGCCCTTTACCGATTTATACCTGTCACACTAGTCCTCCCTTTTATACTCACTTCTCAGCTCATATTCTAAAACTGAGACAATTCTCATGTCATCCGCATTCTAGAACAGAGTCTGTCCTACTGAGTCAGGTGTGTGTGACCAGCAGTCCCTGGTTAGTAACAACCAAGGCTGGTGAACTCAGTGCCTTTGATTCAGTCTGTCACTAGGCTATGAAATGCACTGAAACAGTTACTTTTGGAATATCCGTGGCCTGAATACTTTAAGCCATTTTCAAAGATATGGAAACTATAAGTTGGGGTAAACTTGTATGCTGGAATAAATTGAATCATTGTCTGTATATAATACATAGAAAGTTCCTCAGTGAAGAGTTCTATATACCATAAAAGAGATCTGCATTATTACTATTTATTAATTTCACAAGAGAAGGAAACAAGCTTTGCAAAGGTCACCTGGGAAAAAGGAGGATGGTAGAAAATGTAACGTTCCCTGAAGAAGATCTGTGTCACTTGAGCTGTCACAGGGAGGGGGAGCCAAGTTTAAAAACAGAAGACTGAGGTGCAGGTGCACTCTTTACTAGCTCCATGAAATCAGCAAGTCATCTTCATCTCACCAAGGTTAAGTTTTTTTGGTTAATCCTCACCTGAGGATACTTTTTCCAATGCTTTTCAGAGAGAGTGGGTGGGAGGGAGGGAAAAAGGAAAGAGAGGGAGGGGAGTTGGAAGGAGAGGTGGGGGTGGGGGAGGTGGGGAGGTGAGAGAGACACATTGACTGGTTGCCTCCTGCACATGACCCTACTGGGAATCAAACCCACGACCCTTCAGTACGTGGCCCAATGCTCTACACACTGAGCAACACCAGCAAGGGAAAACCTAAGTTTTCTTTTATAAAATGTGACTTTGACGCCAGCTTATAGACTTGTGGTAAGGATTGAGTGAAGTCATCTTTGAACTGTGACTCCATACAGATACCAAACCCACTCTTCCCCCAGTTAGACCGGTTCAATTACACAGATGTTTTTAATTCCATAAAAAGTGGACAAGTTGATGCTGTGCCTTTAATTTAAAAGCCCATTTATAATTGGAATTAATTTTTTTGATGAATTGTATTTTTGAAAAATGTCTACTCGGAAGAACATAAATAATGAAATAACAATTTTTTTAAATAGTATGCCTGGTTCACAAGAAGTTCACATACACCAGGACACAGACCATATCTCAGGGTTCAATGGGAATTCCTTTCAACCCAAAGGTAATATTTTATTCTGATTAGTAGCACTTAAAAATAGAAATGGATAAATGAGTTCCGTTATCTTTTTTAAAAAAATGTGTAGATGCAAAAGCATATTTTACATTACTACTGTTATCTATAGGCTCTATGAATGTATATTTGCTTTAAAAGTAGTTAAAAAACAGTTTATGTATTGTGAATTTTATGTCAATATTTAACTAATAAACACTGGGGCTATTTATTTGGTCAGATTATTCTTCTTAAAGTCATAAATTAATTAGAGTCATGCCATTACCTGGTAAGTGGAAAAGATGCTGAGTTCTGGAGTCAGACAGAGTTGGGTTAATCTCTGGTTCTTTTATTTTCTGGCTGGATGACTTTGGATAATTTATTTAACCATCCAAGTCACAATTTTCTCATTTGTAAAATGGGCCAAATGATACTTCCCTCATCAGACTATTAAAAGGATCAAATGGAAAACATTAAGTATACAATATGGCTCCTAAAATGGGCTGCCTTGCTAGTCTTGGCACCTCACCTAACTGTGGCCTTAATAACCTCCTCATAGAGATTTACTAAGGCAACTTCTTAGAGTTTTGGCAAAAATGAGGACCAGTTCTATTTTACAGATGAAGTTGAATATGAAAACCAAAAAAGGTTGGAGGAAGAAGAGGACCTGAATGTACTTACATTTGAAGATCTTCTTTGTTTTGCTTATCAAGTTGCCAAAGGAATGGAATTTCTGGAATTTAAGTCGGTAAGCTTGATAAAGAAGAAATTAACAACAACAAAAGATAATTTTGAAAAAGATGTACTTTTTTTTCTTGTTTAACTTTTATCCCTTAGTCTTGTCACCTGTTGGAATCATCTAGAATGTTATCTGGCTCTAGGCTAATCTATATGTAAAAGGCTAATATGCTAAATGTCCCTCCCACCATCCGACCAGTCGCTATGATGTGCACTGACCATCAGGGGGCAGACACTCAATGCAGAAGCTGCCATGACGCACATTTGCCATTTACAGAGAAACGGCACCGCAGACCTGGTGCTGACAAAGCAACACTTGGCTTCCCCCAAGTGGGGCACAGGCCCCGCCACTACCCCAGAGCGACAGCCCACCAAATCACAGCCAACGCTGCCGAGACCCCATGGCGCAAAATGTGTCCCACAGCCCAGCCCAGCCCATAAATGGTGGCTGGGGGCATTGGATAATGATATCACATACCAATACCCAGCTTCCTCTCCCTAGCTACTAACCTCCTTGCAGTTTCTTCTGCCCAGTTTCTTCTATAACTTGCTTTATAGCCAGGTGGAAACATTTACACTTTAACCAAATGTCTGTGAAGCGTTTTCCCATGCCTCATCTCATTTGATCCTCACAGAAATCCTGGAGTAGGTGTATAGGAGACTTGGTGGAATCCTATTTTCTTTTCCTTAGCCAGAAAACGGAGATTTAGAAAGCTTAGAAACTTGACCTAACTCAAAAGAAGTAAGAAATGGTGGACCTTGAAAATGACTTCAGGTTTTCTCACTGTGCAGAATATAGTCAAACACTGCTGCAGTTAAATATTTTACCCTTTGTTCTCCTTGCATGATCTACAATAATAATCTGCTTCATGTTGATATTTACTGTTGTGTTGCTGACAGTTCCCTGAAAGAGAAGCTGGGGTGCTTCACTGGGCTGGAAAAAGTTTAGCTACATTAGAAAGCAGGTCTAATTAAGCAAGTTTATTCTATATCTATAAAAGGCTAAGTTGACTCATGCATGCGCGATACATATATCGCTGGCGCCAATTGTATATGTGTGTTTCCATTTGTCATTGTTGATCATGAATTTGGTTGACACTTCTATTATAGAGAAAGGGTGAATAGCAATATTAAAATATTTCTTCTAATTACTTTCCTTTCAATGTGCACGAATTTGTGCACCAGGCCACTAGTTACAGTATAAAGGCTCAGGAGCCCTTCTTAGATAATGGTTATTATAACTCTCCCAGGCTACCCTGACATGTCCAGACAGGAAGTCCTCAGGAATCCCTCCTCACAACAATGTGTAGCAGTGTTGGTCCTTCCTTACACACTTCAGGTTGTCAGGCCATGCCTTGCACATGGGCACTTGACCCAGGGGGTAAGAGGCTCAAACACAGAGTTCCCTGCTCTCTAAGCCAGCCATCCTGGGTGCCTTCGTCCATTTCACAGCATCCTGCTATGGGCAGCAGCCCTGTGCCTACTACCTCCTTCGCTACTAATCCATGATCCTTCAGGGCTATGAGGAGAAGGCCCTGGAGCCTGCCTCCAACCATGGCCTCTACCTCAATTTTGTGATCTTTCTGTAACTGCCTTTCAGGCCTGCTGTTCCCTGACATCTCAAGTGTCTCCTGCCTACAAGCAGATTTAAGCCATTTCTCCAGCTACTTTCTGTCCTCATTTGCTTGCCTTTCATTATCTTCTCTTTATTTCCCAAACTTTTTCCCTCTTTTTTCTTTGAGTCTTTTATTTTCTTCCTCCCTCTCTTCTCCACTTTCTTCCCTTTGACTCCTTTCTCCTCTTTCTCCCTGAGTTTGGAGAGAATAATTTCAACTATATTTTTCCTTTAAAAAAAAAGTAGTCTCTAATACAATGTTACATGTCAGTTACATCTCAATTTTTTAAAAGAGTAACATGAAATAAACCAATAGCTTGGGAGACTAGAAAAAATTCTATTCATAATAGCAACTAAACCTATAAAACATCTTAACACATTTCGTACCACATAGAAATCTCTAAGACATATGCCAGAGGCTGCACGTTTTTGGGCAAACTGCACGTTATTTAAATCATCATAACTACAGATCATAATGCACTTAAGGTGTTGTTTTTCAATAATTATAACATTTTTATTTACAAAAACAATTAAACAATTAAAATTCCTAGTACCTTTTTAATGTATGGTACTGCATAAAACATTTTCCTCTATGAAGAGGGACCAAACAAAATTTACATAAGTATCTAGATTCGCTCCTTTTTCCATGGGCGGCACAAACTCTGCAGGCTCTCGTAGGAAATTTTTTCTTTCCACTCGCTGGAATACATGTAGGTTCATGCTGCTTCATATCACCTGACAATCTTTTGGGTGGATCTTTACAAGGTGCTCTCCTTGCACCCCCAGGGGAAGGGCTGGACAGATTTGTCTCTGGTTCTGGAGAGCCTTCATTATTGTCATCCGTTATCCAGTCTCTCGCCACCGATAGCAGAAACTGTTTATACTTCATTTTTGCTTGTGGATTGAGGATGTTGTACACTCTAAATGAATTGAAAAGTCCACAGTTTATAAGGTACAGCACTACTTTTTTTGTCCATTTCATCGTTTTCCTTAGAATGGAACAACACGAAAGGAAGTGTATCAGTTTTGTTGGTTTCTTTCCTTTTTCTGAGAGAGGGCATTTCTAAAAGCTCCAGGAACTTGAAGACAAAGACTATTCGAATGACCAAAATACAATGTAACTGCAATGCTTTATGGGTTCATGCAATTATATAGTTTTTCGTAGATTGACCTGCACGGTTTCCACCAATGAGATCGCTTCATTAGATGTGGACAAGACAGTGTGTTGACATCTAAGGTCCATAACAGATGGCGCGTGAAAAACGAGAAAACTCATGAGCGGTCCTTAACAGATGGCGCGCGAAACACGAGAAAGCTCGTGAGCTTTACGAAAGGTGTTAAGATAAACATAAGAAACATCCTATGCAATAAAAACCTAATATGCTAAGTGTCCGGTCCACGGTTTGGCCATTTCAACCAATCAAAGCATAATATGCTAATAATATGCTAAGGCTACTCAACCGCTTGCTATGACATGCACTGACCACCAGGGGGCAGACAGTTGACTGGTCAACCAGTCACTATGACATGCACTGACCACCAGGGGGCAGACAGTCCACCAGTTGACCAGTCACTATGATGTGCAATGACCACCAGAGGGCAGACGCTCCAACTGGTAGGTTAGCTTGCTGCTGGGCTCTGGCCAATCAGGACCCAATGAGATGGGCCGGACATGCCCTGGAGTCCTCCCGCAGTTCCTCCCCAGCTGGCCAACCTCTCACATTTCTCCCCGGCCCTGATCGTGCACTGGAGGGGTTCCTCGGCCTGGCCTGTGCCCTCTCACAATCCAGGACCCCTCGGGATTTGGAGAGCCGGTTTCAGCCCAATTCCACAGAGGGAGCACTGCTCATCCAGAAGCCAGGCTCACGGTTGGCAAGCGCACCAGTGGTGGCCAGAGCCTCTCTTGCCTCCGTGGCAGTCGGACATCCCCCTAGGGCTCCTGGACTGCAAGAGGGTGCAGGCGGGCTGAGGGACCCCTCCAAGTGCATGAATGTTGTGCACCAGGCCTCTAGTCTTTATATGAAAGAAACCTGTGAAACTGTACTAAAGGTCAACAAACAAACTCCAGATAAATTAGTTCTGCTTTATTCATAGGAGACAATTAATGTTTAAAGGGAAAGTCAATTTTCTCCAAATTAATCTGTATATAGGGGTGAGCAAAAGTTGATTTACAGTTCATATGCGAAGCGACATGCAGGTTATGATGATTACAATAGCCTCATTAACTATGAGTTATAAGTACTCACAACTGTAGACCTACTTTTGCCCACCCTGTATTTAGCACAACCTCAATTAGAAGTGCAAGGATTTTTCCTCCCTCAGGGATATTAAAAGTACTTATTACCTTCTTTGCTCTTCTTTTCCAAATTTGGACATCCTTGCTCAATAGTTTTTAAAAATTACTTCCGCATCGTATTTTCTTGCCCTTCATCTCTGAGGTACATTCTTCTCTTCATCTTCCTTCCTGCTGTTGGATTCCCTTTGTCCGAGTTTCGCTATCTGTGTAGTTCACCTGCACGTCAACAGCTTTCACAGGGATCTTTGTAGATGTTGGAGGGTTATCCACCTGGATCGTCTGGCCCGGTTGGCTGTCTGTAATTAAGTAAATACTCAAACTGCTCACAACTGGAAGTCAAGGAGCACTGCTTTTCCCCTCTGGGCTTGTAGTAAGAATGTTTTGAAGAATATTCAGTATCTTAGGCCCTCTTCCCTCATTTTCTGTGAAGCTGGATAGAGTATTCTTGGATTCAGTCCTTTGCTTTGCATCACTTTGTAAATTTCCGTCCATTCTTTTCTGGCCTGATGTGTTTCTGTTGAGAAATCATTTGATAGTCTAATGGGAGATCCCTTGTATGTAACTTTCCGTCTCTCTCTTGCAGCCTTTAATATTCTCTCTTTGTCCTGAACACTTGCCATGGTAATTATGATGTGTCTTGGTGTGGGTCTTTTCGGGTTCACCTTGTTTGGGACTCTCTGTGCTTGTGTGACTTTCTTCTTCCCCACCTCAGGGAAGTTTTCTGATATTATTTCTTCGAATAGGTTTTCTAATCCTTGTTCCTCTTTCTGTTGTTCTGGCACCCCTATTATTCGTATGTTGTTTCGCTTCATGTTGTCCCAAAGCTCCCTTAGGCTCTCCTCCTGTCTTTTAATTTTTTTCTCCAATTGCAGTACAGTTTGGGTGTGTTTTGCTTCTTTGTCTTCTAATTCACTAATTCGGTCCTCCGCTTCTCCTAGTCTACTGTTGATGCTTTCAATGGTGTTTTTTATTGCAGCTATATCGCTCTTCATTTCTTGTTGGGTCTTACATAAGTTACTGATTTTTTCATCTGTTTCTTCTTGCTTCTTGCATAAGTAGTTGATTTTTTCATCTGTTTCTTCTTGCTTCTTGCATAAGCTGTTGATTTTTTCATCTGTTTCTTCTTGCTTCTTGAATAAGTTGTTGACTTTTTCCTTCGTCCGGTGTATGCACTCTAGGACCCTTATTCTGAATTATTTTTCTGTCATGTTGCATGCCTCTGTATCACTTAGCTGCTTTTCTGGCGAGTCCTCCTTTTCTTTCCTTTGGGGGTTTCTTTGCCTACCCATGTTTGATCTCACTGACATATCTGGATGTTGAGTCGTTCAGTGGCTGCTCCCTGGGTGGCAGGGGCTCCTTGGGTTGTGGTTGCTGCTCGGACGGTTGTGGTAGCAGCTGCTTCCCAGTTGGCAGCAGCTCCTCTGGTGGGTGCTGTTCACAGCTGTGGTGGCTCTTCTGGCTGCTAGGGGAGGCTTCACGTACAGCTGCTGTTCCTCAGACAGAGGGTGTGGTGATCAGGAGGCTGCGGTGATCAGGGGGCTGCTGTTGCTTGGATCTGCGGTCTGGGAAACGCTCCTCTCTTACCAGCACTGTATGATCTGGGAAACGCTCCTCTCTTATGGGCACTGCATGGTCTGGTCAGTTCCTCAGGATACCCCCTTTAGTCTCAGTTTTCCGCAATCACAAAATCCAAATCTCAAATCTCCCGGCGCCCGCAAACCCGCGGAACTCCTTTCCCCGGTCAGGGGCTGTGTCTGTCCCAAGAGACGCGGCTGCCTGCCATGCGGTCTCCCTCCGACCCTCTGGGCTCAGGTCTGGCAAACTTTCCTGCCCAGATCCCTGGTTTTTTACCTTTCCAGGGGAGCTCTGCCCTTCCCGGCTGCAAACCGTCTCACCAGCTGAGTAAATTCGCCAATTCGGGGTGGGTGTTATTAGTTTCAGCTGCTTACTCTGTTTGCTCTGGGACAAGACCTGGGACACATCTGCCTATATCGCCGCCATCTTGCTTCTCCCCTCTTCCCTCATTTTCCCTGTAGGCCTTCCCCTGAACTACTCCAGTCTCTGTGACGCCCTCAAACATTGCTTGAGCACTGGCTAGTGCTAAGCACTCTGCTAAGTGCTGAGATACAATCAGACTCTGCTAAGTGCTGAGATACAATCAGAGCTCATCATTGTTAGGGGTGAAAGAGACCAGGAGTCAGGCAAATCTGGGAACCCAGGGCAGGGACAGGCACAGTCAGGCCTGGGGGAGGGGAGGCGGTGCAGAAAAGCCTTTCTGAATGAAGACCAGCAGGGAACATCGGACGAGGTCAGAATATGGAATCAGAGGGAGTTTGTTGAGAAAGATTGTGGGATCAGAGGGAGTTTGTTGAGAAAGATTGTGGGTTTAAACATGTTGAATGTGAGATTCTTTGGGCAACAAAGTAGACACTTGGCTTTGGAACTAGAGATCTGGGGGCTGGTGGTTGCATCCCTGGGTTTGGATGAAGTGGCTCAGGGGAGGATGTGGAACCACCAGAGCAGTGGGAAGGAAACAGGGGTGAGTGACCTGCAGAGCTCACAGAAGGAAAGCCCCGGAGGAGGGCCGGACAGCAGTACCACATTCCTGGGGAGGTCAGATCAACTCTCCGCTGGATTGGCGCTGTGCAGGTCGTCTCTGGGTTTAGCCAGAGCAGCCTGGGAAGACCACTGGGAGGTGGGAGGTGGGCTGCAGGGGTTTGGTGGGGAAGTGGGTGAAATGTAAATGGAGCCTGCAAGTGGACAGCACTCCCAGAAAACTGGGTAGGAAGGAAGGAGAGCTACAGGAATTTGAGTCTTTATGGCGTTTGCTTTTATTTTTTAAGTATTGAAGACAGACCTTTGGACCTTTGCTACTAGTGCCCTGTTCCTTTAAAATTTTCCTTCTTAATTTTCTTGACAAACCATTTGGATTAAAGTTATATCATATTTTAATTCAGGGATTTTTTTTTCTAATTCCACTACAGTCAACCTTCCCAAGCTTATTTTTAGTATTCTTTTCTGAATGTTTTCTTTGAGGTTACTCCATTTTATTGCCAAAGCTATTTCCAGTCAGAAAAGTGATTGTTTCTCCATCACTGCAATAAGAGTGCTGGAAGACAGCTCTGAAAATCCCTTTGGGAGTTCAGCAGAGGGCTGCGTTGTGTCTCTTATTTATAGCAAGATACGACATCGACTACGTTTGATCTCCTTTCTAAGAACCCATCCCCTTTGGCCTCTGAGAATGTTCCATAAGCAGCACAATGTCTGCAGCCACAGTAGCTGGAGAATCAGGCCCTGGGTTCACCAGCTGACTTGATTACACTTCATGGTGACTGCTCATGACCCAGCAAAGATAAGACACCGCGTGAACTATGCATGCTTTCATCTGTAACTCCTGCTGAACTCAAAGCCAGAAGAAAGGTTGCCGCTGTGAGACTGCACCATGGCAAATAACTCCCATGTCATTCCTTACAGTGTGTCCACAGAGATCTGGCAGCCAGGAATGTGCTGGTGACCCGTGGGAAAGTGGTGAAGATATGCGATTTCGGATTGGCTCGAGATATTATGAGTGATTCCAACTATGTTATCAGGGGCAACGTGAGACTGCTGTTTCTTACACGTTTTTCTTCCATTATTTGTGTTTTGTCATTGTCATGGTGAACATGTACACTCACTGCAGTGTTGATTAATATCCCAATGTGTCCTTAGAGCAGTTTGCTTTCTTATGTTGAACAAATTTTCTGCAGCTTCAGGGAATATTTCATCTGTAATAAAGTTGGAGCAAAACAGCAACACATCTATCCCGGGGCTTGTCAGAATAGGTCAGTTAGGGACCTTTGAGTGCAAGCCACACTGAACACAAGTCTCATTACTTGCATTTATTTCAGTTCCCTTAACTATAAAGTGACTGTTGAGTTATGTTTTCAATGATGGGAATAACTAATAGTTACAATAAAGTACTTAATGTAAATCAAATATTAAATATAAATTTCTATAAGGCACAATATGTAAATTAAATATTAGTTAATGAATACTTTTCATCCTATTACTATTACGCAGGCAAACCTAGAATATGACTAAATCTACTTGTTTAAAAAACTGAGGATAGGTGTATTATTTATAAGAAAAGTATTAGAAATATTAGATGATAACATTGAGTAGTTGAAAGAGTATGATTGTTAGGAATTAACACCTGGATTCAAGCCCCTGTTCTTCTTCGCTGGGGCTCTTCATTTTTGGGGTTTCTAGCTGCTTTATTGCCCCTCCTTGTAAAATAGTAACAAATGCCGGTATCATGCTTACTGTGTGCTAAGTGCTGTTCTGGGGGCTTTACATATATTAATTCAGTTAGGTCAAAAGTACCCATTTGTGGGTGAGGAAACTGTACCACAGACACATAACTAGCCCGTGATTACACAGCCCAAAGATCAGAGTGTGAAGGGTCTGAGCCTGAGTCTCTGTATAACCAGGATGGATGGTGCAGTGTTTCCCATGGGGAATACACACTGATCTCAGCATCGTTGTGGGAATGAACCAGTAAAATCCTCATGAAAGCTCCTGTCCAGGGTAAACATCCAATAAACGCTAAAAATCAAAGTCAACTATCTTTCCACTAGACTCAAATGATCACCTGAGCTGATGTTAGATCTGTGCCTCATTGTAGCTGAAGTCACAAATCTGATGAATGCTCACCTACGGCTTACATTTCTTCTGTAGCACAAAATGGCTGGTCCATTTTAAATCCACTCTGAATGAGTTTATAGAAGTTTCTACCCTACTAGTTGGTGGTCTCTTCTTTTTTTAAAAATATATTTTATTGATTTTTTATGGAGAGGAAGGGAGAGGAATAGAGAGTTAGAAACATCGATGAGAGAGACATGGATCAGCCGCCTCCCGCACACCCCCCACTGGGGATGTGCCCGCAAGCAAGGCACATGCCCTTGACCAGAATCAAACCTGGGACCCCTCGGTCCACAGGCTGACGCTCTATCCACTGAGCCAAACCAGTCAGGGCTTTGTGGTCTCTTCTGTAAGAAGCTGAAACACATTTGCAACTACAACTAATTCATTCAGTTGATCAAATTAGCCAGACTAGCCTGCTTGGTTCTATCAGTTCATCAATTTGTGGAGGATTTAAGATAGGGTTTCTATCTTGAGTTTTGATTTTACTTAACAGAATAAATGCACCGCGAAGGGTTCCCTAACCCATGAAGAAAAACTATTACACAATGCTCTTCGTCCCCGTCTTGATTCTAATCTGAGGCGGTGCTCATTTAAAACCTCTGTTTCATGCTACTGGAAATTATTAAAACCACAGAAGCCAGCCTGCTATCATTTCTGGAAGTGATGACATATGCTTCCTTCACCACATTCTTGTGGAGAGCATTTTCACTGAAATTCTTCCAAGAAATGCTTTAACAAAATAATGCACTGATTCATTAGTATCCATTCACCTCCAGGGAACTGACTAGCTACCCCTTAATGCAGTGGTTCTCAACCTTCCTAATACCTCGACCCTTGAATACAGTTCCTCATGTTGTGGTGACCCCCAATTTCATTGTTACAAATTGAACATAATTAAAGCATAGTAATTAATCACACAAAAAAATGTAATTATATATGTGTTTTCCGATGGTCTTAGGCGACCCCTGTGAAAGGGTCGTTCGACCCCCAAAGGGGTCGTGATCCACAAGTTGAGAACCACTGCCTTAATGGAAAGTATCTACTGTTAAGCTTTTCAATTGCAAGCACATGTTTTTGTTCAAGATAAGTTTTAAAGAAATACAGGCAGGGTTTTTCTTAAGGCTACTATGTTAGAATGCTAATTTGAAATGAAACACTGCCCATGAGGAATATGATTTTCTCAATAAAGCATTTAGAGTGGCCTTAGGAAGATCAAATTTTCTTCTAGCTCACAGGAGACAAGAAGTATTTGTCCATGGAAAACTCACCATTGATCTCTTGGATTTTATACAGGCCCGCCTGCCTGTGAAGTGGATGGCTCCTGAAAGCTTGTTTGAAGGGATCTACACAATTAAGAGTGATGTCTGGTCATACGGAATATTACTCTGGGAGATATTCTCGCTTGGTAAGTTTTGCAGTTTGCTGCCCTCTCTGGGCACTGGGCTTCTGGACAGTCTGTCTTTCTGTGCCCTCCTCAGCTCCTAAGTCAAAGAGTGGATGAAATGCCACCTGGAACGCACCCAGAGCTCCCAAGTCTTACTTCTGTTGCAGCACGTGCCACTTGATGTTTTATTTACTGGGGTTAATAGTTCTGTCTTCAGCCCATTACCTGCTTGACAGCTGGAACTGTGACTTGGCCCAGTAGCAGCCCAGCACAATTCAGCGTCTGGCTCATGGGAGCTCTCCATACATTTGTTAATTGAATGAATGAATAAAGAAATGAAGAATGAGCCCTAGCTGGTTTGGCTCAATGGATAGAGCGTCAGCCCATGGA
Organism: Myotis lucifugus; assembly: GCF_000147115.1. NCBI lineage: Eukaryota > Metazoa > Chordata > Mammalia > Chiroptera > Vespertilionidae > Myotis > Myotis lucifugus. Next base: position 1,109,213 of record NW_005871275.1, on the reverse strand, counting down.
CTGAAGGGTCATGGGTTTGATTCCCATCAACAACGCATACCCTGGTTGCAGGGGTCCGTACAGGAGGCAACTGATCAATGTGTTGCTCTCACATGGATGTTTCTGTCTCTCCCCCTCCCTTCCATTCTCTCTAAAAAATCAATGGAAAAATATCCTCGGGTGAGGATTAACAACAAGAAAGAAAGAAAGAAAGAAAGAGAGAGAGAGAGAGAGAGAGAGAGAGAGAGAGAGAGAGGAGAGAGAGAAAAGAAAAGAAAAGAGAAGAGAAAAGAGAAGAGAAGAGAAGAGAAGAGAAGAGAAGAGAGGAGAGAAGAGAAGAGAAGAGAAGAGAAGAGAAGAGAAGAGAAGAGAAGAGAAG
>NW_005871275.1:1082313-1108447 GCF_000147115.1 Myotis lucifugus | reverse complement strand
GGAAAGGAAAGGGAAAGGAAAGAAGGAAAGGGAAGGGAAAGGAAAGGAAAGGAAAGAAAGGAAAGGAAAGGAAAGGAAAAGAAATGAAGAATGAATAAATGTTTCTAATCCCCAATGTTTCCCTTAGGTGTCAACCCTTACCCTGGCATTCCAGTTGATGCGAACTTCTATAAACTCATTCAGAGTGGATTTAAAATGGACCAGCCATTTTATGCTACAGAAGAAATGTGAGTTCACACAGACTGTGAAGTGGCTGTAATTAGAAATGCTTAGTCTGTCTAGTTCCCAGTTCATGACAAGATAAGTAAAACTCCTTAATGCAAACCTCATGTGATTCCTCTTTAGAAAAGAAAACTCCCCCGTTGTGTTTGGGGGGTTTCTGAACAAAACCGAACCTTTCCTGCCCTAAGGTACTCTCACTTCTGGGTTTCAGTTCCTTTGCTTGAGGGATCCTGAGTGATAAGACTCCATCTCCTGACTTGTGGTCCACATCATATTTTTTAAAATGCATTTCTGTCCATCATCAAATTTGTCCTTTCTGATATGAGTTCAAAATCCAGTCAAGTACTTGCCACAAAACAAACATGCCACAAACACGCAGCTCCCTGGCCATCGGTGGTACTTCATTATGTAAAAAATTATCCCTTTTTCTCCATTCAGATTTCCTCATCTTGCTCCTTGTTCTGTTTCTTTTACAGATACTTTATAATGCAATCCTGCTGGGCTTTCGACTCCAGGAAACGGCCATCCTTCTCTAACCTGACTTCATGTTTGGGATGTCAGCTGGCAGACGCGGAGGAAGCGGTATGTGGCGGCACGGCACTTTCTCAAGCGGGACCTTATATAAAAGGGCACTGAGAACACTCGCTGCGGGTTTCCTGAGAACCCACGGCACCAAGTCGCCTTCCTCACCCCAAGTTGTCGTGGTTGCCCTTTAAAAGCTGTGTGGAGTGATACACGTGAATCTAATATAAACTGTAATGGAAAAGTTTTACAAAAAGTTAAATTTAATTAAAAAAAGAAAAAGGTAGTATGGGTGAGACATACTTATTAATAAGGGATTTTTTTTGGGGGGGGGAGTTTTTTCTGAAAATTTCAGCCATTTGATTAAGGAATTAAATGCTTTTAAGTGTCCAGTGCAGAGGACTAGACAACTAAATAAAATTTAATCCCTGACCTTCCTTTCCTGATTCAACATGGAGCTTTGTACAATGCCATCACGTAACATAGTAGAGTGGAAAGAACATTGACCTGATGCTGTGAGTGACTGATACCAGCTCTACTACTCTGCTCCCTAAGAGTTGTGTGAATTATAGCAAATCACTTTATTTCTCTGGGCCTTAGTTTTCTCACATGTAGAATGGGTTGCTAAGCTAAATGATCCTTGAACTTTGGGAACATGGAATTACTTTGATGATTCTTTGCCTCATCAGTACCACCTGGTGTAGCAAAAGGAGCCATCCCCTAGGTGAAGTGAACAAAAGATTCACCTTGAACTCCCCATACCTAGGTTTAAATCTTGGCTCCATAATTTGCTTTTTATATGACTTAAGTCACTTAGCTTTTTCTGGGGTCTGTTTCCTTATCTGAAGTATGGGATTAATAAACCTTACTTCACATAATTTTAAGGAGTAATTAAGAAGACATATGTGTCTGGCCAGTGTGGCTCAGTGGTTGAGCATTGACCTATGAACCAGGAGGTCACTGTTTGATTCCTGGTCAGGGCACACACCCAGGTTTCAGGTTTGATACCCAGTAGGGGCATGTGCAGGGGGCTGCCGATCAATGATTCGCTCTATCTCTCCCTCTCCCTTTCTCTCTGAAATCAATAAAAATATTTTTAAAACTTATTTTTTTAAAAAAGATGACATATGTGAAAAGTCTTAACACATAGCAGGCACCTAGTAGTTAATAAATGTTAGTTAAATATGAATCTCATTCTTTAAATGCATTATCTGTCCTCTGTTTTGAAATTATTCAGAGTCCATTTTCAATTCTGTGGTCTCTCTAGAGGCCTATGTAGATAGTGAGTGTCCTCTCCTCCTGCTATGATTTTTAAAAAATCGCGTATAGAAACGAAGTTATTGTCAGGAAATTAGGTCAAAAAGGTTGTGAGAGATAAAAAGCCCCCAAGGAACTATAGCTACTGAACAGATTACCTGTAAGCAGTTAATGACACCGTGAAATAAGTTGAAAGGAGAGTTATAGAGAGAAACAAGAAATGAGCTGTTGGAGTAAAGAAAAGGGGTTGAATGATTTTTACTTGTTGGGAAGTTCGGTGCAGGTTTACAGAGCTGGTTTTTGAGCTGTGCTGTGAAGAATGTGTAGTATTTTGGCTAATGGGGAATGGAGGGTTAGTCGTGTGTACCATGCTAGCTGAGTAATATAAAGGGTCAAAGTTGAGAAATTAGAGTGGGAAATAAATGGTTGTGACTACATTATAGGGTGAGTGGGGGGAAATGGAGGAAACGAGACTGTGAAGGTGGTGAGTATAACCAGGTGGGAGGGGCCACTGCTAATGAAGAACCGCTTGGCTTTGGTCAGGATCACCTTGGTCGTGGTGTGCGGTTCTCCTTTCATGCCCCCCCCACCCCCACCCCACGCACACACAGGATGTCCAGATTCCCTTCCTTCTGTTCAGGGGGCATCAGGAATGGAATAGCAAGCTTTCCATAGATCAGGGGTGGGGAACATCCGGCCCTCGGGCCAAATAAGGCCCCCCAAATAATTTGGTCTGGCCCTGCTAAGGCATTAGGGTGAGTATATTAAATGTTTGACCAATATAGCAGGCTAATTTTTAAGTTGATAATTTTGTATGGCCCTCGAATGATGTTATAAATACCCAAATGGCCCTTGGCAGGAGAAAGGTTCCCCACCCTTGCTATAGATGATGCTTCAGCTGAGGGTATCCATGCTCAAAGACAGTGCTCCAACTTTCCCCCCAATTTCTTCAGCTCTCTCCCTGACCCTCTGTGATGAAAAGTTGTTTTCTTACCAATATCTCAGCAGTAGCTTCTTTAGGTAAATTAGGAAAAGGCGCCCCCTATGGGTGGGATGAATCCCCAAAAGAAGTCCCTGACTCCTGGCTGGCGTACCCAGTCTAGACTCCTGGAGAGCAGAGCACATATGGGTTTCAGTCCCCACTTGCTCACTTGGCTGGGCACCTTTGAGCAAGGTGTAATCTGCACAACCATATCAGGCAGCTCTGCCCACTGTGAGCAAACTCTGTCCCTCCTCTGCTACCACTCCATCTTTTCACAACTAGGCACAATCACGTCCAGGCTCTTGAATGGGAAAACAGACCTGGCCAGCATACTTTGCTTGGGGTCACCTCTTCTGGAATGCATGTGAATGGTTTTTGTAGAATCTCTGTTTCTGCTTTATCATGGATAGGGAAAGAAAGTGCCCTCCGAGAACAAGTGCAAAGGGAGGGAAACGCATAGAAAAAATGTAGGCTAATACTTTTAGATATAACCCAACCCCAATAGTGTAGAGTTAGGGCAGGGAGATCATTGAATAACCTACTAAAGTGTTATTTAAAGAGCGGTGAACCATTGAAGATTTTAGAGCTGACAAACATGCTTCAATATTTGTCTTAAAGACCCAGATCACTATGTATGGTGACAGATGTTAATTAGAATTATGTGATGATCATTTTGTAATATAGACAAATTTTGAATCACTTTGTTATATACCTGAAACTAATATAGTATTATAGTGAATTATTCCTCAATTAATATAAAAAGTGAGCCAGATCAAATATTCTCTTCTCTACAAAGATTCCCCTAACTTCTCTAGTCAATTTTCAGGCTCCTTCTTTCAGACTCTATAACTTTTTAAAAATATATATACTTTGATTTTTTTTACAGAGAGGAAGGGAGAGGGATAGAGAGTTAGAAACATCGATGAGAAAGAAACATCGATCAGCTGCCTCCTGCATACCCCCTACTGGGAATGTGCCCGCAACCAAGGTACATGCCCTTGACCGGAATTGAACCTGGGACCCTTCAGTCTGCAGGCTGACACTCTATCCACTGAGCCAAACCAGCTAGGGTTCTATAACACTTTTTATATGAGATGCAAATCATATTATATGATAACTTTGTTTTGTGGGCCTGTCTTTCTCATCCCTGGACTTGATGTATGAGGACAAGGCTGGTGCTGCTCATCTTTATATCACCTCATCTTTGAGTCCCCTAGACAGGAGACAATAGCTGTCACTAAATAAATGAACAAATGTGGGTTGAGGCCACGTCTGTGCTGTTCACCATTGTATATCCAGCTGCTAGCATAATGTTTAGTATATAGAAGTTGGACGTAAATATTTCTAGAAGGAAAGAAAGGAATCATAAAAATAAATTAGGGAAAACAAAGGCAAACGAGTGAGAGTAAGTATATCAGTTAAGAGGTGAGTGCAGCCCTGGCCAGTGTGGCTCAGTTGGTTGAATGTCATCCCATGCACCAAAAGGTTGTGGGTTTGATGCATGAGGGAGGCAGCTGGTTGATATTTCTCACTCACATCAATCTTTTTCTCTCTCCCTCTCCCTTCCTCTCTCTCTAAAATTAAAAAAAAAAAACACAACATAATAAAAATAAAGAGGTGCCCAGCCAGTATGTCTCAGTGATTGAGTGTTGACCTGTGAACCAGGAGGTCACGGTTCAATTCCCTGTCAGGGCACATGCCTGGGTTGTAGGCTTGATTCCCGGTGTGGGGCGTGTAGGAGACAGCCAATCAATGATTCTCTCTCATCATTGATGTTTCTATCTCTCCCTCTTCCTTTCCTCTCTGATATCAATAGAAATATATTTAAAAAATAAAAAATAAAGAGGTGAGTGCAACATGTAGGTGAGTGAGTACAAATGAGGGAGCAAACTAGGGCAGTGGCTGTGGGGCTTGAACTCACATCATCTCTTCTCTCATATCAGCCCTCATAGATGACAAGAAATACGCAAATGTATACTTTAAAAGAAGTGAGGCATAATTGTGTTTAAAACAAGGAGATCCTTGTGGACCAGAAACTGGAAAATCCCTGAGACAATGCAAGCAGTTAAGATTGAATTGAAGAGGGAAAACCCACAACAGAAGGTGCTTTGAAAGAACAAGGAAAAGTGCTTTCATAAAAGGGTAGGAAGAGATCTAATGGGATTCTGCAGAAGTTCTGCATTGGGAGCAGCCACACTGTTAAATATATGTAAGAATAAAATGGGTGTGAAAAATGAAAATATAACCACTGGTGAAATAGAAATCTACTATATAACCTCAGGTCCAATGTGGAGGAAATCAAGGACCATAGAAAACCTGATCAACCCAAAAACTGAGGGAGAAAGAACAAAGAGACTAATAGATATAGGAAAAACAAAATGGCAAGAACTAGTAAGTCCACTTAAGAAAGAGAACTTTAAAATAAATAAAATTATTATCAGACAGGCCACTAAACTCAGTGCAGTGGAATGAGAAATTACCAATAGCAACCCGAAAAGCCCCAAAGGCATATATTAGAAATTACAAATCAAGTCTTTGATTAAAAAGGAGGAGGAGAAAAAGGGGAAAGAGGAAAAAGAAATAAAAATGGACACTGCATATTTAAACTTGTGGGAGCTAGCTAAAATTTTAACTTAAATTCATTTATTAGAAAATAAAAAAGGAGTTAAAATAAATGGCTGTATTTTCAACGGAAGAAGCTTACAAAAACATGAAGAATAAGGAGGAGGAAAAGAAAGAAGAGAATAAACAAAGCAGAAGGAGGGAATTAATAAAGACAGAATTAATTAAAACTGAGAACAGCATTAAAAACAAAATAATAGGTGATTAGAAAAACCAAAAGTTGTTTTTTGAACTAATAATAATAATATAATAGCTAACATTTTTGAATATTTACCACACACTCTACTAATATATTACCTATAATAACTCATGTAATTCTCATGTCAATCTTATGAGGTGGGTTCTAGTATTACCTCTTTAGCAACAAGTAAAAGTACAGAGAGGTGAAGTCATTTATTCAAGGTAACACGGTACACATCATACTTAGGATTTGAATACAGCAGTCTGGCTCTAGTTTACACTGTACACTAATAAAGCATTCAAATACACCACTAAGCATGTTAAACATAAAGAAATAGTTATGGAAAAGGGAAAACACAAATAACATTCAGAATGAAAAGGAGAACATAACTATGTATAGAAAAAACCATTTTTTAAAGTTTAAGAAAATCTTATGTACTTCTTTATATTGAAAACACTTGACACATTTGAAAACCTAGGGTTTAAAATTTTTATAAGGAGAATGTACTCATGTATTATTGTACAATTAAAAGTTCATTTAAAAGTCACTTAAAGAAATGGAAAGGAAGACATTAAAAGAAGTGATATAATCAGAACTAGACCCAGTAACTGGTTGGCTGTAGGTATAGGGAGAGCTTGAGGAGGTAGTTCTGAAATTTCTAGATGGTGGGACTGGATGAATGTCAGTGTGTTAAGTGAAATTGTAAATGCGGGAAGAAGAGAAGATTTAGATGTAAAACATAATGAATTCAGGTTTAGAAATGTTGAATTTGAAGTATTATTGGTATTTTTGTCACAGTCTTCGTTAGATGGTTAGAAATTCAGTGCCAGAGATATACATTTGCTTCAGCAAGTCCAATAGGTCATCACCAACTGCTATGTTCACTTCACAAAAAAGATGTATTGCCCTAGCCAGCATGGCTCACTGGTTGATCATCAACCTATGAACCAGGAGGTCTTGGTTCGATTCCTGGCCAGGGCACATGCCCAGGTTGTGAGCTCAATCCCCAGGGTAGGCCGTGCAGGAGGCAGCCCATCAATGGTTCTCTCTCATCATTGATATTTCTTTTTCTCCCTCTTCCTTTCTCTCTGAAGTCAATAAAAATGTATTTTAAAAATAAAATAAATAAAAAATGTTTTAGAAAAGTCACTAAACTCCCAAGTGAGAAATCAAGAATCAATTCCCTATATTAATTGCATAATGAACAGTTGTCTTTTTTGTGGACTTTTTCTTTTGTGGTTTTTCTGCATGGCTTTAGGATTTCTAGATGAAGATTTTATATCTAAAAGTAGAAACAATAATGAAATAAAATATTTGACTATGACTTGATTTCTCCATTAACAGACGGCACAAAATTGCTTTATCAACTAATATGTAGAATAGCCTCTAAAGCCTATGCATAGTATAAGTAAGTAATAATTTGCAATATAGTCACATGACATGTAAGTGTGAACCAGATGGTGAGTGTTCTGTCTCTTTCCCATATTCAGATGTATCAGAACATGGACGACCATGTTTCTAAACATCCTTCCGGCTACCAAAACAGGCAACCTTACAGCAGAGAGACGGGCACAGGGCTGCCCTCTCCGCAGGATCACGCTGAAGACTCGTAGAGAAACAATTTAGTCTTAAGAACTCCTATCCCCCTCACCTTCAACTGGTTATCGATTACCAAAACAAGATTAACTTCATCACTAAAAGAAAATGTATTCTCAGCTGCTGCTTTGCTGGACTTTTCTCTAGAAGCTCTCTATATCTGCTGTTGTTTTCAAAGGAACTTTTGTAAAATTGAATTTGCACAAGGCAGGAAGAGCTGAAAATTAACTTCATTGGAGCATCTACCTACATCCAAAGGCCTTCTCAGGCTGGCTTGAGTGAAAGTTGTGTACCTAAGTATAGTATATTCTTGTAAATACATAAAACAAAAAAATTTTGCTGAGGAGAAGCTGATATCATTTTTTAAATCTATGTTTTAAGATAATATGTAACTTTTTCAGCTATTTAGTGATATATTTTATGAATGGAAATAAAATTTCTACTATAGAAATGTTTGTTATTGAATTATTTGCACGGTATATTTGGGGCAAGACTTACCTGGAGTTCATGAGCCTACGGAAATTGTGTGTGTGTGATGTTTTGTTTGTGTGTGATGTTTTGTTTGCGCATGTGTGGGTTTTCTGCTACTGAGAAGGCCCATTCTTTCTTCAGATTCTTTAAGGGACCCCTGACTCCTGCCCCCTGACTAGGAGAAGAAGAGCTGATGTTGGACGTCTGCTGTCTTCTCTGTAGCACTCTTGATGCAGTCCCCTTCGTCCTTTGGAGCTTAGCACCCTCTATCCTACAGGCTTATAGACTTGGACTTGTCCTCCTCCTTATATGCCCAGTGTAACCTTTTCTTTCTTCTTCTTGGCCTCCCTTTAAGTATAGTGGCTCCAAATAAGAGCTCCCCACCACTTTTTAGCCGTGCGATGTTAGGCAAACAACTTCTTCAGGCCCCAGTTTCCTCTTCTGGAAAATGGATAATAATGGCATCTATCTTACAGGGCTGTTGTAAGAATTAAGTGAATTACATAAATCTTATATGTATGTTATAAATATATACATATGTTACATAAACATATAAATCATTTAGGAAGATGCTTGGCCCATAGATATTATCTCATATTGTCATTTGTGCTTTCTTTGCTGGTTTTAATCCTTTGCTGTAGACCAGACCTCATAAACTCAGATTACACTAATTTCTTTCTTGTTTATAATTGACTAGAGGCACAGCGCACGAAACCGTGCGTGAGTAGAGTCCCTAGGCCTAGCCTGCGATCAGGGCCATGTCCCCGCCCCTCCGTGATGCTCCCTGCTCCGTGATGCTTGCCTCCGCAGCCCCACAAAGCTCCATGACGCTCACTGCTCACTGCAGCTCAACAGCCCCCAGTCCCAGCCCCCCTCCCATCCCTCCCCCCCCACCCGTTCGCCATGCTGCGATTGGAGCCTGCGGGACAGGAGTGGTGGGGAGGGACAGAGAGGTGGTCAATGCACCTCATGGCGACTGGTCGAGCGGTTGTTCTGGTCGTTCTGCTTATGGTCCCGGCCTTTTATTATATAGGATTGATTTTTGAGAGAGAGAGGAAGGGGGTTGGGGGCAGGGAGAAAGAGAAACATCAACTTGTTGTTCCACTTATTTATGCATTCATTGGTTGATTCTTGTATGTGCCCTGACTGGGGATCGCACCCACAACCTTGGTGTATCTGGACCATGCTCTAACCAACTGAGCTACCTGGCCAGGGCTGGATTACACTAATTCCTTCTTCACCTAACTGCTCCTATTCTCTCCACCACCCAGTGTTTTCCCTGAGCCATTGACAGATTCATTTTCCCAAAGTATCTATCTAGATCAGTGATGGCGAACCTATGACACGCGTGTCAGAGGTGACACGCGAACTCATTTTTTTGGTTGATTTTTCTTTGTTAAATGGCATTTAAATATATAAAATAAATATCAAAAATATAAGTCTTTGTTTTACTATGGTTGCAAATATCAAAAAATTTCTATATGTGACACGGCACCAGAGTTCAGTTAGGGTTTTCAAAATGCTGACACGCCGAGCTCAAAAGGTTCGTCATCACTGCTCTAGATAGTATCTGCATCTATCACTTCTGGGCTGGAGAGCTTGCAGTGGCTCCCGTGGCCATCTGCTGAAGTCAAATTCCCAGCATGCAGGTCCTTGCGGCTGGTTCACTGCATTTCTTGTACTAGGTAACATCCGCTCTGTCTAGCCAGGAACTCCCGCCCCTGATCAGTGGACGTCTTAGGCATTCTCATCTTTTTTTTTTTTTCTTTCCCTCGCCCTCCGTCTGCCTGGGACGCCAACTCCCGTTTCCTCTCCCTATTTAAGCTGTTGCTTCGTAACCAGCCTGGCACTGTCTTCTGCTCGGATTTTCCTCAGCTCTGATCGCTTCCCCCACTGAAATCTTGGATGGGCTTCATGTCTGTCTCATCTGGTTGGCTCTGAACATAGTGTCTACCTATCTTACGTGATGATTTATTTTCTTAAGTAAACATCCTTTCTTTTTACTTGGATTTTAAACAAGTTAGAAAGTAGATATGATTTGTGCCAAGTTGTGCGCCACTCTTCTATTCAAATGTACAGTCAGGACACAATAGTATATGTACTCAATTAGTTCTTACCGACTCAAAGCATAAAATATGCTTGATGTTAAAAATTCAAGTAACTTTATGTTTTTACTTAGAGTAATAAGTGAAATTTCCCCTTTGTGCACCCAAATCCCAAAATGCTTCTTCAGGGGAACCACTGTTAAAAAAATTTCAGGTATATTTTCTCCACCTTGTTGTTTAAAGATATTTACATCACTCACAGGTACTTACACACAAGCACACATGCAGAGTTCTTTGATTTTTATATAAATGGAATTACCCTAGCCACACTATCAAACAGGCTTTTTGTTTTTCACAAGGGGTCAGTATTTTCCCAACTACGTAGTTTATGTACTAAGCACCCGGTAGGAATGTGCTCCCTATTGTGGGGACTTTAGTCAGGGGGCTTTCCCTTCCAGCCAAGGAGGCCCTTGACTCAAGGTAGGGGAGTAAACATCCTCTCTTGTTGTGGAACTTTGTACCTTGATTGGATTCAGGCAAGAATGAAAACAGGAGTTGGAGCTTATCATTCACACAGTACCAGTCTCTGTACTTCCCACTCCTAGATCTCTGAAGCTGCGCCGGTCCCTCTTCTTGCCCAAGCCTGGATCTCCGGCTGTCCTCGCAGAGGCAGTCTGCCCCTGTTGCATACAACCTGAGCACCTTGGTGCAAACACCCGCACTGGCTCGGTCTCCTTGGCTGAACGGAGGGTTTCATCTGCTTTACCTTCTCTAGAAAGTCCTCTCTGTTTTGTTTGGTCTTTCTAGCTTCGAGCGCCATACTGATTTATCTTCACTGGTATATTCTTCTATCATCTTGATAGGAGTTGAGAGAGTGGAATCACAGGCATTCGGTAAGCTTGTCCAAAGCTGCTGGTGATTAGAGGGAGGAAAATAACAGTGAGTTAACATTTATAGGGATATTCTCCTTTTCCTTCTGCCAGGGTGATTTTAGTCAGGACACACACACATTCTGAACCTGGTGCACTGTGGAGGGAGCCAAATGAACACATTTATACATGGGATGGTCTACCCAGCACACCCCTTGTTGTTGCAGTGTTAAAGGCTCCAAAGAATTTGATTTTCTTGAAAATGAATATTCTCTTGTTCATGAACTTTATAAAAATGGCACCATACTCTATGTAGACTTCCAGATCTGGCTTTATTAAAAAAAAAATCAACATTATGCTTCTAAGATTCACTCATGGTGTTACATGGACCTAGGGTTCTTTCATCTCACTGTTGTACTATGTGAACACAATATCACCACTATTTAGTCACTGTCACACTGATGACATGTGAAGTGTTCTGGATTGGGTGGGGTAATGGGTTCACAGGTATTCATTATATGACATTTGTTATACCAAATATGATATTTAAAAGGCAGCATTCTCTGAAGAGGGATGACACTTACAATGAAATTAGATTTTATTAAACCCAGCTCTTACAACAGAGTGGGTTTTAGTTTAGGACTCGCTATGTCCCTGAAAACGCTACACAGTTTCAGAACACAACTTACAATCACTGATGTTAGAGACCTGTTGCTGCTACTGCTTGGACAGCCCCTTCGGTCAGGCCTTTGCAGTTGTCTCACCAGTAGGTGGCGCCCTAGGACTACTGGTTTTTAACGAACCCCAGCCATCAGGCCTGACTTCATTACTACACCTTACACCTGAAAAGGCACACTTTAAGCAGAATTAAAGAAAAGTTCAGTCAGTTGATTAGAAAGGAAAACAACCCTCTGTAGACATAACTTCAATCCATTTATTCCGCATTCGATTGTTTATTGACTATGGTAACAACTGTGCATTTTATGTGTATTATTTACCACATTCCTGACATTTACTGAGCAGCCTAATGTCAGATTCTGTTATAGGATCTGGTCTTTACCACTCTGTTCTGGAGTGCATTCATCTACACATGGAATTGACTTTTGAACTTCTTGGACCACCTTCTGTGCTGTGTTGTCTGAACCTGGACTGGCTTCCTATATTGAAATAAGAAGTCTATTTCCTGGAGATATTTTTGGAGTAAGAAAAACACCCAGGGCTGTTTGGCCTGCAGCAGGAAGATGTCCTGGGTGACCTCTTATCACAGTTCCAACCCTTCAATTATTCACCTTCCTTTCTGTCCCTCCTTCCCCCACCACTGCCACTTGTGTTTCTTCCTGGTCTTCCTTCTGTCTCCTTCTTTCATGAAGGACTTTCTTAGTAACAGATTCATCTGACCTTCTCTATCATTCCCACTATCGTTTTTGTTGAAAATATGTTTCTTCCTATGCCACAGTCACCATCAGCAACAACAACAACAAAAAAGGTGAGGGGAGATTTCACCTAAAAAACTACATCTTTTTAGCTCCTAGGGGAGCAAACATGTATTAAATTCCAAATTATCTTAATGAGGCAGAAAAGGCTATGATAATTTTTTGTGGTAAAATATACATAAAATAAAACTTCTCATTTTAACCATTTTTAAGTGCACGGCTCTGTACACTTAATTACATACATGTTGTTGTGCAACCAGCACCACCATGCATCCTCAGAACTTTTCCATCTTTCCAAACTGAAACTCTGCCCGCATTAAACACCAATTCCCCATTCATTCTTCCTCGGGCCCTGACACCCATCATTTTACTTTCTGCTTTTATGCAGTAGACTACTTTAGGTATCTCATATAAGTGGAACATACAGCATTTGTCTTTTTGTAACTGGCTTATTTCACCTAACATAATGTCTTCAAGTTTATATTGGCATTTATTGATTCATGTGTCCTAGAGCTGTGCTAATGACTTGATATGTGTTGTTTCATTTAACAAATTGTGAAGTAAGACCTTGTTCTGTAGTCATTTAACAGACAGTGAAACCAAGGCTTAAGAAGGTTAGACTCATGGAAGTACTAAGTGCAGGCCTGGGTTGGAGCCCACCCTGCCTGTCTCCTCACAGCCACACAGCCACACAGCCTCTGAGCTCCTTCCGGAAGTCCTTCGTCTTGCTTTGGCTCAGTCCTCAGCCAATGAAAATGGTCTGGTAACAGCAAGATTATAGGATTTCCAGCTTCCTATTTGCCTCAGATCATGAATGTATATGTAGGAAAGCAAGCTGCCTTTCTGGCATCTTACTGAGAAAACACTCCTGCATCAAGCTCCATGCACAAAAAGTTAATAGCTATAGTTGAATGGAGCAGAGACATGAAATGTTTCAACTAAGAAATGGAGAAAAAGTTTAACTGTCTATTTAAGAACTTTTCTCTAGCCCTGGGCAGAGAGCTCAGTTGGTTAGAGCATTGTCTCTTTGCACCAAGGTTTCTGTTTTGATCCCTGGTCAGGGCACATGAAGGAACCAACAAATGAACGAATGAATGTGTGGCACAGAAAACTGGTGATTCTCTCTCTTTCAAAAAGAATCAATAAATAAAATATTAAAAAAGAAATATTCTCCATGTACTGCTAAAAGTCTCTTAAAAGAAAAATTATAATAAAGTCAACTATAATATTTTCAGCAATCAGAACATAAGAATCATATCTTGTATGGCTAAACACAAATTATGAGGCTAATTATATATAAGTTAACTTTAAAAAACTAGCTTTTGATATATAATTCATATAGCATACAAGTCAGCTATTTCTAGTGTATAATTCAATAACTTAGCTTTTTGCTTGGATAAAAATTGCCTTACCTCTGACCACCTTACATTACTTTGATTGCTTTGATTGGTAAGAGTCAAACAGGGTAAGTTAAGCCTCAGAGAGCTCTGTGGCATGAGCTGCCATATTAGTTTCATATGAATAATTTGTTTTTTGTCAGTGTTGTTTCTATATCCATGACTATTTAATTCCTTAATCTTAGTGTCTTAAAGGTTCATGTGTTGTAGATTATTTGGAATTCCATTATTATATGATAGAACAAAATAAAAGGAGGTTGGGAGAGGGGAAGTTAGGGGACTGTGTGAAAAGGTGAAGGGATTAAGCAAAAAACAAACAACAAACAAAAACCCCTCATAGCCCTGGCTGGTTTGGCTCAGTGGATAGAGTGTCGGCCTGCGGACTGAAGGGTCACAGGTTTGATTCTGGTCAAGGGCACATGTCCCAGTTTTGGTTTTGGGCTTGATCCCCCAGTGGGAGGTGTGCAGGAGGCAGCCAATCAATGATTACCTCTCATCATTGATGTTTCTATCTCTCCCTCTCCCTTCTTCTCTGAAATCAATAAAAATATTTTTTAAAAAACCCCTCATAAACACAGGATGGTGATTACTAGAGGAAAAGGTTGGTGGGGGAGGTAGAAAAGGGTAAAGGGGGGGGGATGGTGATGGAAGGAGACTTGACTTGGGGTGGTGAACACACAATACAATATACAGATGATGTATTATAGAAGTATAACATAATTTTATTGACCAATGTCACCCCAATTCATTCAATACATTTATTTTAAATAAAAGGCGGTTAGCTTTCCAGTCTGCACCAGAAATGCAGTGACATCAGTAGACAGCCCTTCCTACCAGGCGTATCAGCATTTCCTGGAGCCCAAGCATATTCTACTTACAAATGCAGATGTCTATCGCCTGCTGCTCTTGGAGGAGCTGACCCGTCCGCCCCGGGCTCCACGCCCCAGGCAGGAGTTGCTGGGAGGGTGGGGAGACCCTCCGCGTGCAGAGATAAGAGAAGGAATGGAGAGGGGCCAGGCAAAAAGGGTGGGGGCAAAAGCAATGGAGCCAGGTCCCCCTTCTTCCTCAGCTTCTGCTCCATCTTCTTTCCCGGTCACCCAGAGCCTAGAGTAAGGCTGGGGGCCTGGACAGGCAGTAGTGTGGGCCCTAGACAGTATCACCTTCCCTTTCCCCGCAGCGTGCCCTGGCATTGCAGGTGCTGCACAGGTCAGCTCTGGAATGAACCGAGGCCCAGGGCGGTGGCGGCGGCAGAAGGGGACAATATGGATACGGGGCTGTTAACTGGGTCTGTGCCAAAACCTCGGGGCAAGGAAAAGACTATGTGACTCTGGAGGCAAAAGGAAAAAGAAAGAAAATTCTGAGGTTGGTCCAACAAAGAGATTGTAATAGGACATGTTGCATTAGCCAACACCTAGGTAGTGCTATGCAAAGGAGTGTTTTAAGCACCTTGGTATGTTTATTTACTTAATGTTGCAAAAATTCTATTAGGTAAATACTATTATGATCTTTATTTTACAGACAAAGAAACTAAGATACAGAAAAGTGCAATGACTTGCCAAATGTCAGATGGTGGGGGCAGAGCAGATCAGAACTCCCCTGGGTCCATGCTCTCCACCCAGCCACAGGCTGGCAGCAGCAGGCGCTCTGCGGGATGCCGTGTGTTCCACACGTGCATAGGGTTGTGACAGGTAGTGTTAATATTCTATAGCTTCCTTCACACTGAAGGCAAGATCGGTAAATGTGGTACTTCTGGCACCAAATTTTCCCCTTTGCAAAACAAATTTCATCAGTTTCTTTTCAAGGGATGAGGTCTCTGTCCATTCTTCATCATGGCTTTGGCCCAGGTAGTCAGGGTGAGTCCTGGCCTGGGACATCTACAGAGTTAGGACAAAATCTGTAGCTGCTGACAGATTGTCACAGACCACAGTAGAGGCAGGGCACTACTGTCACCTGCACCTTACAGGCCACAGGGACAAATGTGATTTCTTGTTAACACGGTTGCTCTTTCTTTGAATTTGATTCAGATGGCAGCAAATGTGTAGCAGGATTGAGCCTGCAACCAAGGTACATGCCCTTGACCGGAATGGAACCTGCGACCCTTCAGTCTGCGGGCCGATGCTCCAACCACTGAGCCAAACTGGCTAGGCTGCGTTTTAATTCTAACGGGAAATTGCGATATCTTTATTTTTAAAATCTGACTTCTCCTTTTCTTTGACTTCATCTTCCAAAGTATTTTTGTTTTCAGTATCTGTGAAAGATATGAGGGTGAAAACTAATCTATGTGGTTATTTGGTCAACTGAGTCACCCCACAGGATTCATTGGCAGCCCACCGCAGGCACGGTTCTAGGTCCCCTGTTTAATGAGCATTTACTACGTACCTATTGTGTTAAGCATTTGAGATACAGAGAAACAATAAAATATACTACCTGTCCTCCACAGCAGCAACAATAGGTGGGAAATCAAATTCCAAGGGGGTTGACGTGTGACCTGTCTTCGAGGTTCTCAGGGAAAACTTCCTTGGGATAATGTTGACATTAAAATGTTAATGACACCGAAACTGTATGAGAGTGAATGCTGAGAGTGAAATACGGCCCCTCCTGCCTTTGACGGGAACAGTTTGATTGAAAATGTTTGCCACACAGATCTTCACTCCCTGGATTAGAACCCTTAGCCTGTGTTTGCTCATTACACAAGTCCTCTGGGTCGGCTTCTCCCCAGGCATTGAAAACATGCCAACCTGGTGTCGCATGAAAAACAAGCTGTGTGTTCAGCAACTGCAACCTGGTGAGCGGAGTCACGATCACCCACTCCGCCAGCGGGGAGCCAGCGTCCCGCTGCCTGCAGCGATGGACATGGAGAAGGTCAACTCCATGGACTTCGGAGAATTTGTGGATGTGTTTGGGAATGTCATTGAGAGATGTCCTCTGATTGCAGCTGCTGTTTGGTCCCAGCGCCCGTTCTCTGACTTGGAAGATTTGGAAAAGCACTTCTCTGCCTTTATTGATGCGCTGCCACAGTCAGGTAAGGCTTCACAGTCTGCGGGATTCTCCACAAGGGGTTTCAACTATTCTTAGCAAAACATGGTTAGATCTGTTTAGTTGGTTATAATTGATATATTTATTTAGCTAATTTTATTGTAAGGGTCACTACGTTTCCTTAAAATTAGAAAATGGGAGTCAAACACTTGCAAGGTGTTAGGCCAAAAGTCAAATGAAAGAATGTATGTTGGCTCGGGTAAAGTGGCTGTTAAATATTAAAGCTCTGAGGTCATGAGGAAGAGGATGGGCCTCACAGAGGCTCGGAGGCCGAAGGTCAGGCTGCGGGCCTACCCTCTCTCAGCTGAATGTGTTCGCTCCGGGAATGTCCTGTATGCAGGGAGAAGACAGGTCGATATCAGAATATCTCAGGAGCCCAGGGGAAAGAGCAAACGGCTGACATTTTTATCAGAAAGGGCCAGTTTGGACTGGATTGCTGAGGAAAGTAAACTCATTCAGATCAGCTTCTCCCGGAGGGAAGTAAAGGAGGAAAGACAAAAATCTGAATGAATTCCTCGGGAGAAAGGGAAAGAATTTGTTGATTTCTGCTGGGTAGGGAGAGAAAAGGAGGCACTTCAGGATGTCGGGTTAACTGCTGAGGTTTAGGCAAACCCCGAGTGACAGCCTCACAGGGAGTTAGAAGCCAAGGAGGCCGTCTCGATGCCCTTCAGGGAGGCCTGGGACTGGTGAGCATAGGCATCGGGGCCGCACCTGGGCGTTCATGTCACCCCCAGCGCCAGTTCTGCCTTCCAAAGTGGCCCCCGAGGCACTCGCATTCCACGCAGGGCTCCACGCCAGCGAGCCGGGTTCCTACCCAGGTAAAGTTTGAGAATAGGTGGAGATAGTTTTGGCCCCAAGACCTCTAATCATTCGCTTTACCAGATAAAACTGCATGCCCAGGAGCTGAAGGGAGGGGAGGGGGACAGGGCTGCCTTCACAGGGGCCCTTCCACAGAGATCTGGGCAGGGAGGCAGAACTCATGCTCTCCTCTCTTCCACCACGAGGCCAACACACAGAGTCTTGCCTGTCTGTCCAGGGCTTTGACATCTGGGTAATTTCCCATTGTCAGCTGAACAGCTCCCAAGTAAGAAACTCATTTTAATTCAGTTTAAGCACATCCAGGAAGAGTGGAGGACAGTGTTACAAAATCAAACTGGCCGAAATGTGGGGGCCATGTTGAGACCCATTTCTCAGGGCCTCCCCAAAGCTGAGCTCCTCCCTCTGCCACTGGGCTCAGGCCTTAGGGGAGCTGATGGACACTGGAGCCTTGTGACTGATGGCCCCCAGGAGCAGCCGGCCCAGGGCCTGCAGAGCAAGCTGGAAAAAGCAAGGGGCCTTGGGAGCCCATGTTCAAAATGTCTGGCAGGAAAATGGACAAGGCCAAATGCAAGTCTTCTAAGCCAGAAGGGAAATGATTTTTAAAGGGTGTGAATGCCTTAGGAATGACTTTTTTTCTATCAGGAAAAGAAAAAGAAAAAAAGGAAGAAAAATCCCATGACCTGTCTCAATACCCACAGAGGTGGTAGGGTTGGGGAATGAATGTATTGAGAGAGAAAGCTATGATGGCATAAATAATTGCAATCTATTATTCACTGGCTTCAACAGTGATTCAACATTTGTTTGGAGTTTGCTCTGTACCAGGAGCTTAGATAATGCAATAAAAATTCCCCCATTTCTGTCTTCTTTCCCACCAGCAGTCACCCCAACCAGCTTGACCAGAAGCTCTAGTTAAGGTTAGTTATGTCTAGTTAAGGTATCTCTCTGCTGGTGGAGCCTGCTTCTCAGCCCTAGCCTGGTGTCCACGCTTCTCTGGGACAGGCAGCTGGCAGCAGAGCCTCAATGCAGTCTGGGTGGCTGCTGCATATCTAATCACCTTAATGACATCCGAGAGGTGGTATTAGCAAAGTAATAATAATAACCATAGTTAAAAGGTATTCAACCCTTACTATCAGTGTGTTTCAGGCACTTTTCCAAACACTTAGCATTTGTTAACTCATTTGACCCTCATACTAATCATATAAAACAAGTATTACCGTTATTGTCCCCATTTTAAAGAGGAGAAAGCTGAAATGAGGAGAGACTAAGTAACTTGATCAAGGATACATAGCTAGAAAGTGGCAGAACTGGTGTCCAAACCCTGACAGTCAACCCAGCAGCCTTAGAAGGATTTTCCAGAGAATCAGAAACAAAGTCTAGAAACAGTTTCTAGGAGTTTTATTCATTTGTTTGCTAATGTGTTCAATTAACATAAATGCTTGATGTCACAGATCCCGTTTTATTTAAATAATCAAATAAAATGGGATTTACTGCATAGTCAAGTTTTATTCCTTGAATAGTAAGGAACGAACTGGGTGCACGTCTTTATATCCTAAAACTAAAAGGTTGTTTAATATTTTTTTCCTCACCCAAGGATATGCTTTTTATTGATTTTAGAGAGAGGAAGGGGGAAAGGGAGAGAAACATCAAGCATTTCCCTCCTACATGCCCAGCAACTGGGCATTGAACCTGCAACCTGGGTATGTGTGCCCTGACAGGGAATTGAATCCACCCCCTTTTGGTGGACAGGACTATGCTCCAACCAGCTGGGCCACACCGGCCAGCACTAAAAGGGACTTTAAAGAGATGTGCAGGCTGTGGTGATCTTCCTAGTCAGACATTTGTTTTTAATGATCTAAGAAAATTCTCCCATTAGCAGGAAACTGAAAATCCTGTTTCTTGAGTAAACAAACCAAAGTTGACAATCCATAAAGATCATTAGCCAGTAGGTGGCAGTCCAGGATTAATATTTGGCTCCAGCAATAATTGGGTAAGTATCCTTTCAAGCCAACCTCTGGATTTCCAGGAGAGGGGAATAGCAATAGTAAAGGGAAGAAGGTTGAAACACACACACACTCTCACACACATGGCCAATAATGAACCAGTTCACTATTGATTTGTGTTAAAAATCAAAGAGCAATAAAACAGTTATAATAGAGTTAATCGTGCTTCTCTGTGGAATTTCAGAATTGAAATTTGGCATAATTCATTATTTAATACTCACTTCAAAACATAGTTTTTGAATTAGTAGAACTACATACTAACAAATCCCTTGAATGTAGGCTATAAGGTAGATGTAACTATTAAAGAGATGAGATTGTCAAAAAATATATTTTAAAAACTCTTTCCCAAGAGTGAAGTATTGGTCAATAAGTACTTATAGAGTGGCCCTGACTGGTTAGTTCAGTTGGTTAGAGTGTCATCCTGATATGCCAAGGTTATGGGTTCGATTCCCGGTCAGGGCACATATAAGAATCAACTAATGAATGCACAAATAAGAGGAACAACGATCAATGTTTTTCTCTCCTCCCTCTCCCTTCCTTCCTCTATCGTTCTCTAAAATCAATGAATAAGGCCTAGCCAGTTTGGCTCAATGGATAGAGTGTCAGCCTGTGGACCAAAGGGTCCCAGATTCTATTCCAGTCAAGGGCACATACCTTGGTTGCAGGCTCTTCTCTGGCACAGGGCCTGGACAGGGCTCATGCAGGAGGCAACCAATCGATGTGTTTCTTTCACATCGATGTTTCTCTCTATCTTTCCTTCTCTCTTCTACTCTCCCTAAAAAATCAATGGAAGCCCTGGCCCGGTTTGGCTCAGTGGATAGAGCGTCGGCCTGCAGACTGAAGGGTCCCAGGTTCGATTCCGATCAAGGGCATGTACCTTGGTTGCGGGCACATCCCCAGTGGGGCGTGTGCAGGAGGCGGCTGGTTGATGTTTCTCTCTCATCGATGTTTCTAGCTCTCTATCCCTTCCCTTTCCTCTCTGTAAAAAATCAATAAATATATTAAAAAAATTTTTTTTAAAAAATCAATGGAAAAATATCCTCAGGTGAGGATACACACACACACACACACACACACACACACTAAAATCAATGAATAAAAAGTAAAAAAGTGGGAATAGGAACAGTGTCCAAGACAAGTCCCTGCCTCAATGAGTTTACATTCTAGTGAAGAGAGACAGAATTAACATCCTATATAATAAAAGCCTAATATGCTAAGTGTCTGAACGTTTGACCAGTTGCTATGATACACACTGACCATCAGGGGGAAGACACTCCTACCAGTAGGTTAGCTAGCTGCTGGGGTCCAGCCTACTGGGACTGGGTGAGATGGGCCGGACATGCCCTGGAGCTCTCCTATGGTCCCTCCCCAGCCTCTAAAACATTTCTTCTAATTAATTTCCTTTCAATGTGCATGAATCCATGCACCAGGCCTCTAGTAATAAATAAGATCATATCAGATTATAAAACTTATTAGAAAATATGTACCATTGTAGAAAATACATAATAAAAGAGCTCTTTCTTAAGAAATTATATTTGAGTTTAAAACCAAAAGATGAGAAGGAAGTAGTCAAATATCTAGGAGATCACTTTAAGAAAAAGAACCTGAGACTTTTGACACTTGGTGGGTACAGAAAGACCAAGGTGATTGAAGAATAGTGAGAAGTGGAGGAATATGAGGAAAGAGAGGTCAGGTGGAGGGACTGCTATAGTAATAAAAGTGAGAGGTGATGGTTCTTTGGATGAGGACTAAAGGAGGGGAGATGGAGATGTATGGCTGGATTCTCAAAATAGATTTTAGAATTAGAGCCAACAGGTGTTTTGGATTTGTTGGGGAAAGGCAGGTCAAAAACTAAGAGAAATTAAGGATAACTCCTAAGTTTTTAGTCTGAACAACATGGTGGGTGGTGGCACTGTTTTCTACAATGAAGAAGACTTAAGAATTGAGAGCACAGGAGTGAGAATGGGAGTTTGTTAAGTCTGAGATGTCTGATAATCACCTGGATAAAAATACAGTGTGTTGAGGTGAACCATAACAAAGGTACTAGATCTGGGTGTCATCAAAGACTTGATGGCATTTCAAGCCATGGGACTAGATGAGAACGCTTAGTGAATCATTGTAAATATAGAAGGGAGAAGATGTGAGTCCTGGGTACTTCAGTGTTAGTAATCTGGCAGAGCAAGAACCACTGGTGAAAGTAGGCTAGTGATAGTTATCTTTCCAGAAGGAGAGAGGGCCAACCCTGGGAAATACTCCCAAAGAGGTTTCAGGAAAAGAGGACAGCACTGGTCATGGGCTTGGGCAAGATGTCCATCATCTGTGCCCTTAATGAATGCAGCCTGGTGGGTGGGTGGTAAAGTGAACCTGGAATGAGAGGTGAAGAAGTGGAGATACTACATAGAAAGCTCCTTTGAGTTGTTGTAAAAAGGAGCAGAGGCACAGGGAGAATCTGGAGGACATCAGGGACTCAATAAAGGGATTTAATTTTGTTTACAGGACATGTGATTCTAAGGCATGTCTGTGTGTTGATGATAAGGCAGCGAGTTGAAGGAATAGAAATTGATGTTTGAAATGGCAGTCTTTGAGATGGACAGTGGGCTGGCTTCAAGAACACCACTGGAGAGGTTGATCTTCAACAGAAAGAACAGATGATCCATTGTACCAAGAGGGAGCACACACTAGTTGGCACAGATGTAGGAAGACAGGTAGATTGGAAAGGAGTTTTAAGCCAATTGCCTGCTCTTCAGTGGCCACTGTTGCCTGCCCTGTCTCCCCCTATTGGGACAAAGTGCCAGCTCTTCGTTCCAATAGGAATTCTTAAGATTTCATGACTTGTGGCAGCAGCAACAATACATATCCACACCGACATCTCTACATGTGACATGCCAGTGGCATAGGCAGTAGGTCTAAGATTTTGGAAAAGACTAAAGAGCAGGCAGCATTGAAATGGCCCTGAGAACCACTTTGGCATTCCAGGTGGGAGGACCTGCAGGACTGAGGCAGGGAGGTGGAAAGTACCAGCCCCGCTGGGGTTTAATGCCAGGGCTGGGCGTTCTTACAGGGTGCAACATTGGAAAGGGTACCGAAGCTTTGGGACAAGCCAGGGGTCTGGGTCAGAGCCATCTTGGGCAGCAGTAAAGGGCTCAGTGGTTTGGGGCAATAAAAACAAGACTGGACATCAGTTTCTATTTCTTGCAGCTAAGGTGTTCGTGTATGTAAGTTCCAGTTTATTTTTTAGTCTCTTTTCTTCTTCCCTTTGCTCTGCCCCTTTACTCAGCCTCCTTTCTCTCGCCCTGCAAACAGTGGAAAGAGAACACATGCTTAATTCTAGGCAAACATTAACCCCAGGTGATATTTTTGAGAGAGAAGACAAACCCAGGGGAATGAGAAGAGAGGAGCAAGGGCAGAAGGAAAGAGGCATGTGGGTGTGTGCGGGACAGTGAGGGGAGTCCCTTGGGGGAGGAGTAAGGGGAGAGGCCCTGCCCCCACACCAGGGCCCCCTACTGTCCCCAAGCTTGAGCTGGGCTGGGCCTGGGAGGGTAAGAAATAGGGGGAAGGGAAGCTGAGAGACCTGGGGTCAGGTGAGAGGACTAGAGATCAGTCCCCTCTACTGGAGGCTGCTTTGAAAATCTGAATATGCAAGGAGGGAATATGGGGTGGGTCCTGCCAGGTGGGAACAGTTCCCCCCACCCCAGCCTAGTCCTCTGAGGGTCCTGGGGCTGGGTGAATGCACAGCGGATCCAGCAGCTGCGTGGCACAGCCAGCCCTGACTCGGGTAGGAGGCCAGCAGGTAGGGAATTTAACATGTACATTTTCACACCACCTGGATGGGTGGGATGCAGGAAGCGGGAAAGAACCACCTCCTGTTTGCAGGACCTAAGGGACAGAGCCCTTGAGAGTGGTGGTACAGAGGTGGGATTATTGGTGACTTGGGTTTCGTTTTAAACTCCCCTTAACCTTGTAGAGGCAGCTAGTGCCTCCAAAATGTCCCATGATTTGGAGTTCAGGTGTCATCAGCTACTGGCTAAGTGACCTTGGGGAGGTCACCTAACCCTTTCTGGGCCTCCATTGAATCCTCTCTTAAATGCAGATGTTCCCCCACAGTTCTCCCCACCACTCAGGACTGGTGTAATCTGGCATTCAATGGCGTAATCACAATCATTCTTCAGTTGGGCAGAAATTATAAAATTTGAGTAAAGGGATGTTTACATCACAATGAAGAAGGGTTTTAAAATGTTTATTTATTGATTGACTTAGAGAGAGAGAGAGAGAGAGAGAGAGAGAGATTGTTCCAGTTAGGTTTGCATTCATTGGTTGATTCTTGTATGTGCCCTGACCGGCCTCAGAGTCTGGGGATAGTGCTCTAACCAGCTGAGCTACTCGGCCAGGATGAGGGAGGGTTTCTATGACCCCCCTTTCCAAAAGAACCCCCTGCCCGTTCCTAGCACCAGAGCCAATGCTTCCAGCTGCACCTCAGTCAGTTAGTTTCCTGTGTCGAGAATAGTGGCAGTTGGATGTTTGCTGGCATTGGGCACTGTGTTTTAGTCAGATGAGTTGTCTCTAATCCTGACAACTACTCAGCAAATTTGATGGCATTACCTTCATGGTACAGATCACCGCTTCCTCTCATCATATTGGAAACGCACCCAGCCTTGAGGGTTCCAGTCTCTCAGGAGAGCTAAGTAGACAGACTGGCCAGGGCTCAGGAAAACCCCCGTATTAGGATTTAAACGCCTAGGAATCACACGGGAGTGGGGGGTGAGGGAGAGAGATCTCATTTGCGGCCTAGGTGATTATGAGAAGCGGTCTCTCAAGAAAACCTTGTACTCTGCAGTGTATTTGGGATCTACTGTTGGAAAAGGAGAATGAACCTCAGACAGGGCGGATGGTGAATGGGTGCTGTTTTTCTAAAAGGAGGAAAGCTGCTTTCATTCAAAGGGCTGTGGAATTCCGGCTGGAAATTTATTTTTTCCAGTTAATCATCTGCAGGGCTCGCTGGATGCCTGATTCCAGAAGGGCCACGAAATCCTGGGCATTTATTTGCCACGCCCCGTGGGTGTTACCCCTGGGGACCCTCACCGTCCTCCTTCGTAAGAGAACGAACCCCCTTCCTCGGCCTTAGCAGGAAGTCCTCAGGCCCTTCGCCCCGCCCTCTTCCACATCAAAGCCCCCCTGAGAGCAAAGGACTTTGAAAAGATACGAAATGCTCGGGCTTCTTATCGCGCCCCTGCTCCCTCCCGAGCAAGTCGTAAATTCCGAGTCTCAGCGGCCTCACCTCCTCCACTCTTCTTGCCCCAAGGTCTCAAAGGACAAATTTGTCGCTTCCCGCCCGGCTCCCGGGCCCTGGCCGAGGCTAAAAGAAGCGGGGACGGAGGGGCGCCAGATTCGGGACCTGTTTGTGGGGCTAATGGCGCTGGGCGCCCCCGCTTCCTGCGGGGACACTCCTTTTTTGCCCCCTCATCCCCTCCCTGGGAACCTCCGACTCCCTCCCGAAGCCTTCTGCGGGGGCGGGGGGGGGGCCGGCGGTGGTCTCGTTCGCGCGGTCGGCCCCTTTGCTAACCCCGCCCCGCCGCGGGGCTGTGCTTCTCCGCAGGCCAGGAGGGCGTCCTGCGCTGCCACCCGGACCTGGCGGGCCGCGAGCTGCAGCGGGGCACGCTCACGGCCGAGTCGCAGCGAGAGCAGAGGCGGCGCGGGCCTGACGAGCCTGGGCGCGGAGGAGCGGCTCCGGCTGGGCTGAGCTCAACGCCCAGTACCGAGCGCGCTTCGGCTTCCCCTTCGTGCTCGCCGCGCGCCTCAGCGACCGGGAGGCCGTGCTCCGCGAGCTGGCGCGCCGGCTGCACCGCCCGCCCGCGCTGGAGCTGCGCACCGCCCTGGGCGAGGTGAAGAAGATCGGCCGCCTGCGGCTCGCCGACCTGGTCGGCGCCGACCCCTCGCGGCTGTAGCGCCCGGCGCGGGACGCGCGGGGACCGCGACCCTGCAGGGTGCGCCCCCCGCGGGAGGCTGACGCGGGCCCCGACCCGAGTCTACACGCGCGCACAAAGGAGAGGAGAATGGAGGCGATCACACGAATAATGAGCCCTTTTGTTCACCCCACCAGCACACTCGCACGCTTTGCCAAAATGTCTATGTAGTATCGTGCCTTGTCCCATTCATCTACCTTTGCAGCCCGTTGACACCACCAGCTTTTGTGGTTTCCAAAGCGCTATCCAGCTTTGGCGACCCACCCTCTCCTGCTAAGCGGAGTTGCCAAGCAAAACTGACGGAAAAGGAATCTTTTATTTTATAGCGGTTTCTCTCTTTGTTCTTCTCTCACTGCACTTGCCGCACAGACATTTACCTGTGGGTGGAAGCGGCAGTCTCTCTCTAGGGCACCTACTCGGTCTTCGGCGCCAGGGACGTGGCGAGTGGGGACGGTGGGCAGGAGAGCCCGCGCTGGGCAGCGCTGGGAAGGCGCCCGGTGGGGCAAGCGGAGTGGCGGGCGGCTGAAGTCTCGCTCGGAAGAGACGGGTGGGAGTGGGGCGGCTCCAAGCTGGGCAGCCCTGTAGGTCAGGGGTGGGCGGCTTGCCATCTCTCTCGAAGGTGGGCTCCTCAGAACTTCAGCCTGCCTAGGAGACACAGTCATTTTTTAAAATTAACAATAAAAATCAATAATTTAATGACACTTTTCGAACAGAGCTGGATA